>NW_011495036.1:1493205-1557889 GCF_000754665.1 Bison bison bison
TGAAGGAGATCAGCCCTGGGATTTCTTTGGAAGGAATGATGCTCAAGCTGAAACACCAGTACTTTGGCCACCTCATGTGAAGAGTTGACTCATTGGAAAAGACTCTGATGCTGGGAGGGATTGGGGGCAGGAGGAGAAGGGGACGACAGAGGATGAGATGGCTGGATGGCATCACTGACTCAATGGACGTGAGTCTGAGTGAACTCTGGGAGCTGGTGATGGACAGGGAGGTCTGGTGTGCTGCGATTCATGGGGTCGCAAAGAGTCAGACACGACTGAGTGACTGAACTGAACTGAAGAAAGATCTGGGTGAGGATTCACAACACCTGGTGTATCCATCCATCGGGGATCTGGCAGGAAACGCAGTCCAGATGGAAAGACTCTGGTGAAAGGACCCCTGGACTCGCGCAGAGGTGTGAGCAGGGCAGAGGGACCACCCAAGAGATGGTGGGGAGCCCAGCCACATGCCACAGAGGGCAGTATCACCATCCCAGGGCCAAAGGCATGACCGAAGACCGGTGAGAGCTGGAAGCATGCACGAGGACGCAGTCATGGAAGATGGGCCAGAGCTACCACCGGAGACAGGATGGCCAAACAGGGAGCACCGGCAGGAGTGTCCCAGCCTCTCTCTCTTCCTGCCCCTCCCTCATCTAATGCCAGGGTACCTCCCAATGGTCAAACCCAAGCAGAAGCCAGCCAGGGAGGGAAATGCAACTAGAGGGCTTAGTCGCCAAGGGCGCTCAGAGGGCAGAGAAGCAGACAATGAATGCTGCCGGGGGTGGGGAGCAAGAGACGAGGGCGACAGCCTTCATGCCTTCTGGCCTGGCTCTGTTACCAAGCAGCTCTGCCGCCTTGAGCAAGCTATCTACTTTCTCCAGGTTTTTGCTTTTCTCACCTTAAAATGAAGTGTAGAACTGAAATCTATGAGGTCAAGGATGATCTCTATCCTCTATTTCCATTTCAATCATCTATGGTTTGAGATATAGACATAAAAAATAGGAATATATATATATATATGTAATTTATATCCAACACATCACCAAGCCATATGTTTGTTTTCCATAAATAAATGAATTACCGTAAAGACAAGGCTTCCCAGGCATCCTGAAGTATAAATATATCAGCTGGGTGTCCCTTGGTACACATAATTCAAAGCGGATATCCACAGAGTTAAGAGGCATATCAACAGATCAGAGTACATTATAGCACTTGGTCTGGCCTGACTTCTTTGGTGGGGTGGCGGGTATGACTGTTCAGACTTCCTTGGGATTTTCATCTTTCCACGGACAGCTGTCATAAAAACAGCAAAGCTTCGTGAAGCAAACAGTGCCCTAACGACAGCCTTCCCTGCTCACAAGCTATAAATTCATGGTTGAGACAGCAATGTGCACTCGAGGACAAGCTCTGTAGAGAGCAAGGGGTGGGTAAGTACTTCCTTCCAACCTCGTAGGCAAAGATGAAACCAAGCGATGGTGTCCCAGAGATGGCAGTGTTGTCTGACAGCCCCCAGCACAACGCTATCTCAGTCTGGGGGCTAATCTAGCAATACCTTTGAACAGGAAGAGACAGCCATCAGCAGCAAAGAAAAATACAGTGATGCATTTGAAGAGCAACTCCGAGGCCAGCTTCCCACTGGCCTTGGATGACATCCTCAGGTGGGCACCCCCTGGCCTTGGCTGGGAGCCACTGCCATGGCCAGATGTCGCCTTCTGGACTCGTGCCATTGACATGCTTCCTTCCTTGTCACTGCAGCAGCGGGTTCTTCACCCTTCCCCTGGGGCCACGGCCGGGTTTGGAGGCTGAGTCACTGGAGAAAAATAACAATAAGTGCTTGGAAAAGGTGGGTCGTTGATTCAAGAATGGGTACATGCCTGGAAGTTTCTGGAATGCAATGGTGCATCCCCTTGGGAAATGGCAGGAGTCCTTCTGGGAAGGAAAATCAAGCTCCTGGGGTAGGAGTAATTTTATCTTCATTATCCATCCTTTAGCTCTTTCTATGTTTGTGATGTGTGTGCATAACTTTTTTAACTAAAAAAAAACGCTCTTCTGAGACATTCGCCCATTCTATGAGCTCTGATCTGCAGGTTTTCAGCAAGAAGGTATTTGCCACAGAAGGGCTTGCAGAGGACCTGTGACGCGTCCACACACAACCCAGTGAAGGTGTGATGAATGAGCTTACTTAGAATTCATAGAATCATATTAAATAAAAGCAAAAGGCTATAAAACATCCAAAGAAGGGCCATTTCTGAGTGTGCTGACAGGCTGTCAGATGGTGCAGGCTGCAGCAACAGCGGGTGACATCCAGAGTGGCGGGTCCCGCAAGCCTAGTTGAGCGAGAAGGTGGATGTCTCTTTGCAGGAGAGGATACCGCTGCGGGGGGCGGGGGGGCGTGGCCACTGCCAGCTCCACCTCTTCATGCCACATTTCTGCTGGTGGCTTCCTTGTGGTTTCAAGGCCTGCCATCAGCCCCTGAATTTTTCCCAAAGAGCAGAAAAAGGGCAGAGGCCACCTCTGAGAGCCTGTACCAGCCTGGGGTTTGAATACTGTCAGGAACTCAGTCCCACATCTTATGGCTCTCTATGAGAAGGAATTTATGGTCTCTAAAAATCATGATTTTGGAAGGACTCCACCGTGACTACATACACTCCAGACCCAAGCCGGTGATGTTCTCTGCTCTGAGGTTGCTCATTAGTTTCGGGTCCTGATGGCCACCCCTGTCTCCAGTCCCGTTCCAACACCGTCACTCTACCCTCTTTTCCAAGCTCTCCCACTACAAATCCTGTCCTAACTCTAAAATTCTACCAAGTCCTCTCCCCAGCTGCAGCTGCTACCACTCGGAGCAAAAAGTCTAGGTCACCTGTGTTCTCACCAACATTCACACTATCGTGTTCTTTCATCGGATTAAAACTGTTATCTCCACCCAACGGTCACATTGCTGGTTCGTTTGCCAAAATGCTTACAGGCACATGGTTTGCAGCTACATCCTTTGCTACCCTGACCCTCAAGCAAATCTACACCCCACTTCGTCATGTCACCCTGTCACCTGGGAGAGTGCCTCTCCCACCAAACCTACCTCCACACCCACCCCTTCCCGCCACGAAGCACCCTCTGAGGTCAGACATGAAACAGTAATTAGGGAAAGTCCATTCTTTGTGGGAGAATCTGAAGGCCACTTGATAAGGCGTGGAAGACTTCCACCAACTCTTGGCCAATGAACACCACTAGCTAAAGGACCATGCGAATGCAAAAGCTGGAAAGTACCCCTTCCGGCCCCATCTCCGCCCACCCTGCCTCCAGCTACCATAAAACACCCGAGTCCCTTCTTCTGTGATCACCGGCCTCCTGCTCCTCTCCTCCCGCCCCGTAATAAAACTCCTTGGGAGTCTCTGCTAAGCTCTGCTACACCCAGACTCCATCCTAGCCCTCTGTTCAGTGAATTACTCAGTTTTTCTCATTAACTCTCTCCTCTCCGGCTGTATGATACTGACGATGGCCATGGAGAGACCACAGCACACAGGATCTACCCTCTTGTGAGTCTCCCATAGGACAGCTTCATCCTCCAAAGCTTTTCTCAATCCGAGGGACAGGTCCCAGGCATTATAACTTGGTGCAGACAAGCGTGCCTTCCACCTGAATTATCTTGCACATGAAGACTTCGATATTGTGGGGTGGGCCAAGGTATATTAGCTCCCCAAATATCCCTAAAAGGATTTCCAGGTGTCTCAATGGTAAAGAATCCACCTGCCTATGTAGGAGACATGGGTTCGATTCCTGGAGGAGGAAATGGCAACCTACTCCAGTATTCTTGCCTGGGAAATGCCATGAACAGAACAGCCTGGTAGCTACAGTCCATAGGGTTGCAAAGAGTCTGACATGACTGAAGCAACTGAACATGCAGGCAATAACTGGGGAGACTTGGTTTGGGAAGAAGGGTCAAAATCACAGGCAAAAGAGAAGGAAAAATAAAGGGTCTCTGTTCACTTCGGCAACGTCCGTGCCTTGAACTAGTTTTGAGGCTCCATATTTAGAAGGCTTGGGCTGGGAGCTAATAGAATTGCTTTTATAAAAGAACCATGTGAGCCTCTGGACACAACAGAGCCTTGAAGGATCACATGACAGTGTGGCACTGAACTGCAGGAAAGGCTCATCTTCTTACCTTTGAGCCAGTTCCACTCTTGATACACGACGAGCCATCAGCTTTGGAGACCTCTGGCGGCTGCAGCCTTGGCACATAAGAGATTCACTGGAGCAGCAGCTAAGAGGTGGAAGCTAGAGGAGAGCAGGAAATAAATAAGGTGGATCCATTCACAAAATACTGCAAACAATTTTAGGAGGTTCCCACAGAGCCTTTCCATGATTCCAATCCAAGAATCCAGGTTAACGACCACTGGAAGCATATCTTGCTTGCATTTCCCCATTAAATCTGCTCATCCCAATAGGCTGTAAGCGCCGGTAGGAAAGCTCCAATACTTTGGCTGCCTGATGCAAAGAGCCAACTCTTTGAAAAAGACCTTGAAGACTGAGGGCAGGGGGAGAAGGGGACGACAGAGAATGAAATGGTTGAACGGCATCACCGACTCTATGGACATGAGTTTGAGCAATCTTCAGGAGATAGTGAAGGACAGGGAAGCCTGGTGTGCTGCAGTCCATGGGGTCACAAAGAGTCAGACATGACTCAGCGACTGCACAATGAAATGACAACCAGCAGGAAAACGAAAGCCGTGGGCACACTCAGATGCCCATGGCACTCACCCTGACTTTCTTTGCTTCCTATGACCCTGATCTCATGCAGAACTCTAGCTTCTTTCTTTCTTTTTTTTTTTTGGCCATGCTTGCCAGAATCTTAGTTCCCTGACCGGGGACTGAACCCAGGCCACGTCAGTGAAAGTGCCAAACCCTAACCACTAGGCCACTAGGGAACTCCTTGAACTCTACACTCTTGAGGTCACTATTCTGATTTCTTGTGATTGCATGCATGCATGCTATGTTACTTCAGTAGTGTCCAAGTCTTTGCAGCCCTATGGACTGTGGCCTGCCAGGCTCCTCTGTCCATGGAATTCTCCAGGCAAGAATACTGGAGTGATCACTGGGAATCCTTCTCTAGGATTCTTCCTGACCCGGGAATTGAACCCATGTCTCTTGCGTCTCCTGCATTGGTGGGTGGGTTCTTTACCACTAGCGCCATAAGAAATTCAATTACCATGAAGGACAGGGAAGCCTGGCATGCTGCAGTCTGTGGGACTGCAGAGTCGGATACAACAATAATCCTGACTTCAGTGCTGTCTCACGCCATGAATGCCTGGAGTTCAAGCCCTCGACCACCCCACCATGTGAGCCAGCTTTCTCAAGCACTGCCTCACCTCCCTCCAACCCAGTACAATTTCCTGTCCTCAGATACCTGATGGGCACCCAGTCAAGCAAGCCCAGCTCCCCTATAAAACAGGCATTTGGAATCAGCAGTGGGCTTTGACCCAGGTGCTGGCCACTACCTCATTTCCAGAGGTTACTGGAGAAAATTTCCCCCAAATTCCAAACAGCCCTCTCCTTTTCTCATTCTCCAATAATGATTACAAGTATAAAAATGTCTGATTTTAATTTGGTCCGTTCATCAGTATTTCTAAATCAGCGTAAACCAATTCCAACTCTTTCTTGCAGAGACATGGATTAAAATCTATCTCTGTAATTTACAACAGTTAATCCTTCCTTGAATTTGATGCTCCGAAGCTAAACTTGGCTTTGGGGGATATCAGAAACGATTAATGACAATAAGTTAATGCTTGCTGAGTATGAACAGTTCAGTCCATTTCTCCAGCTGTTCTCCTTTGCCGTTTTTATCGGAAGTCATCTCCCAATGATTTCCCATTTTGGTGGTGAGACTCAACAATACGTGAGTGTCTACATCAGCCCAGGTTATGTGTCACAGGCATTGCCATGTGGCTCGCAGTTTATTTCCGCCTCTATCAGCACTCACTCTGCTCACTGGCTTTCCAGAAGGCAAAGCTGACATTGTCTCTGGCACAGTCACCATGAACTCAGCCTGGATCCCTTCCAATCAGAAGGCAAGAATGTTCTCCTACCTGTTGGAGGAAGACAGCATTTTCTTTCACCCATCCATCACTGCTAGTAGATTTCCATTAGAACTTGATGCTCCTTAGCAACTCCCTAGCAACGGAAGCTTACCTGAAATTTTATAAGGCTTTCCAGAAATTGTTTTCTAAAAGGCCTCGTTCCTTCCCAAACACTTCTACCCTCAAGGAAATAATTTCTCTTTATTGCTTTTTATGATCACCAAAGTATTGCAAACTTGCTTTAGAAAGCTCAAGCAATATACAGATATGAAAGTAAAAATTCCCAGCCGGCATGACTCCCCAGTTCCCTGTGCTCCACTCCCACCCCCGCCAAGGAAAATCTCCCAACAAATATTATTAAACGAAATTGTTCTGTTGTTTTTCCTCCTATTTTTAAGTAGAGTTTAAGTTATCTTTAGGGACAATAAGTAACAAACGTATTTTTCCGTGTCAAAACTAGAAAATGACTTCCCTTTCTCTTTTACTAAAGGGATGTGTGAATTCTACGCCTCTTTAAAGTTGTTCTCTTTTCTTTCCTAGACAATAGACGTTCCCTTTATCCTGAATTTCAAATTTCTACCCACGAGAAATTGTATTCAGTGAGAACAGGTCAGTATAAGACTCAGGAAAGTATAGACTAGGTTGAAAGAATTCGAGGAAGTTGGCCAGTCCAATAAAGTGTGTGATATGCCATTTATAAAGGCTGAAATGAATTGATGTAAAGAACAAAGATGAGCCGTTACTCAGAAGCTATCACACCAAAAAGATGAGCCGGAATCTTCTGTTTCTGAAAACAACGAAGCTGCTTTTTGAACCTGACTGAGGGTCTAACCTTATGTCATTAAAGTTGGAAGGAAAAATAAGTTCTCTCCACTCCACATACATCCTAAAACAGTCCAGACTGTTCTCTTTCTAACTAGGAATCTGGCCTCTGTCTTTAGAAAAGTTTAGCATCCCAACTGCTATTCTCCATATCTGAAATAAGTCAATATTAGAGATCATGTAAGATTGAGGGAGTTCCCTGGTGGCTCAGACAGTAAAGCGTCTGTCTAGACTGTGGGAGACCCAGGTTCCATCCCTGGGTCGGGAAGATCCCCTGGAGAAGGAAATGGCAATCCACTCTAGTACTATTGCCTGGAAAATCCCATGGACAGAGGAGCCTGGTAGGCTACAGTCCATGAGGTTGCAAAGAGTCAGACATGACTGAGCGACTTCACTTTCACTTCACTTTCACAAGATTGAGGGCAGGAGGAGAAGGGGACAACAGAGGATGAGATGGTTGGATGGCATCACCAACTCAATGGACATGAGTTTGAGTAAACTCCAGAAGCTGGTGATGGACAGGGAGGCCTAGCATGCTGCGGTTCATGGGGTCGCAAAGAGTCAGACACGACTGAGCAACTGAACTGTACTGATCCTACATGGATATAGACTCGATTGCATAATGTAAAAATTGTCATTGATTTCTCACAGGAAAGAAAAAGGTCACATTCTTATAGTCATTCATTCACTCAAGAAGTGTTATTAAGAATGAACTTTTGTATCAAACTTGTCACCAAGACGTGTGAGGGTAATCTGTTCATAAAACATGGATCTTGCTTAAAAAAGAAAACAGATACATTTTTGATCAGACTCTTTGCTAGACTTTGAAGATTCCAAGACAAAGAAGAAGATACTGGTAAACAAATTATATTCCCATAAAATGCATGGTGCAGGCACTGAGAGTGTTTGCAAGGGCAGTGGTTATATACATACTAAAATGAGCCCTAAAATATAAAATATACCAGAAGAACGTACCAAACTCAAAAACTTTCTCACTAGGAAGAGCTACAAGTCCCTCCTCATATTACCCACTTAACAATTTTTTATTATGCATTTTTAATTGGAGGGTAATTGCTTTACAATGTTGTGTTGGTTTCTGCCATACATCAACATGAATTAGCCATAGGTATACATATGTCCCCTCGCTCTGGAACCTCCCTCCCACCTCCCACCCCATACCACCCCTCTAGGTTGTCACAGAGCCCCAGTTTGAGCTCCCTGTGTCACACAGCGAATTTCCACGGCTATCTAACTTTTCATACGGTGATGTATGTTTCCCTGCTGCTCTCTCCATTCGCCCCCCGCCTCCTCCCCTCACTGTGCCCACAAGTCTGTTCTCTGTCTGCATCTCCCCTGCTGCCCTGCAGATAGGTCTGTCAGTACCAGCTTTCTATATTCCATATATATGTGTTCATATATGATATTTGTCTTTCTCTTCCTGACATACTTCACTCTGTATAACAGGCTCTAGGTTCATCCGCCTCATTAGAACTGACTCAGATGTGTGCCTTTTTATGGCTGAGTCATGTTTCATTGTATATATGTACCGCACGATTTTTAATTAAAAAAAAGAAAAGTTGTATGTCAGCTTCCTGTGGCTGCTGTTGCAAATGACCATCAACCGCATGACTTGAAACAACAGAAATCTATTTCTTCACAGCTCTTGAGGCTGGGAGTCCAAGAGCAAGGTGTCATCAGGGCCGGGCTCTCTCTGAAGGCTCTTGGGGAGAATCCTGCCTTGCCTTTTCTAGTTTATTTTTTTATTTTTTATTTTTTGGGGGCTTCATTGAGTCTTCATTGCGGTGCATGGGCTTCTCTTGCTGCAACTAGAAAGCTTAGTTGCCCCACAGCTGTGGGATCTTAAGTTTCCTGACCAGATATTGAACTTGAATCCCCTACATTGGAAGGTGGACTCTTAACCCCTGGGCCACCAGGGAAGCCTCGCCTCTTCCAACTTCTGGTGGGCGCTGGCAACCCTGGCACCCCTCAGCTTACAGCCATGTCACTCCAGTCTCTGTCTTCACGTGGGTTTCTCTCCTTTTGTCTCTGTGTCCATATTCCCCTCTTCTTATAAGGACACTGGTCATAGTGGATTGTGTGTGTGTGTGTGCGTGCGTGCTCAAACACGTCCAACTCTTTGCGACCCCATTTTCTGTAGCCCACCAGGCTCTTCTGTCCAGGGAATTTTCCAAACAAGAGTACTGGAGTGCATTGCCGCTTCTTACTCCAGGGGATCTTCCCGACCCAGAGATCGAATCCAAGTCTCTCGTGTCTCCTGCATTGGAAGGCAAGTTCTTTACCACTGTGCCACCTGGGAAGCTCTATGGTGGATTTAGAGTCCACCTTAATTCACGATGGGCTTCCCTTGTGGCTCAGCTGGTAAAGAATCTGCCTGCAATGCAGGAGACTTGGGTTAGATCCCTGGGTTGGGAAGATCCCCTGGAGAAGGGAAGGGCTACCCACTCCAGTGTTCTGGCCTGGAGATTTCCATGGACTGTATAGTCCGTGGGGTCGCAAAGAGTCAGACACGACTAAGCGACTTACACTTTCCACTTAATTCAGTTTAACCTCATTTTAGCTTGATTACATCTGCAAGAGCCTGTTGCCAAATAAGTCACATTCGCAGGTTCCAGTGGACATTAACTGAGGGGGGAGACACTATTATTATCATTAGTGTTAAGAATATTTAGCATTAGGGTCTTTCTTGATGGTCCCGTGGTTACAACTCTGTGCTTCCAATGCAGGGGGCATGGGTTCGATACCTGATCAGGCAACTAAGATCCAACACGCAGTGTGGCATGGCCAAAAAATAAATAGAACAATGGTAAGAATAATAAAATAATTTTTAAAAAGAAAAATAACTACTTAAAAAACAACACTCAACATCAGATGTACTCTACCCCCTTAGACAATTGTGGGAAGGCTTCCCAGGTGGTACTAGTGGTAACGAATCCGCCTGCCAGTGCTGGAGACCTGAGAGACACAGGTTTGATCCCTGAGTTGGAAAGATCTCTGGAAGAGGAAATGGCAACCCACTCCAGTATTCTTGCCTGGAAAATCCCATGGACAGAGGAGCCTGGTGGGAAATAGTCCATGGGGTTAGAGTCAGACATGACTGAAGGGACTTGGCACACATACAGACAACTGTAAATATGCCATAGGGTGAATTGCAAGCTAAATAGAAAGTCCTCATGCAAATGCCCTTAGGAGGAGGAAGCCCTTTGATTGTAAACTGCAGACCTAGGGTACAATTTGCCCGGAGTTCAATTCTACAAAGAGCCCCAAGGGAAGAAGAGACAAAAAGAGACACAGAGGGCCTGAGACACAAAATGTTTAGATTAAGTGCAGATTCTATCTTCCAAAGCTTATAAAAGCAGGTCTGGTCTTGTTCAAGCAGGTGGAAGAGTGTGTCGATCCCCGGTGTGGAGGAGCATAAATAGCATTTTTTACAAATCTCAGCTCCGGGCTCTGACATTCATTTTCTATTTTGGTGCTGATAAGTCACTAAATCTCTCTGGACCTCAGTTTCCTCAGCTGTAAAAAGAAAAAGAATCTGTTTCTCCTGAAATCACAGGGTCCATCTGAAGTATATTAAGTACGGTGAGTCTCGAAAGCAGTTTAAATATAATGTGTTATTATGAGGACGGCATAGAGAAAACATTATTTACTCCGAAGCCAGCCGGCAGCACAGTCAGGATGGGTTATCGGCTCCATGACTTAAGAAATCCAATTTCACTGCTTCCCGCCTGCATCACAGTTCTGAAACTGTAGATTCCTTCTCCCGATGAAAATAATCCTCCTAATATCTATATCATGTTTAAGATTTTCTTCACATGTGGCTTTGTATTAAAAAAGAAATACACTGTATGTGGTTATTATAAAAATTTCAGGTAGGAAAGAATACGATAGTTACCAAAAATAAAAATAGTTATCTTCCCTAATTCTCAGCGCTTGTTGCTGTTGTTTAGTCTCTAAGTCGTATCCGACTCTTCTGCAGCCCCATGGACTGTAGCCCTCCAGGCTCCTCTGTCCATGAGATTTCTCAGACCAGAATACTGGAGTGGGTTACTATTTCCATCTCCAGGGGATCTTCCCAATCTCCAGGGCTTGTACCCTTGTCTCCTGCTTCGCAGATGTATTCTTTACCACTGAGCCACCCAGGAACCACACCCAAACTATCTTTTGACTCTTAATAAGCATATATTTATTGCCAACTCTAGAAATTTTTTAAGTAATGCGCAGAAATCCTTCTCTGAGGATCTGCTGAAAGGCCTCCTCTAACTGCCCTCATGTTTGGGGAGCTGAAGTGTGGACGTGTGAGTGAAAGTCGCTCAGTCATGTCCAACTCTTTGTGACCCCATGGACTATACAGTCCATGGAATTCTCCAGGCCAGAATACTGGAGTGGGTAGCCTTTCCCTTCTCCAGGGCATCTTCCCAACCTAGCGATCAAACCCAGATCTCCCGCATTGCAGGTGGATTCTTTACCAGCTGAGCCACTAGGAAAGCCCAAGAATCCTGGAGTGAGTAGCCTATCCCTTCCCCAGCGGAATTTCCCAACCCAGGAATCAAACTGGGGTCTCATGCATTGCAGGCAGATTCTTTACCAACTGAGCCATCAGGGAAGTGGATGTGAAATCAAACACAATTTTGCATGAACTCTCTGGGTTCTGTTGCCTTTCCTGCAGGTCATGGCAGCAAGAGGTGGAGCCATGGTCCTCAATGCAGACAAGAGAGTCCACGTGACCAGTAACAGGCTGGACTGGAGACTTGCTACCCTCTAGGGAACAGAGCGGGGTGGCTGGCGCATCCTCCCGGGGCTCTAAGCACAGCTGTGTGTTTACGCTGAAACTGTGTAGAAACCAATGTTGGACCCCTAATTACTCAGAAGTCGTCACTTCACAAAGGAAGATCAAGGATGACAGCCTTGAAACCCTGTACAAATACTTTATCCCAGTCTCCAGAAGGAAAAAGCAGTGCCCTCAAATGGAGCAAACACCAGTGTGAAACAGAGTATTTCCTGCCATATGAATAAACAAGGATGTCACGGCCATCAGCGACTCGGCCCTGTGAGTTTCTGACCCAGAGTGTGCCCAGGAAAAAACAATGCCTGCAGCTGTCAAGCTGTGCCACTCTTTCAGGGAGCGAGGAACTAAGTAAGGATGTGAAAAATCAAATCACAGGACGCTGGGCCCAGATAACTGAGATGCCTATGAAAGTAGTGACTTCATTAAGTCCAGACTCTTGCATCTTCCTCTACATAGAAACGCGCTAAATTCCTTAATTTGATATACTTCGTTTTCCTTAATGAATGGTAATCTTTTATCATTCAGACTACCTGCCCCTTGCTGCAAACTTCTGTATAACCTGGCTCCTTCCCCCCACCGCCTCACTCCCCCTACCCCCACCCTCCTCAGGACAGTTCTTCAGGGTCACTTGAGATTCTATTTCCCGAGCTTGAAGTTCTAAAAATCCTCCCCCCTCAAATAAAACATAACTCTCAACTTACAGGTTGTGACTATTTTTTTTCAAAGTCGACACCAGCCTCCTCCCAAGTGGTCCTGCGTCTCAGAGGAGCAAGGTCATGGAGGCCACCTCTGAGTTGGCGGTTCTTACACCCTAGAGAAGAAGTGTTCCCACTCTCACCTCCCCTCCACATGTGCCTTGGTCACCTTCGGTTCGGATTCCTTCTGGGATGAATTAAACCTATATCGCCTTTGCAGATTTAGGTCATAACTGTCAACTAAATAGAGGCACAACATGAGAGCTGTGAGTTAAGTTTTATTCGGGGCAAAATGAGGACTGCAGCCCAGGAGACAGCACCTCAGGGAGCTCTGAGAGCCTGCTCCAAAGAGCGGTAGGGGAAGGTCAGTAGATAAGATTTTGGTGAAGGGGAAATTCAGTGCAATTAAGCACTCATTTTATAAAAGGTCACCATGCAGGGATTTAGTGCTTTTCTAGATAGGAGGAAATGTAAGGATTGGGATCATGAAATCAGTTCCTGAAAATAGCTATCTAAAGACCTATGGTGCTAGAGAAGACTCTTGAGAGTCCCTTGGACAGCAAGGAGAGCAAACTATTCAATCCCAAAGGAAATCAATCCTGAATATCCATTGGAAGGACTGAAGCTGAAGCTCCAATACTTTGGCCACCTGATGTGAAGAGCTGACTCATTAGTAAAGACCCTGATGCTGGGAAAGATTGAAGGCAGGAGGAGAAGGCGATGACAGAGGATGAGATCACGGGCTCAATGGTCATGAGTTTGAGGCGATGACAGAGGATGAGATCACGGACTCAATGGTCATGAGTTTGAGCAAGCTCCCGCAGATAGTGAAGGACAGGGTGAGCTGGAGTGCTATAGTCCACGGGGTTGCAAAGAGTCAGACACAACTTAGAGACTGAACAACAGCAACCATCTAAAAACCTGTTCCACCAGTTTCCCAGGAGCACAGAGTGCCTCACTCTCCACCCTGAATTCCCTCGGGGGTGTCAAAGGTCAGCACCTGCAGCAGCACAGGCAGATGATAAATGTCCTTGTTGTCATTCAGTTGCTGGCAAATGCTCTTGGCAAGTCTCAATTTGTAGTTGACATAACCAAGAGGTCCCTGGAGGAGGAAACGGCAACCCACTCTAGTATTCTTCCTGGAAAATACCATGGAAGGAGGAGCCTTGTGGGCTACACTCCATGGGGTCACAAAGAGTCGGACACGACTGAGCAACTAACACACTTAACCAAGAGGTTACAGCTGAAAATTAACAAAGCCAATTGCTCTTTGTTGACACCCAGGAGACATAATTTTCACACTGCTAACTGGGCCTCTAGACCTCTAATCCCTACATGGCTCCCCTATCCCAGAGCCTGGAAAGAGTGAGAACCAGGGGTGCCATTGGGAACCAAGTCCTCTAGGAAACTGCTCTCAATGTTACTGAATCCAAATGCCAATAGTCAAGAGACAACTGTGTTGGCTGGAAAAGAAAAGTTGCCTTATTCAGGAGGCCAGCAACCCAAGGATAAGACGAACTTATGTCCAAAAATCAACTCCAAAGATTCTGTTTGACAGTGAAAGTTTTTAAAAGGAGAATCATTTAGGAAGGAGATCAGTCTTCAGTGTCTTCCACCACGTGCAGACTTTCTTCTGATTGGGTGGTGAGGAGGCAGCAAGACGGTGCCTCAAGGACCTTGTGCTTAGCCTGGAGTCACCATCCTCCACCTGATTGGGGGCCTTAGTTCCTAAAGACTAACTCAAAGGTACTGTGGTGAGTATTCCTTGAAGAGGAGCCAGGACCCAAGGGTGCACTCCTATTTCCTGGAGGCTCTTCTCTTGTATTCTCATCCCATCTCTTCTCTCATTGTTGCTATTGAATTGCTAAGTCATTTCTGACTGTGACCCCATGGACTACAGCACGCCAGGCTTTCCTGTCCTTCACTATCTCCAGGAGTCTGTCAAACTCATCTCAGTGATGAGATCCAACCATCTCATCCTCTGTCATCCCCTTCTCCTCCTATCCTCAGTCATTCCCAGCATCAGGGTCTTTTCCAATCAGGAAAAGAGTCAGCTTTTCCCATCAGGGGGCCAAAGTATTGGCACTTCAGCATCAGTACTTCCAATGAATATGCAAGGGTGATTTCCTTTAGGATTGACTGGTTTGATTTCCTTGCTGTCCCAGGGACTGTCAAGAATCTTCTCCAGCACCACAATTTAAAAGCATCAGTTCTTCAGCACTCAGCCTTCCTTATGGTCTAACTCTCACTTCCATACATGACTACTGGAAAAACCATAGCTTTGACTAGATGGATCTTTGTCAGCAAAGTGATATCTCTGATTTTTAATAAATTGTCTAGGTTTGTGATATAAAAAAGAACTTAATGACCCAGACAATCATGATGGTGTGAACACTCATCTAGAGCCAGACGTCTATGAATGTGAAGTCAAGTGGGCCTTAGGAAGCATCACTAGAAACAAAGTCAGTGGAGGTGATGAAATTCCAGCTGAGCTATTTCAAATCCTAAAGATGATGCTGTGAAAGCACTGCAGTCAATATACCAGCAAATTTGGAAAGCTCAGCAGTGGCCACAGGACTGGAAAAGGTCAGGTTTCACTCCAATCCCAAAGACAGGCAATGCCAAAGAATGTTCAAACTACCAAACAATTGCACTCATTTCACATGCTAGCAAAGTAATGCTCAAAATTCTCCAAGCTAGGCTTCAACAGTACATGAACAGAAAACTTCCAGATGTTAAAGCTGGATTTAGAAAAGGCAGAAGAACCAGACATCAAATTGCCAACATCCTTTGGATCATAGAAAAAGCAAAAGAATTACAGAAAAACATCTACTTCTGCTTCATTGACTACACTAAAGCCCTTGACTATGTGGATCACAATAAACTGTGGCAAATTCTTAAAGAGATGGAAATATCAGACCACCTGCCTCCTGAGAAACCTGAATGCAGGTCAAGAAGCAACAGAACCAGACATGAAACAATGGACTGGTTCCAAATTGGGAAAGGAGTATGTCAAGTCTGTATACTGTCATCCTGTTTATTTAAGTTACATGCAGAATACATCATGCAAAATGCTGGGCTGGATGAAACACAAGCTGGAATCAAGATTGCCGAGAGAAAGAGCAATAACCTCAATATGCAGATGACACCACTCTTATGGCAGAAAGCAAAGAATAACTAAACAGCCTCTTGAGGAAAGTGAAGGAGGAGAGTGAAAAAGCTGGCTTAAACTCAACATTCAAAAAACTAAGATCATGGCATCTAGTCCCATCACTTAGTGGTAAATAGATGGGGAAAAACTGGAAACAGTGACAAACTTCATTTTCTTGGGTTCCAAAATCACTGCAGATGGTGACTGCAGCCGTGAAATTAAAAGACACTTGCTCCTTAGAAGAAAAGCTATGACAAAACTAGACAGTGTATTAAAAAGCAGAGACATTATTTTGCCAACTAAGATCCGTACAGTCAAACCTATGATTTTTCCAGTAGTCATGTATGCATGTGAGAGTTGGACCATAAAGAAAGCTGAGTACCAAAGAATCAATGCTTTTGAGCTGTGGTGTTGGATAAGACTCTTGAGAGTCCCTTGGGCAGCAAGAAGATCAAACCAGTCAATCCTAGGGAAGTCAAATCTGAATATTCATTGGAAGGCCTGAAGCTGAAACTGAAGCTCCAATACTTTGGCCATCTAACGGGAAAAGACAACTCATTAGAAAAGACCCTGATGCTGGGAAAGATTGAAGGCAGGAGGAGAATGGAATGACAGAGGATGAGATGGTTGGATGGCATCATTGACTCAATGGACATGAGTTTGAGCAAGCTCTGGGAGATGGTGAAGGACAGGGAAGCCTGGCGTGCTGCAGTCCGTGGGGTCACAAAGAGTCAGACATGATTGAGCGACTGAACAACAAAAGACATGTCATAACTTTCCTTCCAAGGAGCAAGCATCTTTGAATTTCATGGCTGCAGTCACCATCTGCAGTGATTTTGGAGCCCAAGAAAATGAAGTTTGTCACTGTTTCCAGTTTTTCCCCCATCTATTTGCCATGAAATGATGGGACCAGATGCCATGATCTTGGTTTTTTAAATGTTGAGTTTTAAGCCAGCTTTTTCACTCTCCTCTTTCACCTTCATCAAGAGGCTCTTTAGTTCTTCTTTGCTTTCTGCCAAAAGGGTGGTGTCATCTGCATATCTGAAGTTATGGATATTTCTCCCGGCAATCTTGATTCCAGGGGTTTCCCTGGCGGCTCAGATGGTAAAGAATCTGCCTGCAATGCAGGAGACCCAGGTTCAACCTCTGGATTGGGAAGATCCCTTGGAGTAGGAAATGACAACCCACTCCAGCATTCTTGACTGGAAAATTCCAGGGACACAGGGCCTGGCAAGCCACAGTCCATGGGGTTGCAAAGAGTCAGACACGACTGAGCACACACACAATCTTGATTCCAGCTTGTGATTCATCCAGCCCAGAGTTTCTCATGACGTACTCTGCATATAAGTTAAATAAGCAGGGTGACAATGTACAGCCTTGATGTACTCCTTTTCCAATTTTGAACCAGTCCGTTGTTCAATGTCCAGTTCTAAGCATTGCTTCTTGACCTGCATACAGGTGAGCAACTGTTTGAATCTGCCCTTTGGATCTCAGGGAAGGTATGGGAGGCTGAATGAAGTTTATGTCCTACAAACAAGAAACAGAGAACACAGGAAGGGCTTGTACCCAGGAGCGCCCAGAGAGTCCTGCTCTGTTTCATCAAGGACTCTAAGGAAGAGAGGGAGAAGGTAAGGAGCACGGTTGTGAGGGGCTCTCCTGAGACCCAAGGTTGGTGAGCACTTTCTCAGGAGACCCCTCCCAACCAGGAGCAGACAGTGCAGGAGGCACCATCCATAAACCTCTTGGAGGAACCCAGTGTCCTTCTGGCCTTTGGCCAGGGCTCTGAAAGCAACTCCATGGGCATTGAACTCCTGGAACTTTGAACAGAAGTAATGATCTTTCCTTAGTTCAAGAATGTTGCCCAGGGCCACAAGCTGAGACTTATCATTCAAAATAAAACTTCAAAGGCATCTTTCAAAATTCACCCTACTTGCTCCTGCATGTTCTTATCTTAAAATGGAAAAAAAAAAAAAAGACAACCCATTTTTTTTTTTAATGGGCAAAAGTCTTGAATAAACAGCTCTCCAAAAAAATGTACGAATGGCCAAGAAACAAATGAAAGTGTTAAACATCACCAATCCGTAGGGAAATGCAAATCAAAACCACAGTGAGCTGCCAGCTCACAACCATTAGGATGGCTGCTATCAAAGAAGAACAGAGAAGAGAAAACGCTGGGGTGGATGTGGCGGAATTGCAATGCCTGTGCACTCTTGGTGGGAAGGTAAATGGTGCAGCCACTGAGGAAAAGAGCATGGTGTTTCCTCGAAAAATTAACATAGAATTACAATCTGATCCAGCAATCCCACTCCTTGGTATACGCCCAAAAGACTTGAAAGCAGGGTCTCCGTGTGATATTTGTACACCTGTGTTCACAACAGCATTATTCACAAAAGCCAAAGGTAGAAGTGAAGAGCCAACTCACTGGAAAAGACCCTGATGCTGTGGAAGATTGAGCGAAGGAGGAGAAGGGGACAGCAGAGGATGAGATGGTTGGATGGCATTGGATGACTCAATGGACGTGAGCTTGAGTAAACTCTGGGAGTTGGTGATGGACAGGGAGGCCTGGCGTGCTGCAGTCCATGGGGTCGCGATGAGTCGGACATGACTGAGCGACTGAACAAGAACAACAAGAAGCAGTCCAGGTTCCACTGACAGTGAACGGATAAGCAATACTTAATTTAGTATAGCACCAAACGGAATATTATTCAACCTTCGAAAGGAAGAGAATGCTGTTACAAGCTACAATATGGATGAACCTTGAATACATTACACTAGGTGATGTTGTGAAGTGATATAAGGCAGCTACAATAGACAGATACCCTGTGATTTCATTTCTATGCTATCCCCAGAGCAGACATATTCACAGGGACAGAAAGCAGAATGGCAGTGGCCAGGGCTGTGGGAGGAGGGAATGGGATGTTGTTCTTTAATGGGAGCAGAGTTTCAGTTTGGGAAGATGAAAGAGTTCTAGAGATCGATGTGAATATATTTAACACGACCGAATTGTATACTTAAAAATAGTTAAGATGGTACATTTAATGTTATGTGTTTCACTGCAATTAAAGCTTTTAAATCTTTTCCAAAAAAATTCAAAGTCTAAACATTATATAAAGGCACAATAATTTACCAAAAAAAAGGGAATAAAGTTGTCAACAGTTGGTCCTATTTAATAAAGAAGGCTAAATAGAAAAATGGAAGGTTAAATTGTACCTAGGGATACAGAATCAAAGGGAATTAATATGAACCAAAGGGGGAAAAAGGAAGAAAAACAGGCCATAGAGAGTTTTTTGTTAGTTTTTGAGAGGTTAAAATATGGTGTGCCAGATGGTCATTCTTGCAAGCAATGTAAGGCGACGCCCCCAAAGTAGATGTTACCAGCTACTCTGTGCTCACAGTCCCCACACCTTTTTCTTATCACAGTTATCAAAGCAAACAAAATAATTCACATCTATCTCCTCACCACATTGTCATCCCCACTAGAGCAGGAGTTGTCTCTATTTCCCTCAACATGGTACCCACTTCACCACCTAACACGTAGAAGACAACTCAATAAATACTTTGTTGACTGGGTGATTGATTAATTGAATGTGTGCATGCATGAATGAATACATAAACTGCACTGATAGACCCTTCTTAGGAGTGTAAATTGGTGTTGCATTCTGGAAGCACAATTTAGCGAAATCTCTCAGCATTTCTAAAACACATACCCTTTGACTCAGAAACTGTCTTTCCAAAAATTTATCCTGTAGAGAAACTCCCACAAATGTGCAATAATATAAACATGGATGTGTGATTTGCAATCGAAAAATCCTGAAAACCATATAAATGCTAAAATAAATTTTCGTGTATTCGCATGATAGAGCACCGTGTAGTCATCTACTTTAAAACTGAAAAGGCAAATTGTTGAAGAGTATACTTAGGAGGGGGCTTCCCTGGTGGCTCAGAGGGTGAAGAATCTGTCTGCAGTGCAGGAGACCCAGGTTCAATTCCTGGGGCAGGAAGATCCCCTGGAGAAGGGAATGGCAACCCACTCCAGTATTCTTGCCTAGAGAATTCCATGGACAGAGAAGCCTGGCAGGTCCAGGCTTCACAAAGTCCAGGGCGTCACAAAGAGTCAGGCAAGACTGAGCAACTTTCACTTCACTTCATACTTAGGAGAATTCTGACTGTGATTTTTTTTTTTTTAATGTTTATACTTAAAGAGAAGTTCTATGAGAAAAGCTATCTCAGGGACAGGACTGTGTTTAAGAGGGAAAAGTAACTTCTACCTTTCAGGTGATGTCTATCTGTGCTTAGATTTTTTTTTTTTTAACCATAACAAGGCATTAATTTTATAATAAAAGCATTAGTATAAAGCAACTCTCTAGCCTGAAACATTAAACTGTAGAAAATATATCCACTGAAAGTTGGGATGCTGAACAAATGTATATGACACGCTTGCTCAAATAGTTCTCTGTAAGCAAGAAGCCAGTTCAGCATCGTCTGAATGCCAAAACGGCCAGACGGTGAAAACACCCTTTTGATACTGACCATCAGCACCTCAAGGTCATGTCAATGAAATGTTACGTGAAGGGTTTAAATTCTTCATTTTATTGTAGATTATGTCTTATTTGGGAGGAAAGGGTTTGGAATGGGGGTGTTGTTGTTATTTAGTCGCTAAGTTATATCTGACTCTTTTAACGACACCATAGACAGTAGCCCACAAGGCTTCTCTGTCCTTGGGATTTTCCAGACAAGAATATTGGAAAGGGTTTCCAGCTTCTCCTCCAGGGAATCTTCCCAACCCAGGGATCAAGCTTGAGTCTCCTGGATTAGCAGGTGAATTCTTTATCACTGAGCCACCAGGGTAGATAAAACTTGAGAAATTTCACAGTGCCTGAATTTGTCAGGATAGTCTTCACGTAAGCTGCAAAAACAAAGAAATCCTCAATCAAGGCTGATTTCTCACAATGCAGGTTGGTCAGACCACTTTCTTCTATGGCTTCCAAGGTCACTGTAGCAGGGGAAGAGATCTTGTGTTAAGTAAGACGCTGAGATGACCCATCTGCGGCAGAGGAAAGACTGAGAAAGAAACCCAGGGACAAATAAACCAGAGTCCTTGAGAGTGGTCTCCTTGAGGGTCCCAACAAGTTCTAGGGCTTGGTTCCATTCCACCCTGAAACTCCGTAGCCTCCAGACTTTGGGTTCATAGAGGATCCTTATGCCTTTAAGACAAACTTCCCATCTTATTTAGGGGCTTCCCTTGTGGCTTAGATGGTAAAGAGTCTGCCTGCAATGCAGGAGACCTGGGTTCAATCCCTGGGTCAGGAAGATCCCCTGGAGAAGGAAATGGCAGCCCACTCCAGTATTCTTGCCTGGAAAACCCCACAGATGGAGGAGCCTGGCGGGATACAGCCCCTGGGGTTGCAACGACTCGGACAAGACTGAGTGACTTCACTTTCACTTTTTTCCCTTTCCCTTCTTATTTAAACAGCTCACATGACTTTCTGGGCTTTGCAACCAAAATTCCTATGTAATACAAGCTGTAATTGATCAATTAGGAATCAGAATTTTCCATCAATATTGTCAAGAGCCTTTAAAGAGTTTATCCACATGGTAAACAGATTCATTTGGCAGCTTAGCAGCAATTATTTATCTTCCTTGAAATTATTTACTATTCTGACCAAGCTTTCTCAGAATTGGCAAGTAAATTATTAAATGAAGTCAATTTTGTTTATGGTACACACGGCGAAATAGCCCTCTAGTACAAGGCAGGTTGCTATTTTTAAGGTGATTGCCTTTGACATTTTTGGCACTCGGAATTTCTAGCAGAATCTGCCAGCCTTTCTCAGCCCTAAGTAGCCTGTGTCTCCGGTTTCTTGAATTTCAAAATCTGGCTTGTTGGGTTTTTTTTTTTAACCACAATGGGAATGTGTATACCTGACTGCTTGCCCGAAATTGAACAAGGAGGAGGAAATTGGCTGAAGAGACATTCAGTGACTCCGCCTTGGCCTTTCCCCAGGGATGTGTGCTTCTGGAAGGTGTCTGTGCGGGCATGTGCAGTTTGTTGTGCAAGCATCCACCTTGCCCCTGCCGTCTGCCAGGCCCCATGCCAGCTGCTGGGTACTCACAGAGAGATGGGACAGGGTCCCAGCCCCCCAGGAGGGCCGTCAGGGCCACCAGGAAGATGGACAGGTAGCCAGGAACCACGATATCACGTGATGTGTCTAAAAGGAGCACAGCCTTCAGGCCCAGAGAAAGGGTAAGGCAACTTGGCAGGTTGATCCGGGCAAACTGCAGAGAAGAGTGGGTGTGGGGAGCAGGGACCTGATGGTGGAACAGTAGGCCTGCCAAGCAGCCAAGCAGATGGGCGAGGGGAGAGCATTCCAGGAGAGGAGGAGGGATAGAGTCACGGTGTTAGGAAGGCGTCTGAAGGACTCAGAACACTGAGAGCGGCGGGGGGCGGGGGGTGGTCCCTGAATGACCCCATACCCTGCAAGGACAGGAGGGAAATACTTTCCTTCCTTCCTTCCTTCCATCCTTTTGTTTGTGTGTATGTGTGCGCTGTCCCTCAGCCATATCTGACTCTTTGTGACCCCATGGACTGTAGCCCACCAGACTTCTCTGTCCATGGGATTCTCCAGGCAAGAATACTGGAGTGGGTTACCATTCCCTTCTCCCGGGGGACCTTCCCGACCCAGGGATCAAACCCCAGTCTCCTGCATTGGCAGGCGTATTCTTTACCATTAGCGTCACCTGAGAAGATGTTTGTTTGTTTAATAATATTGAAATACAACCTACATACCATACAATTCAACTATTTAAGGGCACAATTCAACAGTTTCCAGTACACTCACAGTATTGCACAACCATCTCCACTACGTAATTTTTAGATATTCCGTCACCCCGAAGAAGAAATTAGCAGTTGCTCCCTCTCCTCCCCAGCCCTCGGAAACCACTTGTCTACTGCTTGCTTATTTGCCTATTTTAGACATTTCACATAAATGAAATTATTCAATATGGGGACTTGCCTGGCAGTCCTGTGGTTAAGACTCCATGCTTTCATTGCAGGGGCTGTGGGTTCAATCTCTGGTTGGGAACTAAGATCTCACATGCCACCACATGTGGCAAAAATAAATGTTGTACAATATGTGGTTTTGGGTGACTCGCTTGTTCACTTGGTGTAATTTTTTCCAAGTTCACCCATGTTGTAGCCTGAAGCTATTCTTCGTTCTTTTTTTTTTTCAAATAATATTCCACTGTATATGAATAAACAACATTTTATTTATCCATTCATCCACTGCTGGCCACGCAGGTGCTTTTTGCTTTGGGGCTGTTATAGCAATGACTCTATGGCTGTTTACGCCCGAGTCCTTGTGCAGACCTGTGTTTTTTATTTCTCTTGGGTATACACCTCAAGTGGAACTGAACGGTTCAGTTCAGTTCAGTTCAATCACTCAGTCATGTCCAACTCTTCTCGACCCCATGGACTGCAGCACCCCAGGCTTCCCTGTCTACTACCAACTCCCGAAGCCTTGTGCAAACTCAAGTGCATCGAATCAGTGATGCCATCCAACCATCTCATCCTCTGTCATCCCCTTCTCCTCCAAGTTAAATGCACTAGTTCACATTCTCACCAGCCATAGAATGTGTGCTTCTAATTTCTCTGTACATTTGCCTACAGTTACTATTTTCTATCTTTGGTCAGCGCTATCCTACTGAGTAAGAAGTGATAACTCACTGTGGCTGTTTCATTTCCCTGATAATTTGTAATAGCGAGCGTCCCTTCATGGGCTCTTTGTTTCTGTTTTAAAGTTCCTCCTTACAGCTCAACAAATGCCCAACTTCTTGACTTAAGAAGTGACAAGGGACTTCCCTTGGTGGTCCAGTGTCTAAGACTCTACACTCTTAATGCAGAGGACCCAGGTTCTATCCCTGGTCAGGGAACTAGATCCCACATGCCAAAACTAAGACCCAGTCCAGCCAGACAAATAAATCTTATTTTAAAAAAGAAGTGACAAAAAGGAGGTGAGCACCACCATTTCAGATTCAACAGCTAATGTATTAGGAGACCCAGAAAGGGCACAGGTGTTGGTCACAGCTACTGAGTTGGGCAAAGACCCCCCTGAACTGTCAGGGGGAGAAGCTCTGAGGTCTGTGTTTAATCCCTGATGTTAAAGAGGAATCTGAGATTTACCATGATCAATATACCTAAATATGTATAGTACACTGGAAGGTTCATTAATATAAGAAAAAAGCATAGATTTAGAAGTCAGACAAGTCCAAGTTTTCTTCCCTAGCCTATCGCTTGTTAACTGTGTGGCTTTGGGCAGATTGCATAATCTCCAGAAAGCCCAGCTTCCTCATCTGTACTACGGGAAACCAAATATCTAATTCAGCAGCTTATTGTGAAGATCAAATTAAACAGTATACAAAAAGAGCCTGTCACTTGGTGCTCACTTCTAAACTTTGATTCCTTTCTCTTCCTCTTGATACTTGACTGGGAACAGTTTTACAGTAGCATGTTGTCATGAATTTGTTAGCTGCTAATGTTTCGTAACAATGACAATATGCCCCCTGGGCCTAGGAGAGAACTTTCCAACTGCATTTGCTTTGCTTTTGGCAAGAACTAAGGGCTGAGGGTCTGACGCAATCAGCAAACATTCCTGCGCCTCTTCCTAGCCTGATTCTCGGAAGCTGGGCAAGTTCAAAGAGGAATCTGACTGTACTTTCCGCTGACCAGAGGGACCTCAAAATCTCACTGTTGATGCACGGGGACTCTGTGACGGTTCACATGGTACAGAGAATATGTGCTGTGTGTTCGTGGAGAAGTTGGTCCCCAGTCAAGGGCAGGAAGAGGAGGGGGAATCAGATGGTTAAAGGGCATCATTGTCCCCCAAAGAGAAAATGACACATGAGCTGGGTCTCACCATGTGAAGTGTCTGGGGCTTGTGTGTGTGCTCAGTCACTCAGTTGTCTCCAACTCCTTCTGGTCCCATGGACTGTAGCCCACCAGACTCCTCTGTCCACGGGATTTCCCAGGCAAGGATATTGGAGTGAGTTGCCATTTCCTTCTCCCAGCCCAGGGATCAATCCCATGTCTCCTGCATTGACAGGTGGATTCTTTAACACTGAGCCACTTGGGAAGCCCAGATATATATTACATGTGATATAAACTGAATGGGTGTGTTCCCCTCCCAAGTTCAAATCCCCAGTGGGATGGTATTTGGAGATGAGACCATCATCTCTCTTTGGGAGACCATTAGAGTCAAATAAGGTCATGAGGGTAAAGCCCCACCCATGGGGCTATGGACTCCAAGTTCACAATCTCTTCCCGGTTACATACAAAGACAAGGCTGAGTGAGCACACAGTGAGGTGGGGGCTCCCCATAAGCCAAGAGCAGGGCCTTCATATGAAACTTACCTTGCTGGCACCTTGACCTTGGACTTCCATTCTCCATTTCTGTTGTTTAAAAGCACCCTGTCTATGGTATTCTTCGCCAAGGCTAAGACAGTACATACACAAAACATTTGTTTGGGTACTTCCCTGGTGGTTCCGACAGTAAAGAGTCTGTCTGCGATGCGGGAGACCTGGGTTTGATCCCTGATTCAGAAAGATCCCCTGGTTGAAGGGAATGGCAACCCACCCCAGTATTGTAGCCTGGTGTATCCCATGGATGGAGGAGCCTGGTGGGCTGCAGTCCAAGGGTTGCGAAGAGTGGGACACAACTGAGCAACTAACATTTTCACTTTATTTTTTCACATTATTCTTAAAGTAGGGTCATTATAGTTGGGACAAAAAAAAAACCCCATTTCTCTTTATAAATAGTTTATCAGTTAATAACAATTAGCAACAATTCATTTTTTAAAGTTGCTTTTGAAGAAACCCATCTACTGTATGATAGAGACATCTCCTGCGACCACAATACACAGTGAGTTAATTACACTTTATCACCATAGCTCCTTGTTTCTGGAGCTTCCAGGGTCTCTATCTTAGAGAGAACACACATGCCTTCTAACGTTTTTGAGCTTTGACTCTGCACAAAACACTGTGCTCGTTCTTATTTACATGGAAGAGTACTTCAATGTTCAGTATTTTTGGTTTCGTTACCCACAGAGTTTACATGTTGTTTTTTTCAAGGCACAGTTGCTCTTGGGAGATGTGTCTGTTCTGAGCTATGCGATGTGTGAGTGTGTGTGTGTGTTAAGTTGCTTCAGTCATGTCTTACTCTTTGCGACTCCATGGACTGTAGCCCGCCAGGCTCCTCTGTCCATGGCATTCTCCAGGCAAGAATATGGAGTGGGTAGCCATGCCCTTCTCCAGGGATCCTCCTGACCCAGGGATTGAACCTCCAGCCAGGTTCTTTACTACTAGGGCTGCCTGGGAAGCCCTATCTGTACAATACTGAACCTCAACAGAAACGCCTTTGGCCTAATTGTTTGCATGAGAAGATATATTCATAAATGCCCTCAATATGGCAACCCACTCCAGTGTTCTTGCCTGGAGAATCCCAGGGACGGGGGAGCCTAGCGGGCTGCCCTCTATGGGGCTGCACAGAGTGGGACACGACTGAAGTGACTTAGCAGCAGCAGCAGCTACATTAATGGGAAACTGGAAAAATTAGATAATTAAGCACCCTGGTGACTTGAGAATTTTAGAGTGCTGGGGGACTGGTCAGATCTGCATTAGCACATCCAAGCTGTGTCAAGAGTCTCACTAATGCCCCTTGATCCCAGTCATGTTGGAGCCTCCACCAACTGTGCTTAACTTCAGAGTCTGTCCTGTTCTGCTCTGTTCTGCCCTCTCAACCAGAGAATGTTAGAGCCCAAAGGACATCACAGGCTCAAAAGTGTCAGTGAGGAAGGGGAGCTCTGGGGTCATTCACCCAACCCTTTCATAGAGGAAGATGGAAGTGTTAGTTGCTCAGTCATGTCTGACTCTTTGTGACCCCCATGGACTGTGGCCTGCCAGGCTCCTCTGTCCATAGGATTCTCCAGGCAAGAACACTGGAGTGGGTTGCCATTTCCTCCTCCAGAGGATCTTCCTCACCCAAGGATTGAGCCTAGGTCTCTTGCAGTATAGGCAGATTCTTTACTTTCTATAGATGAGGATATTGGAATACAAAGGTGTGATCTGCCAAAGTCATTGAGTGACTTAGAGGCTGAATTCTGGGTGAGGGGTATCCCTTGGTCTCTTGAATTCCAAGCTACAGTCCTTCCTCCATCCCCAGAGGTGCACAGGCCGGGGCATCCACTGCGCCAAGCTCCATTTAGCCAATGACTGTCTGAGTCACTTAATTAAATGGGAGGACACAGCCACCACCCTCACCCTTCAATTATTTCAATGCATCCTGTTCCTGTGGTGTTTTAACACCTCATCCCTCCCCCTGCTCCACCCAACACCCACACCCACCTCCCCAGCCAGGAATTCATGTATACATGGGAGCTATTTTCCATTGAGAAGGCAAGTTTCAGAATAGGAGGTGCAGTTATTTAAAAATTAAAACAAAAACTTCCCCTGCTTCGGAAGAGCCAGAGCTGACACAGACTCATCAGACTCATGCTCCATGGAGACAACCGTGGTGGAGCTCTCGGTGGAGATTTAGAAAGAGAAACAGTCCGTTGTGGGAAGGAAGAACATTCCCCTTGGACTTTCCAGCTCCACTGAACAAACAGTCAACCAGTACCCACTGTGTGCCCGTGCCCAGCTGTGATGGGCAATAAAAGACGAAGGTGTGTTTCCTTAGCCTTCAAATGTGGGTGTGGTTTTGAAGAGCAAGAAAGCATACATCTAAATTAAGTGTGTATATTAATGGAAGGCAGGAAAGATTCTCCTGCAGACCGGTGGCAGAGCTTGTGTGTCATCTGCAGAATGGAGTTCCATGTCTGCTGAGCAGGACGATGCCCTGAATCCTTGGAAACACACAATCAGCTGTGAGAGCTGCCCTGAGAGCAGTGCCTCCCACTGAATGTTCAGTCACAGCTTGGGTAGAAACTTGAATTCTCCTTTGGTGTCCAATTCAGGGATTCTGGGGTGTCCTGAAGCCCTTTTGCATCAGTTCAATCCAGCTCAGTCACTCAGTCAAGCCTAACTCTTTGGGACCCCATGGACTGCAGCATGCCAGGCTTTCCTGTCCATCACCAGCTCCCGGAGTTTACTTAAACTCATGTCCATCCAGTCGGTGATGCCATCCAATCATCTCATCCTCTGTCATCCCCTTCTCCTCCTGCCTTCAGTCTTTTCCAGCATCAGCATCTTTTCCAATGAGTCAGCCCTTTTGCATAGGGTGCCCTAAATTGTATGTAAAGTGTCTTCAGGAAGGGTTTGGGGCTCCAATTACATTTAACACTTGAATTTGTTTGATTTAACATCTGCATTTTAGGTTAAGACAATCCAAGTCTGAAGAGGGAAACTTCCTACACTGTTGGTGGGAATGTAAATTGGTGCAGCCACTATGGAAAACAGTATAGAGGTTCCTTAAAAAACTAAAGACAGAGTTACCATATGATCCAGCAATCCCAGTCCTGGGCATGTATCTGGACAAAACTGTAGTTCAAAAAGATACATGCACCCCTGTGTTCATAGCAGCACTGTCCACGATAGCCAAGACATGGAAGCAACCTAAATGTCCATCAACAGGTGATGGGATAAAGAAGACGTGGCACATGTGTGCAACGGAATATTACTCAGCCACAGAAGAGAATGAAATAATGCCATTTATAGCAAGATGGATGGACATAGAGATGATGATAGTGGTGAAGTAAGTCAGACAGAGACGAACATCAGATATCATTTACACGTGGAGTCTAAAGCGTGGCACGAATGAGCCTGTCTATGAAAGAGACTCACAGACATCGAGATTTGTGGTTGCCAAGGGGCAGGGCAGGGGGGAGGGGTGGCTTGGGAGTTTGGGATTAGCAGATGCGAACGACTTTTTATACACTGGATAAACACCAAGGTCCTACTGTAGAGCACAGGGAACTATATTCCATATCCCATAATAAACCATAAGGGAAAAGGACAAGAAAGACTCCAGGAACCAACAGGAGGAGAGGGGCACCGCCAGCCAGGCTGGGGCAGGACACTTGCAGTAAGTAGGGGACTGATTCTGAGAGGAGGAGCAGTCCAAGAGGCTCCTCCACCCCTGTTCCTGAGAGGCAGGGCCTGCCGGCTTACTGGCCCCTGGGCTGTTTCCATCTAAGATGCCCAGTGTCGCTCTGGAGTGGGCCCCCTCTGCCCATCACAGAACCCATCCTTGCCCCTCCTGGGTTGACTTGCACGTACATCAAACTCACTCCAAGCTCTCCCAAAGTCAGCCTGGTGACTCACTATCTGCACGCTGCCTCCTCTTCTCCTAATCCCACTCCTGGAGCCTTCCAGCCTCAGTCAACATTCCCCATGGGGTAGCCCCCGGGCCACCACTGGGTAGCTCTCACCCAATCTGGTCCAGGACCCAGGGTCCCCAGTCTCTAAAAACACTCATCTGGCTCGAGCCCTGCAGAATCAGCAGCAGCCCAGAGTGGCCAGCTAGAGCTGGACAAGAGAAGCCATGGTAGCTGCCAGCCAGGTGTGGAGACCACAGAGTCCTGGAAGAAGAGCCGTGGCTGTGTCCTCGGGGGCAGGGCAGAGGTGATGGGTCTGGGACTGGACCCGCCCAGAGGAGGACAGCTGCCAACCAGCCTGCCTGCCTCTGTCCTGAGCGGGAGGGGAGGGCAGTCAGAACATCCCGGGAGGGGACGGGTGACCCCAGGGTGACTCCTCTAGACACATCTACACCCACCTCGGCAGCCGGTAACCCCAGCACAAGATGAAGACAGAGATTTCGGGGCTTTTCCAGACCAGTATTTTTCGATTGTTGTTCTTGTCCAGGACGCACAGTAAAATATCCATTTTCCATAGTAATCCATTATGTCCACACATTCACACATACACATCTATGTGCACACAGACACACAAACATACGTAAATGAAGCAAGTTTGATAATACGTTACTCTTCCTTAGTAAGTGTTAGTGCTTCAGTCATGTCCAGCCTTTGTGACCCCAAGGACTGTAGACCACCAGGCTCCTCTTTCCGTGGAATTCTCCAGGCAACACTAGAATTGCCATGCCCTCCTCCAGTGGATCTTCCTGACCCAGGGATTGAACCCGTGTCTCCTGCATGGCTCCTGCATTGCTGGCAGATTATTTACCACTGGGCTACTGGGAAGCTCACTCTTCCTTAGTACAATGCACTAAGTAATTCTCTACTATATCTCATTTTTTTTGATGCACATCATAACCCTCCAAATGGATTGCATGAATCCCAGAGGGTCATGACCCTTGATAGGAAAGACACAGGTCTAGGTATCAGGTACCTTCTAGGGAGGAGGGCAAATGATTGGCGGCCAGGAGGGAAACTTTGAGGGGTAGTGGGGGACAGGCCATGCTCAGCTCTCACTGTATGTGGGCTCTTGATGGTTCAGAAAGGATGGAGCTCTAAACCAAGGCTTCTAGCTATTCCTTCAGGGTTCCCACCTGTAGTAAAAGTGAAAGACAGAGGAGAGTGAGTCACCATTGTCACCAAATGAGAGGAGGACACGTGCTCTTCCCCAGGACTCTCCTACGAACTAATGGCCCATGAACGAAAACCAGCCGAGAGATTTTATTACAAATCCCTTCTGAGGGTGTTGCAAAGTATTTAAACATCACAAATTCCTGAATACTCAGCAAATATTCAGATGAGTGGTTACCTGGAGGGGTGGGGGTGGAGAATGACGGCAAAGAGGCACCATGGAACTTTCTGGAGTGCTGGAAATATTCTACATTTTGCTGAGGTGGTGGTTATATGGATAATACATGTCAAAACTCACCAAATTGTACATAGAAAATGGATGCATTTTATTGTATGCAAATTACACCTTAATAAAGTTGGGTTTTGATCACTAAAACTAATCACTATGTTCAGTTGAAGGCAGCATGAAAAACATACTGATTTAAAAAAAAAAAAACCAAACTGCCCCTAAATAAGAACCTTGATGACACGCACAGCACAGGCTTGGCAGGAAATCGGCAGCCAGTTCATCCAGAATCCAACTAAACAGATCTTGGTGTACGCTAGTACCCAATCAACTGTGGTTTAGAATACTCCATTTTAGAAGCTGTTGGTGACTATTAGTAAGAGTGCCAGGTCATAAGTAACATAAGTAACGTACAAATCCTTGGTTATTAGGCATCTCAGCCCGCAAGACAGAAAAAGTAACCTGACCCAGGCATCCTTGTGAGGCCCAGCAGGGGGACCTCAGCATCCAGCGCTCACAAAGCACACTTCAGAACTAGCGTGGTACCCTCGCCTCCACCCACATCAGGACCCTGAAGACGACTCACACCGGTCAGCCTCCAGGACAGTGACAAGCGCCATCTCTTCCCCTGTCTCCCACCCAGCAGAGCAAGCTTGTGGTTTCCTGTGAGGTCTCTTCCTGCGTCTCGAGTCCATGCTGGTCTGCTGTCTCCAGAAACCCATCACCCAACTTGTGACCTGCCCTTGTGTAAACCGGTGGATGCCCACTTTCTGTCTCACCTGAAGGTCATCCGCCTTGCTCCATGAAGGATGGCAGGGGACCAGATCTCCAGCTGGAGCCGTCTCCCAGGCAGTTCTGCCCTCCCCTTTCTCCATTGGGAAGTCACAGTCCAGACTCTGACAGTCACAGAGCCGGCCCCTGCCCCTGTTCTCTCTAAAGAGAAAGGCACGTGATAGTCTCTGGATCACAGCGAAGGTTGGACTGGGTGTGCCAAGTCTGCCCAGTCAGACAGAGACAGGGAATTAGGGGGAAGATGGACAATCAGGCCCTAAATAATTACAAGTGATGCATCAAGTTGCATTTACAGTCTGGCCCCACCCCTTGCACCCAGACCCTTCCGTTTCTTCCCCCAGAATTGACCTGGTGACCCAGAAGCTAAAGCAGCCCTAAGTAACAGCACAGATCAGCAGGGCTGAGCCCAGAACTCCTAGGTGATGACTGACCCTATCCAGCCCCACCCGGGGACCATCTTCCCCACTATCTCTGGATTTCCTGCTGGTTCCAAGGGATTCCTGAACAAAGACAGTCAGACGTGAGGAGAGTACAGTGATCTGGAGAGCCTGTCTGCCTGGATACCACCTTAGGGGGCTGGGGGGAGCTGACTTGGCACAAAAGCAGCCCCTCTTTCTCTGTGTGATTCGGAGGGGCAAGATGTGTGGAGAGGAGAAGCCAGCAGTGGGAGAGAGAGCCGCCATCACCACGCATCTCCTGTGAAGGCGGAAGAGGTGGTCCTTTTCTGATGGACCCTGTTGCCCAGGAAGAAGGACAGGGAGATGGGAGGATGCCTGCAGTCTCCTGAGGCTGAGGGACCTCTGTTGGTGGAGCGGGCTCAACTGCCAGGGGAGCACCAACCATTCTGGAATCGGTATTATCAAAAAATGAAAGTTAGAAATATGAGCACATGTTTAACTGTCCAGCAGGTCCTTGTCTAGGAAACCACTGTTCTTTTCTGGGGGACTTTCCTGGGGCTTCAAATCAAAGAATTGTGTCTCCCTACTCCCAAGGATGGTATGAGACTCCAGACTCAATGCAAAGTCTCCCTCATGACTTTTTCCAGGGCTATCAGGAAAAACTCAGTTGCAATCTCTATGGACATGATAAGCCAAGAGTTGATGGTGTTCCTTTTAAACAGCACTTTGAGAATTCTCACTTGAAAAACCAAGCCCAGACAGAGAAGAGCAGGGAAATGACAGAAGAGCCAGAGCCACCGCCCTGATAACAATGTTGAAGCCCTGGATCCAGCTTTTTCTGAAACTAACCCCACACCTTTGACCTACCTCTCAGTTAAGTGAGCCAATTTATTTTCTTTCTTTCTCTCTCTCTCTCTTTTTTTTTTTTTTTTGCATTGTGCTGTTGTGAGTTAAATTTCTTTCACTTATAACCAAAGAGTTCTGATGTACATTCATTGTTCCAAAAATACCATCTCTAAATAATATACCCTAACTGGAAGGACTGATGCTGAAGTTGAAGCTCCAGCACTTTGCACTTCCAATACTTCGCACCTGATACAAACAGCCGACTCATTGGAAAAGACCCTGATGCTGGGAAAGATGGAGGGCAGGAGAAGAAGGGGATGACAGGATGAGCTGGTTGAATGGCATCACTGACTCAATGGACATGAGTTTGAGCGAGCTCCGGGAGATAGTGAAGGACAGGGAAGCCTGGTGTGCTGCAGTCCATGATATCTCAAAGAGTTAGACATGACTTAGCGACTATAACAGCAGCAAAGATACAGTTAATCAAGAAAGGATGAGAAATTATTTATTACACAAGATTCTGAAAGACAAAACCATAATGGGGAAAGTCAATGATTTTAAATCAATCGAAAGGCAAAGATTTCAATTCTGAGATAATCAACACAGAACTGATTGGAAGATGATACTTTAGCACATGTAATTAAAAATTAACTCTGATATTTCTTTTTTTCCCCTTGGTTGTGCCATGTGGCATGTGGGGTCTTAGTTCACCGATCAGGGACAGAACCCGTGCCCTTGCAGTGGAAGCACTGAATCTTAACCACTGGACCACCAGCAAAGTCCCTCTAAGTTTTTATATATAAGGAAAGATGAAAATATATATACACACACACACATATAGAAAACATAGAAAATGAGAAAAGGCTATGAATAGTTTATTCTCAAATTGGGAAAAAACAGCTACAAAACATAGAATGAAATAGGCTGATTAATAATCATAAATTCAATCAATAAAAATTATCATTTGTTCCTATCAGAGTGGCCCAAATTTTAGAAGGAGATAATATTGGGGAAGATAAGAGACAGGAATCCTCACAAACCATTAGAAAGCATAAAAACTGGCAAAGCTCTTTGGGAGAGTAAATTGAAAATATCTAGTGAAAATTACATACAATATTACCCCAGAAGTCCCACTCTAGGACCCAGGACAAAACTTTCACTAAAAAACACATACGAAGGTGTTCCTTGCAGTGTTGTTTATGACAACACAGAGTCGGGGATAACCTAAAAGGTCAGAACCAGGAACAAACAGACACACAATGGTGGGTGCCCACCGTGAGCACCCTCCAGAAAGGGGGGAACAAGAGCTACATACATCCAGGAGAGAAAAGCTCAGTCCATAATGCTGAATGAAGATTAAGGAGTGCAAAGTTTAAAACACATAAGGTAGAATACGCGTCATCAAATTACACACGTGTGTAAATCAAAGTTTAAAAATATTGGGTTGGCCAAAACTGGAAAACCCACGTGAATTTTTTGGCCAAACCAATAGATCAGAAGGACACATGTAAAATACTCAAAAGTAGGATCTATAAGGGAAAAGATGGAATGAGACTTGGGCTGGGGTGAAGAAGAAACCAGAATAAAAATTACGAAATATTTTTAGTGGATGAGTAAAGATAAGAGCATCCTGAGCTGGAAGCAACGCACAATCCAGCTCTGGGCACTAAGATAGAAAACAAACTAAAAACGTCGAATGCACACAACTTCTGTTACAGGAAGAGTTGTGAGAGACTAGAAGCTAATCAGCTATTAAAGAATTAAGGGACCAATCAAATAAGTTATGGTGTATTCACTGGATAAAGTAATACACAGTCATTAAAAATTATACTGCAGTGTGATATTGTGACTTATAAGAAATATATATGTTGGAACACTCTTAGAATTTCCTGTAAGGACAGCAATAAATGTGCCTTTTGTGTTATGATAATGAAAGGCTTTGGGAAAACCCCAAAGTCACCTAAGGATGGAGGCTCGTTGCCAGGGAACTAACCAATGTTTGCAGAGAGCTGGGACTTTCAGCTCCACTCCCTAACCTCAGGGCAGCGAAAGAGGGATTTGAGATCAAGGTCAACCACTTATAGCCATTGATTTAATCCATCATGCCTGTGTGATGAAGTCTCCACAAAACCCCAATAGGCAAGGTTCAGAGAGCTCCTGGGATGGCAAACACGTGGATATTCGGGAAGAGTGGCTGGTTCAGAAACCGTGTCCTTTCCCCATATCTTGTCCTATGCATCTCTTCCATCTGACTGTTCCTGAGTTACACCCTCGTGTAATAAACCAGTGACCTAGTAAGAATGTTACCCTAAATGCAGCAAGCTCCTACAGCAAAATAATCAAACCATTGATCTATAGCCAGCAGGTCAAAGGCACAAGTAACCATCAACCTGGACTTATGATTGGCATCTGAAGTGTGGGGAGGGGCAGTCTTGTGGGACGGAGCCCTCGACCTACGGAATTTGATGTCATCTCCAGGTAAAGAACCCACTTGCCAATGCAGGAAAGACAGGAAACGTGGGTTAGATTCCTGGATCAGGAAGGGTCCCTAAAGGAGGGAATGGCAACCCACTCCAGTATTCTTGCCCAGGAAGGCCCGGGGACAGCGGAGTCTGGTGGGTTACAGTCCACGGGTCAAAAAGAATTGGATGTGACTGAGCAGAGCACACACGCACATACACACAAACCAGGGAAACAGTCAAACTGAATTAAGCTGTAGGACCCCTGCCTTGTATCCCAGAATTACTTGGATGGGTAGGGGCGGTAGTTTGAACATTCTTTGGCTTTGCCTTTCTTTGGGATTGGAATGAAAACTGACCTTTTCCTGTCCTGCAGCCACCGCTGAGTTTTTCAAATTTGCTGGCATATTGAGTATAGCACTTTCACAGCATCATCTTATAGGATTTGAAATAGTTCAGCTGGAATTCCATCACCCCTCTAGCTTTGTTCATAGTGATGCCTCCTAAGGCCCACTTGAATTTGCATTCCACGATGTCTGGCTCTAGGTGAGTGATCACACCATCATGGTTATCTGGGTCATGAAGATCTTTTTTGTATATTTCCTTCGTATATTCTTGCCACCTCTTCTTAATATCCTGTGCTTCTGTTAGGTCCATACCATTTCTGTCTTTTATTGAGCCAATCTTGCATGAAACGTTCCCTTGGTATCTCTAATTTTCTTGAAGAGATCTCTAGTCTCCCATTCAAACTACCATACAATTGCACTCATCACACATGCTAGCAAAGTAATGCCCAAAATTCATCAAGCCAAGATTCAACAGTATGTGAACCATGAAATTCCAGATGTTCAAGCTGGATTCAGAAAAGGCAGAGGAACCAGAGACCAAATTGCCAACATCCGTTGGATCATTGAAAAAGCAAGAGAGTTCCAGAAAAACATCTATTTCTGCTTTATTGACCAGGTCAAAACCTTTGACTGTGTAGATCACAACAAATTGTGGAAAATTCTGAAGGAGATGGGAATACCATCTCTTACCTGTCTCCTGAGAAATCTGTATGAAGGTCAAGAAGCAACAGTTAGAACTGGACAGGGAACAAAAGACTGGTTCCAAATTGGAAAGGAGTACATCAAAGCTGTATATTGTCACCCTGCTTACTTAACTTCTATGCAGAGTACATCATGTAAAATGCAGGGCTGAATGAAGCACAAGCTAGACTCAAGATTGCCGAGAGAAGTATCAATAACCTCAGATATGCAGATGACACCACCCTTATAGCAGAAAGGGAAGAAATAAAGAGCCTCATGATAAAAGTGAAAGAGGAGAGTGAAAATTTGGCTTAAAGCTCAACATTCAGAAAACTAAGATCATGGCATCCGGACCTATCACTTCATGGCAAATAGATGGGGAAAACAATGGAAACAGTGACAGACTTTATTTTGGGAGGCTCCAAAATCAGGGCAGATGGTAACTGCAGATGAAATTAAAAGATGCTTTCTCCTTGGAAAGAAAGTTATGACCAACCTAGACAGCATATTACAAAGCAGAGACATTACTTTGGCCAACAAAGGTCCGTCCAGTCAAAGCTATGGTTTTTCCAGTAGTCGTGTATGAGAATTGGACTATAAAGAAAGCTGAGCATTGAAGAATTAATGCTTTTGAACTGTGGTGTTGGAGAAGACTCTTGAGAGTTCCTTGGACATCAAGGAGATCCAACGAGTCCATCCTAAAGGAAATCAGTCATGAATATTCGTTGGAAGGACTGATGCTGAAGCTGAAGCTCCAATACTTTGGCCACCTGATATGAAGAACTGACTCGTTTGAAAAGACCCTGATGCTGGGAAAGATTAAAAGTAGGAGGAGAAGGGGACAACAAAGAATGAGATAGTTGGATGGCATCATCGACTCAATGGACAGGAGTTTGAGTAAGCTCTGGGAGTTGGTGAAGGACAGGGAGGCCTGGTGTGCTACAGTCCATGGGGTCTCAAAAGAGTCAGACATGACTGAGTGCCTGAACAGAGCTGAACTGTAGTGGGCTGGGAGGTGGGGAGAGAACCCACACATTGGCAGTGGAACCAGAATCATACTGGCAGAAATTAATTCACTGATATAGAAAGTCATTCATCATGTATTAAAAGAAAAAAAGTACATTATAAAATGGTGTGCATCATTGATACATACAAAATATAGAAAATATTCTAAAAGGTTGTACAGCAAATGCTTAAGCGTGGTTACGTCTGGTATCACAAGTATTTTTCCCACTTTTCCTCCTGGTTTATCTGTAGCTTCTGATAGCTCAGCAGTGAATAAATTTTTAAAAATCCACACTTTTGAAAATAAGCTTTTACTGGGTAAGAAATAATGCATTCACGAGTCAATTCCCAAGCGTTGACTCTTCTTAGGTCCCTTAACATATTTCAGTGGTTGTGAGCATCACACTATTTTTGTGTCATTGTAACATATCAACACCTAGACGTGTTGATTTTTGGAGGAAAAATAGTCAGCACCTTGAGATGGCACGTGCATGACCTGCAGGTGTTTCCCTCGGCGAAGGAAAAGCCTAAATATAGACAATGCAAGCGTGAGAATGAACTCGCCCTGTTCCGTGCTGGGAACGTGAGCAGGTTTTCTTCCTGTTTGTTGCTCAGGCCACTGCGGGGAGTGTGTGGCTGTCTGGTGAATGCCAGGATGGAAGGTAGTTTTCCACTCTGCACTCAGCTCACTGCCTCTTTCTGGGTCATTTGGCACCTGTGTGCCCACTGCATCCTGTTGGAAGGGACCCAAGGGAAAGACCACAGTGGTTAAGGGCACAGAAGCTGGCCATGGCCAAGAAAAACACTGACTTCGCAGGACGAGGCTGGACCCTGGGAGGCGGGCTCTCTCCCCTGGTGAAGGTCACACACGAGACAAGTCCAGCTTGCCCACCACCACTTCCTGGGACATAGAAAAATAGCTTCCAAAGTCAGAAGGGACGTTACTTCCGCTGTGCATCCTGGTCCCATTTAAAATCCACATTGCAGCTCAGTGCATCAGCTCCAATGCAACTTTAAATAAAATGCTTCCTTGTGGGACTCCCTGGTGGTCCAGTGGTTAAGAGTCTGCCTGCCAATGCAGGGGACCTGGGTTCAATTCCCGGCCCCGGAAGGTCCCACATGCCCGTGCACCATGATACTGAGCCACGGCCTCTAGAGCCCCTGCTCAATGATAAGAGAAGCCACAGCAATGAGAAGCGCCCGCGTCGCAACTAGAGAAAGCCCGGGTGCAGCAAGAAAGACCCAGCACGGCCGAAAATGAAGAAATGATTTAAAAAAAATGCTTCCCTGTACATTCATGATCTTTTGACAGGTTAAAACATTACAAGGGAAGTAATTTTGGAATTGTCAAAATGGTTGAGGTTCAGCTCATAATTGAAAGCAATTATACTCCAATTAAAGAAAAAAAAAAAGAAAAGAAAGAATTATTGGGACTTGCCTAGCAGTCTAGTGGATAAGACTCTGCATTTCCTTGCAGGGGGAACTAAGATCCCACAAGCTTCATGGTACATAAAAAAAAAGAATTCTCATTTTTTATCCTAAGGATATCTGTTCTGAACTTTCCTTAAACCCTGTTGGCTGAATTAGGCAGAATTGGGAGCCCCTAGATGTGCCTATGGCAGAGAAGGCAATGGCACCCACTCCAGTACTCTTGCCTGGAGAATCCCATGGATGGAGGAGCCTGGTAGGCTGCAGTCCATGGGGTTGCTAAGAGTCCGGCACAACTGAGCGACTTCACTTTCACTTTTCACTTTCATGCATTGGAGAAGGAAATGGCAACCCACTCCGTGTTCTTGCCTGGAGAATCCCAGGGACAGAGGAGCCTGTTGGGCTGCCGTCTATGGGGTCGCACAGAGTCGGACACGACTGAAGCAACTTAGCAGCAGCAGCAGCAGATGTGCCTACGGAGGAGGAGAAACCAGTTTGGGGAAGAGAGGAGTGAGGGGAAGAAGACTGATCAGGCAACAAAAACCTCCCCCCAGAACCATCCTAAGGAGGCAGAAAGTGTGGCCTTTCAGAGGACGGATGTGATTCCACCCTAAACCTAAGTCATCGTACGTCAAAGAATCTGTTATGAAAACCACGTTGGTGTGAAGGACATGGAGGAGCTTGGCGTCCATGGGATGTTTCATTTGGCTAAAAGAAGAGCCTCTAAAGGAGAAGGAAATGGCAACCCGCTCTAGTATTCTTGCCTAAAAAATCTCAAGGACACAGAAGCCTGGAGGACTACAGTCCATGGGGTCGCAAAGAATCAGACATGACTGAGCGACTAAGCACAGCACACAGACTCTAAAACCTCTTAGCCAGTTTTAATAACAAATTGACTACTAAGAAGGCCACCAAGGCTATAAGAAGAACTGGCACTGCTGGGAACAGGCTGAGCAACAAGGAAGCGCCATTGAGTGCTGTGGCCACGATGGAACTTGGGAGACAGGCCACCTTGGTGTTCGTGAGGACCAAGAAGGGGAGAGTGGGCAAGGCCAGGTTCATGGCTGATCTGAGCTAAGGAACTGTGTTTAAGACAAACATTCCAAAGAGTAGGTCCCTGGAAATAAGTAAGGGGCTTCAAGTCCTTTTAATGTTGACCAACACAAGAAACCATCCTTTATGCTGACATGGGTCAATTTATCAACATTCTGTGGATACAGGTGTTCAACAGCTGTGTGTGATTGTATGAATCAGAATCCATCACACATTGTGAGTTCCTAACAGTGATGTTATGAAGACTTTAGAAACTTTCCAGGCAAGTCCCTGGGATTCCATGACCTACTCATCTGCTCCTCCAATCTCCCTACCAGCAAAAGGCTTGTTGTAAGAACAGCATGTGGGACTCGCTAGTGGTCTAGTGGTTAAGACTCTGCCTTCCTATGCAGGGGACCTGGGTTCGATCCCTATTTGAGGAACAAAGATCCAACAAGCTGCAGATCAACTAGGCAGCTAATGAGTCTGCACACCACAAAGAAAATCCAGCACAGCCAAAAATTAAAAGAAAAACATTTTTTAAAAAGAATAGCATGACCCATGAAGTGGACACATGCGGCTTCCTAATGACTGCCTCACAAACAACTCTTTATTATGATCTTAAGATTTTCAGGAAACACACCAAATTTTCTATAGTCATAATCCCAGGGACAGAGGAGCCTGGCGGGCTACAGTCCACAGGGTCACACAGAGTTGGACACAACTGCAGTGACTCAGCTCCCACGTATTCCTTCCTTCTCTTTCCATTTCAAATGTTTTTATGTCCTACCCTCTTGGATCCTCAGGCACATGCCTGATTTTTATGATCACCACCAGGGTTTGCCAGGCAGTTCACCTCTGCCAGTTATTTCAATGCTGTGCCACGCAACTCAACTTTGTTCTGTATAATTAGTCACTTCCATAAACATTTGATGGGGACAGACTATGCTTCAGCTAAGCTGAAGCTTGGAGATGCCTTCCTTACCTACTTCTGAGTCTTTGATCAAAATGTCACCTCTCAGGGAAGCCTTTTCTGACCCCCGCAAGCCTCGCACCCTGCCCATCGGGAGCTGCTGCCCCCGGCCTGCTTTACTTCCTCTGCAACACTGTCGGCCTCTGACACGCCAGCGTTTGTTTGCTGCGTGTCCCACTAGTTCCCCCGGGGGCGGGGATTTTATGTGCTCCTGGATGTTTTGGCAGTACCTCCATTTGTGTGTGGAGTGCACGTGGCAGATATTCAGTAAATATCTGTTTAGTTGTCAAGTTAATTAACTGATTAATCAATATTCTTCATCCTTCCTCTGTCCTTCAGTGGAGTCATTGGTCATGTCCTTCGTCTCTAGATTTTAGGTTCACCAAAGCAGGCTCTAAGGGCGAACATTGGATTCCCTAAGTACAAACATATCGATGAATGAATGAGTGAACGAACAGGTGGATGGACGGACAGATGGATGCATGAACAAAGAAGCAAGCCACTTGGGGCCCGAAGGACAAATGGTGCACTGCAAGAAGGGGACACCGTTAGGAAGAGTCTGAACGGGAGCTCAGAATTTCTTCTTGTAGTAAGAACCCAAACCTATGTCTATACTGCTTGTGAAGCAATAGGCCCAGTTAAAAGAAATTATATATGTATAATGTTTATTTATTCAATACAATTCAGAGTTTTTCAAATTGAGTGAAAATTCTTTAAGAAAATTTTTCCAGAGTCAAATAACCTTTAAAAAAATCTCTATGCTTAGCAGTTTTAAACAGACTTCTTTATGTCAGCACTTATACATGCCTTTAAAATGCTAATATTCATTCTACATGAATCACGCATATTCATAAATCCTTTTACCAATTGTTTTAAATCACAGGGTGCTCTGCCCATGGAATAGCCACAGACACCTGCCAGTGTTCCATAGAAGAATGTTTGGGAAAGGCCGTTTCAACTTATAGCTTAGAAATTAGCACTGAAACTACTCCCTGGCAGCCCGATCACTCAGATCACTATGCTAACCTTTCTGTTTGCAAAACAACTGATATGGAAAGTAAAGACAAACAGTAATCACGACCTCTGTTAGGCTGTCAGGAAGGATCCAGTATTATTTAAATAACAATAACAGCAAACTTAAAAAATCTGTAGGTTTCAAGGTAAGGAGGAAGTGAAGAGGGGACAGGAAGCCTGACCACCCCCCTCTGCGTGTACAAGCAGGAGGGAGTTAGAAAGAAACAAGTCTCCATTGAGGGTATAGCTCATCTTAAGATAACGAGTGTGTGCTCAGCCATGTCCAACTCTTCCTGACCCTGTGGACTGTAGCCCGCCAGGCTCCTCTATCCATGGAATTTTCCAGGCAAGAATGCTGAAGTAGGTTGCCATTTCCTCCTGCAGGGGATCTTCCTAACCCAGGGATGGAACCCACGTCTCCTGAGTCTCCTTCATTGGCAGGTGGGTTCTTTACCGCTGAACCACCTAGGAAGTCTGATTTACATGTTGGGAGGTGTCTTTCTCACACTTTTTTTCAGCTGAGGTGAAGAGCAAACTTCATGCCCAGTGGCATGGAAAGTGCTTCAAAACCCATCTGTGCCAGTCTTCAGAGCCCACTAGAGTAACTTTTCGTACATTGGGCAACCCCCACCCTGGCACAGGTGGTCAAGCCTGGAGTCACATCATGATGGCAGAAGATCAAAAGGAGGAAGAGATCCTAGCAAAGGTCTTTTTCCTTCCAACTTAGCGTTAACAAAGGGAGAGAGGAACTAAGGTTCAATGCCACTGGACGCCTGGTCTAATTTCCCTGAAGAAAGTTTGCTTGCAGAAGTCTGTTTCACTTCCGGTACGTGGTGTGACTCTGGCACCACCTTCCTGCTTCTTCCCAGAGGGGCTTGGAAAACATCAAAGGCTGCTGCCTCTGTTGGGGAAAGGATGCTTGGCTGAGCTTTTCTATGGAAAGCTCTAGTCAGGATAGTGCATTGGAGTCACATAAGCATAAAGTGCTAGAGGGAGGAAGACAATAGAGTTTAGAGAAAGTGAAATGCTTGCTGTGTCTTGCAGCAAGTTTAAAGCCCTCTTACTGACATACGTACACTATGGTGGTGCTAGTGGTAAAGAGTCCAGCTGCCAATGCAGGAGATGGGGGTTCAATCCCGGGGACGGGAAATTCCCTGGAGAAGGAAATGGCAACCCACTCCAGTATTCTTGCCTGGGAAGTCCCAGGGACAGAGGAACCTGGTGGGCGACAGTCCATGGGGTGGCAAAGAGTCGGACACGACTGAGCGGCTAAGCGCACACGTACTATTGATACTATGTATAAATGATACGTGGGCATGATAAAGCAGTGACATGGACATGAATCTGAGCAAACTCCAGTAGGTAGTGAAGGACAGAGGAGCCTGGCGTGCTGCAGCTCAGGGGTCACAAAGAGTCAGACACGAGTTAACAACTGAACACGATAAAGTAGATAATAACGAGAACCTGCTGTACAGCACAAATCCAGTGCTCTGCGGCCATCTGAAGGGGAAGGAAATCCAACAAATGAGGCAGTATATGTGCACATATAGTGATTCACTTTGCTGTACAGCAGAAACTAGCACAACACTGTAAAGTAACTATACAAACTTAAACTATATTTAAACTTAAAAAAAAAAAATGTTTAAAGCCCTTTGATGGGGAGGGCTTATCATCAGCAATAGAAACAGAGGTGTGTCTGACACAAAGGGCCACCCTGGCTGCTTATAGAGGGGGCGAGAGAAAGTGAGAAAGGCAGACAGAAGCCAAATCACTAGATGTGAGCTGTTAGGCTGAGAAGTTTGGTTCTGAAATTTCCCCTTCTCTCCACACTTTGTACATGTCAACGTCCGTAGATTTAGGGAGAACAGAAAATCAGTTTTATGAAAAACTGGGAGGCACAGTCATTTCTGCTAGAATAGGATAATATTCTCAAACTAGTTAGAAGTTCAGTTCAATAATTTCTGTTCATCTTGTCTGGCAGCAAGGGCCTCGTTGGACAGAGCTGCCTGCCTGGAGAGGAGGCTCCCACAGAGGTGGCTGTGAGGTATGTGATCAAGGGCAGAATCAAGGCTGCAGGAGGTCAAGCCAGGGGCTGGAGAACTGAGCCGCGGAGAGGCCTGCAGTCAGACAGCCCCCAGCACTCATCTGTGCCCGGGAGAGCCGGCAGGTGGATGCACACAGCAACCTGGGCTGGACCAGGTGAGCAAAGACCCAGGCAGCCTCCCCCTCCCTCGTCTCAGCCCCAGACCCTGGGGCACAGGAACGTTCTTCTGGTTCCTGTTCTACTCTCAACATTAGGCTTTTTCTGCCAACATCGAGGTTTTTGTTTGTTTGTGTTTGCACCTAATGGTGAAGTGCTGTATTTTGCATCAGGGTATCTTGAAAATGAAGCTGCATCTGGGACACATTACAGATGAGGAACGGTCCGTCTGTGCTGAGTACAAAACTCAAGTACAGAATCATTTCCTGGTATAACCGGATACTCCATTATCAATGCTTGCCTGTGTGCCTGCTAAGTTGCTTCCGTCACGTTGGACTCTGCGCGACCCCACGGACTGTAGCTCGCCAGGCTCCCCTGTCCAAGGAATTGCACAGGCGAGAATACCGGAGTGTGTTACCATGCCCTCCTCCAGGGGCTTTTCCCAACCCAGGGACCGAACCTGCGTCTCTTGCGTCTCCAGTCTTGGCAGGTGGGTTCTTTACCGCTACTGCGCCTGGGAAGCCCTTACTAATGCTTAACTGAAAGGAAAACATGACTTGCCATGCTAGAAAGTTGACAGAATTTAAACAGGCAGATATAAACGTAGCACTAATCTGTATTTTTATTTAAGTTGGAAAAAATCTCTTCTCCTTCCAGCCCTACCTGTCCCCACCCCTCCCTGACCTCCTCGGAGAGCCTCTCTTTGTTTATCGTGTTTTTGAGCCTGGGAGAGCAAGCACTAACCTCTGGTATCCTGGTTCATCCTCTGTCTCTCGGGCAGGCCTGGCTCCCTGGGTCTGGGTCCTCTGTTCCTCTCTGCCTCCCCCTGGAGAAGATTTCTTATGTTCTAGGCCCAGGATGGTTTCTATTCTGTTGCCTTCCTCTGACACAATGGCTGTGGATCTGAGCCCTGGACAGGGGCAACAGGGTTTGCCCACTTGGGCTCCTGCCTCCTGGGTGAGAGGGTCCTGGCCGAGCTGCCCTCACCCAGCCCATACCTGTGGAGGTTTCTCCTCTCTCCCACCCCTCCCATCTTTTCCAGCAGCCTGGTCTGTGGAGAAGAACCACCAACAGGGGGATGGGGAGAGACTCTCCTGGGGTACCCCGCTCCTGGGACTCCACGCTCTCCGAAGGGCCCACGTTGAGCTTGTGACGACGAGGTAACGCTCTGAGCTGAGATCGTCCCACCTGCCATGTGTCGGCCCATCTTCTCCTGGGTGGGACCAAAGCAGGGGCTCCGGCCCCAGCCCTTCTGGAGTCCGGAGTCGCTCCCTAAACATCGCGCAGGTTTTTGGTCTTTCTTGTTGGGGGGAGCACACCTATTCCGACCTTCCTATGTCATAAACAGAGCCTGGGCCTCCCCCACCTTTATGCTTTTTCTGAAAAGAAGAAGAAGTTTTATTGAAGGCTTAAACTGCATACATTTCTGTGGGCTCCCTCTGAGTTAATTTTTGTTTTGTTTCTGGTGACTGTAGCATTTGATGGTTGAATGGTTTCACATGCTACTTTTACATACATCAAACAAAATGTATGAGTCGTGTTTTATCATTGACAAAAGCCTCTCCCTTGACACTTTATCTAATCGATGGTCACGGCAACCCGAGGCTCCCATAACCACCATAGGCTGACACCTGCGAGGGGCAGAGAGCTAAGATGCCAACCCGGCTCTCAGGGCCGAATCTCACAGCTATTTTCTCTGTAACATGCCTATCCTTGTAACAAGCCTGACCTAGACCAGCCAGAAGCTACTTTTCTCATGTTATTTTCATTAAACGGCAGCTTAGGTGCCAAGCGATCAGGGTCCTTGCTCAAAGCACAGCCCTGAGCCCTTCCATTCCAGGCTGGCCCCTGGGTCTCACTCTTCAGTCAACGACGTCCTGCAAGGGTATGAAAAAGTGGCAGTCTCTTGGTGCCATAGGGGAGCGCGACAAGAACCCCTGTCTCGCGCAGATATTGGCAGCACAAACCACAACCACTCTCCTCTGAGACAGGGGTTGAGAGGCTTCCTGCTGGCTTATAAGTGGCTCAAACTCTTCTCTCTAAAGAGGGTTCACAGCCACGACTGTAGCTCTATGAGGACTTGAAAGACATTGGTGGGTGTTGGTGTTAAAATGCAGTGTTTTCTCTTGCCACAAATAAGTACAATAAGCAAAATTTTAAACATCTCCTAAAAAAAAAAAAAAAAAGAATGACTTCCTGTGTGCCCTGTGCCAGGCATCGGATTAGATTCCGAATTAGTGCTCACGGAGATGGACCTTTAAGTTGACACAGCTAGGCTGTTTCATCATCATCCTATTTTATTCTTAAAACAGCACTACAAGAGAAAGCCCATTATATCCATTGAAACATGGTTTTGTTGCTTTTTTAATTTCTAAACTAATGCACACTCATTTTTTTAAAATCAAACTATTGAAACATATAAAATGATCTCATCCTCCCCACCCCCAACACTTAAATGCTCCGTAAATATTGAGTTGGCCAAAAGGTTTGTTCAGATTTTTCGCATAATGTTATGGCCCAGTGAACTTCGTGGCCAACCCACTAATAACAACTAGGTTAGCTATCTTGTATAGGTCTCTAATATAACTTCCAGATGATGTCTATACCAACAGAAGCAGACCCATACACTAATGCATTTGTAATACATAGCTTTTTCCATCTAAATGGGCTACTACTATTTTGTCACTTGACTTTTTACTATAGATAGATGATAGAGATAGATAGATAGATAGCTAATAGGTAGATACAGATTTAGATCTGAGACGTCTCTCCCTCTCAGTAAATAAGTAAGCGTCTAGGATACTCTTCCAACCAGCTGTTCAGTATTCCATTAAATGACTGTTATAAAATTTGTTTAGCCAGTTCCCTAATTGATATCAATGTGAATTATCTCTAGATGCTATGATTACATACAGATCTAAGATAAACTAGCTTTGTGTCTGCTGGGCAGGATAATTCATGTCTCTATCTCAATATTTTCATTTATATAATGTGAATAAAAATTCTACTTCCCAAAAGGTTATTGTAAAGATGAAAAGAGATAATAATGGAAAACATTTAGAACAGTGCCTGGCATATTATGAAGACTCAGTGACTATTGAATATCATTGTTATGAGCCTTTGCAAGAATAAAAAGTACATTTCTGCAAGTAAAATTAATGTGTAAAAGAGTACAGACATTTAGAGTTTTGATAAACAAATTGCCCTGCTAAACAATACTCTAAAAGTGTTCAATCTCACCCACAAACAAATGAGTCAAAACAGCAATGCAGTGGGGAAAAGCCAACACTGCGGCTCCGTCTCCCACCCGCCTTCCTGGCACAGCTTGAACAGCTGCAAGACCAACAGTACTGATGAGACTCTGGGGAAGACATTCTCATACTAAGTGGCAGCACGTGTGAGAGTGTCCTTTGCTGATTTTGTCAGGCTGTTCTTGGCATATCTACAGTTCGTGATTTTGTCGTTGTTGTTAACAATTTTGCTAAGTCCAGTTTGGGCTTCAGTGACCCAGAGGTTGAGCAGTTGTGGGTCTCATCCCTCTGGTGAGAAAGGCCCTCCCAGGAGCTGCGAACTGGCTCCTGGACACATATGGTTCCCAGTGGGAGGCTCTCACCATCTCTCAGCTCCTTTAAGGCGTGGACTGAGCATTCCAGCTGCACTTAGGTCCATGAACAGCACCAAAAGGGTGCTTCCCAGGTGGCATTAGTGGTAAAGAGCCCACCTGCCAATGCAGGAGACATAAGAGACGCGGGTTAGATTCCTGGGTCAGGAGGATCTCCTGGAGAAGGGGAGGGCAACCCACTCCAGGATGCTTGCCTGGGGAATCCCATGGACAGAGGAGCCTGGAGGGCTACAGTCCTTAGGGTCGCAAAGGGTCGGGCATGACTGAAGCAACTTCACACACCATACAGCACCAACAACAGACAGAATGAACAACAATGGCCAGAGGCTAGAGACTCTTCAATTTAGAGGCTCTGAGGCCAATGATTGAGACCAGGTATGGACTCCTGCCTTCACGAGCTACCACCGTGTGAGCCTGGGCAAGTTACTTAACATTTCTCAACCTCTTTCTCACCTCAGCCAAATAAAGACATCATTTCCTATCTCCATGGTTGGTGTTCAGCTGTTAGCACCAGAAGGCCATAAAATGCTGAAACAGCCCTGTTTCAGCTGGTGTATAGCCACTGTCCTCAGCTCTTGCCTGAACCACTCCAAGTCAACTCTTTCCACCCTTTGTCCAGGATCCTCCCCCAATTCTCCCTTAATTAAAGGCTTTACACCTCTGAGACCACTTTATTACAGTGGCCAAATCTGCTTTTGATCATCATTGTTCAAGCCCTACTACGGTTGAGTAACTGAGAGTACCACTCTCTCCCATCTCAAGGAGTCATGGAGTCTCATGGGGATAAAGCACAGGCATCACCCAGCACTGCGTACAATCTAGCCGCCATTAACAGATGATGGTTATGGTAGAAGGGCTTCCTTGGTGGCTTAGCTGGTAAAGAATCCACCTGCAATGCACGAGACCTGGGTTCAATCCCTCGGCTGGGAAGATCCCCTGGAGAAGGGATTCAGTATTCTGGCCTGGAGAATTCCATGGACTGTATAGTCCATGGGGTCACAAGAGTCAGACACGACTGAGCGACTTTCACTTTCACATGGTAAAAACCCAACTATCAGCATGAAACAGAGACAAGAAATCATAGCACAGGATCATGCTCATCTTCCCCATGTCTCCAGGTTCCTCCGGGAAAGGATTCGTGTTCATGGCACTTTTTTTTGTTTGTTTTTTGTTTTGTTTTGTTTTGGCCTGCACCACGTGGCACGTGGGATTTTAGTTCCCCAACGAGGGATCAAACCCACAGCCCCTGCATTGGAAGTGCAGGGTCTTGACCCCTGGACTGCCAGGGAAGTCCTTGTGGCATCTTAAAGAGAACAGAGGAAGCCAAAGAGACAAAGGCAGCCCCATCATGTGGGACTAGGAAAGGGGGACATGGGAAACAGAGACAGGACAGGCTTGTTGGCCAAACGTCTGCAAGGTGCTGGTTTGCAAACCAGGGACAGAAAGTGGGAGGAAGGTAAGCTTCAGGAAACGTCAGTTTTCCCCTGAGGCGGATAACCGAGGCTGACTCAGGGTGAAGCCGGCGAGCTGCAAGCTTTGGGGCCATTGGCTTACAAGGGCCCTTCCAAGATTCTAGGAAGGGCTGAGTAATGCACGGACACAGTCATACATGTTTTTGAAAGCTGCAAAAATAAGATGCTTTAATGGCAGTTGGTTACCATCTCTGTTTCTCCACTCTTATTCCCCTCAGTCAGCTTCTCACGTCCACAGCACTGGAATTCACTGGGGGCTTACCGGATATATTTTTCTAGTTTACAGCATTTCTAGCCATCTCAGCAGAGGGATGGGTGTCAGGAATAACCTGATCACCTGTTCCAGGACTCTATGATGTGCTGATGGCTACTTTGGTTTTTGTGTGTTTGTTTGTTACTTTTTATTTTATGTAAGAGTACAGCCGATTAACAACGTTGTGATCATTTCAGGTGCTCAGCAAAGTGACTCAGCCATATAGATACATGTATCTATTCTCCCGCAACGTTGGCCACTTGGTAACATGAAGGTATCTTTAGGTGCCCAGATCACAGATATATGAGTAGAGGAGTGAAAGTAAGTTTAAAGTAAGAAGACAATAGCTGGTCTATGAAAACCTTCCAATCATTACACATTAATATTATAAGCTGAGGATTTAGTTCTCGTGGACGTCCAGCTAAAGTAGAAATTCTTTCCCATCAGGAGTATTCCTACAATGCCACATATACAGTTACAGACGGACCATATGGTTCTCTTTGTCCAAGAGAGCTGTGTCAATAGAATTTCTATGAAAGTTGTACAGACCTGCGGCACTAATGCAAACAGTAGGCACATCTGTGTATAAAGATGTGTATTTTACCCACCCCAACTTTTAGTCCGTCCTAAAGGAAATCAGTCCTGAATATTCATTGGAAGGACTGATGCTGAAGCTGAAACTCCAATACTTTGGCCACCTGATGTGAAGAACTGACTCATCAGAAAAGACCTTGATGCTGGGAAAGATGGAGAGCAGGAGGAGAAGGGGACGACAAAGGATGAGATGGTTGGATGGCATCACCGACTCGATGGACATGAGTCTGAGTAAACTCCAGGAGTTGGTGATGGACAGGGAGGCCCGGAGTGCTGCAGTCCACGGGTCGCAAAGAGTCGGACACGACCGAGTGACTGAACTGAAATGAACTTTTTGACCATGTGTCCCCATAGCTCACATCTCTTGTCCTTACAAAGTCTGATGGTTCTAGATGAAACAGCATGCCAAGTTGCCACCTAGCAGCAACATGGCAAAAGCAAACAAGGTTCTTATCAAAAACAATATTTTTCTATACATCAGTTTTTGTAGTGTGAGAGCAACTCAATTACCAAATTACATGTGTCACAAAACCTACTGCACTTTCCTTACTCTTTATAAATACTCATTTTGTGCCTTATTTTATATTTATCATTTTGCATTCTTAATTAGGCCCTCCAAAATTGTACAAGTTTCAAGCCCCACAAAATCTGGATCTGCCCCTCTCTTTAAACTCCATATTTCGAATTAATTTTAGACAAAAATACAGTTGTTGTCGTTGTTGCTGTTGTTCAGTCACCAAACCGTGTCTAACTGTTTGCTACCCCACGGACTGCAGCACGCCAGGCTTCCCTGTCCTTCACTACGTCCCGAGGTTAGGTCAAACTCAAGTACCCTGAGTCGGTGATGCCATCCAACCATCTCATCCTCTGTCATCTGCCCTCAATCTTTCCCAGCATCAGGGTCTTTTCTGATGAGTCAGCTCTTCGCATCAGGTGGCCAAAGTATTGGAGCTTCAGCTTCAGCATCAGTCCTTCCAATGAGTATTCAGGGTTGATTTCCTTTAGGATTAACTGGTTTGATATCCTTGCTGTCCAAGGGACTCTCAAGAGTCTTCTTCAGCACCACAACTAAATTTAGACACAAAAACAGCTGTAGAAGTCACATACCCTGCTTCCAGCTCCTGTTAACACACCCACAGTTTAATCAAGAACTGGAAATTAACACTGCTGTGAAATTATTAACTAAACTGTGACCTTGTTAGAGTCTGAGATTTTTCCTATCATGTCCTTTCTCTGTTCCCAGGTCCCGTCCAGGATCCCATATTGCATTTCATTGTCGGGTCACACCGGTCTCCTCCAGTCTATGACGGATCCGTAGTCTTTTCCTGTCTTTCATGACCTTGATACTTTGGGAGAATATTGATTGGTTATTTTGTAAGATGTTCCTCAGTAAAGGCTTGGCCAACATTTATTCATGACTAGAGAAAAAAGAGGCTAAATGACATCATATCCTTTCAGTGCATCTTATCAAGGGGTTCACGATGCCAAGATGTATTGTTAGCTGTGACATTTACCTGGACCATTTGGTTAAGTTACTGTTGGCTGGGTTTCTCCGTTGTGAAGTCACTCTTTCTCTTTTCTGTAGTGGATAAGAATGCTGAGGGAGATACTTGGAGAACCCTACTTCTCAAACTTTCTCACATTAATTTTAGCATTGAAGGATCTTGACTGCAACAGTTAACACTGAGATGCTTGCTTACTGATTATTCTCTATTCCCCTCTTTTTGTCTCTACTTAACAACTGATATTCTGCTCTAAGGAATCGCTCTCTCTTCTCTTCTATTTGTTTACTTCACTATTCAATTATTTATACCAATACGAACTCATGATGGCTTTTAACTTTGTGCTATATGTTAAAATCCAACAGCATCATCACCTGCTCTGTTGACCAAATGTTTGCGCTCTTGCCGTGAGGGCTTCCTTCACGTTGACTCTTGTATTGCTTTGATAAGCTGCCTGCTTTTCTTGGGCATTTTCTTATTTTGGCACCACAAGCTTCATCTTGCATTTTGCTTGCCCCAGCACTGGGATGAACCACTTTCTCCTGATTCCATTTTTTGGACAATGGTGTTTAGAGACCGGGATCTGGGAAGCAGTCATGCTTATTGTTACTGGGGTGTCATTGCTTCCAGGCTCTCAGAGACAGAGCTAAGACATATAGGCATGTGTGTATGCACAGTAACCCATCTTAGACATACATCCATATTTCTGTCTCTATCAAATCGTGACTTTATACTAATACCTCAGATCCCAGGTCAGCACCACAGGGTTCATTCTGGCCTATTCTGTGAGTACACGGGCAAGGCTACCAGTTGACATGGAAACGACAGTAACACCCATGCTCCAGAAACTTCCTGTCCATCCTACAGCCCTGGGGTCTCATGGGCATCCCGCAGGGCTCCACATCATTCAAGCTTCTCCTCTAAGGCCGCAACTGAAAATAGATCACCTTTGTCCTGTGTTTTGATCACAAAGCCAAGGACACAAAAGAGAAAGCGATCAAATTACAATCGTCAGTTCTCCAAATGTTATGACTGGCCAGGATTCAGATAAATTAAGATGCATCTATTATGCTGAATTTTGTTTCTAAAATTATACTTTATTGACTTTGGAGTTGTGCCAGCCCATGGCAACTAATTACATTTCAGGTGGAAGCGTCACCTATTGTTTGAGTTAACATTTCAATAGGGTGGTTGAAGGGGCTTCCCCAGTGGCTCCACGGTAAAGAATCTGCCTGCAGTGCGGTAGACACAGGTTGGATCCCTGGGTCAGCAAGCTCCCCTGGAGGAGGAAATGGCAACCCAGTCCAGTATTCTTGCTTGGAGAATCCCATGAACAGAGGAGCCCAGGGGGCTACAGTCCATCCCGTCACAGAGAGTTGGACAGGACTGAAGCGAGTGAGCACACACGCACAGGGTGATTGAAATCCTGAGGCTTACATGGTCATGCGATGTGATGCCTACTGTATTCTGCAAGCTAACCTAAGACTTATCAGTAATAACCTCCCAACAGTGCTAACATTTCCAAAGGCAGGGAGCTCCCCCTCCTTAATAACAGAATAATGCTATTAATAGCATTTACACTGGTTTCCATGAGAGACATTTTTCCCTAAACATTCAGACTGCTTGTCCTGTCTCTTACTTTTCTCTAGGGAGCTGGGGTCCCTGATCTGATTGGAAAGTCAGGGAAAGAGAACAGGCATGCTCAGCCAGCCCATCCTCCTCCAGCCATCAGACAGTAGACTTTGTGATCTGCTTCTCCCAGCCCCAAGCCTTCCTGGCCCAGAATCACACATGCGGTTGGCAAGCTGCAAGATAACTGAAGCTTTAGGTAAGACAGAACTCAAAGATTGTGGATATTGACAATTTCACGCAGATTTAAGCCTAAGATCCTGATGCTGGGAAAGATTGAGGGTGGGAGGAGAAAGGGGTGACAGAGGTTGAGGTGGTTGGATGGCATCATCAACTCAAAGGACATGAGTTTGCGCAAACTCCAAGAGATGGTGAAGAACAGGGAAGGCTGGTGTGCTGCAGCCCATGGGGTCACAAAGAGTCTGACATGACTGAGCGACTGACCAACAATGACGAAAGTGAGATTTGACCTTGTTGAGTCACTGCAGCTTTGAGCAGTTTTGTTTTTCAAAAGGAAGGGCAACAGCCTCTGACCTTGACCCAGTCCAGGCTACGGACACTTAGCAGATGCTCCCTGTCTGTGACAGCCTTAGCAAACCCGGGCGGTGAATGGAGGACACGGAGCCCAAGCCTTAGCGAAGACGTGTGCCTCTGGGAACCAAGCAGATGCTTTTTAGCCAAATATGAGCTGCGTGGGTGGTGGTCATGCCAGCTGCTACAGCTTGACCTTGAGCTATGCAGACACAGCTGACATTTAAATATACACACCAGTACGCCAGGTGAGGCTGAGGCTGGAGGAGATCCTCCTTGACCTTGACCTTGGTGGGTGGAACAGGGTCTGCTTTTAAACTGGAAGGCAGCTGAGCTCTGCGTTTGTTGCAGAGTTAGTTATAGCTCTAGAATGTGGGTGCTGAGCCTGGGGAGACAGAGAGCGTTAGATTGGCCGCTGATTTCCTTCTGCACGCACAACCAAAGAAAACAATGGAGGGACTAAAGTCTAATCAAGGCTTCCCCACAGGGTCGCGAGTTGGCTCTGGGTGCCTTCATTATGAAAGCTCTGACTCTGGCTTTTGAATACAGAGAACCAAACCAACTCACCTGCAGGAAGTGGTAGATTTTCAGTAACAAATAAAAAGAACCAGGATCTCTTCTGAAACTAATGGCTGTCATTTTGTATGAAGGCAGAGAATTGCTACAAATCTGAAAGCTAGAAAGGCCAGTGCCTCTAAGAATCTTATTTGCTCAGACAATCAAGGAGAAATCAGAGTGACATTAATCAAACAAATAAAATTGGTTTAGGCTTATAGTCAGGACAGGAAAAGTAACAATAAAATAAGGCAGACTGGGAGCATTCAGCTGGAGAGAGATTAAGAGCTAGGAGAAAGAGTGGGATTTTAGCAACAGCCAAAGCAGTACTGAAGGAATAACTGAGATCTCAGAGCCAGGAAAGGATACCAACGGGGTAGGAGATGTACCACCAGGTCTAACGGGAATAGGGGGCTTGTTGTTAACATGATCTTGGTTGTTAACAGGTCAGAAAGAGTGGAATTGAATAAAATCTGACATCTCTGCCCTCATCCGCTGGGAGGACCACCTTGTAGGGGAGAAGGTGCTTAGCATCAGAGTCTATGATAAGAGCAACTGTGAACCACCATTGACGTTGGGTGGATATTCCAAGTGGTTACAGAAAGTCTGAACGGATTCCAGAGATGCTCACTCTGACCAGCGTGAAACACTCAAAGCAGCCTCCTTAGGTGCTTTTCAAGGGGACACTGTCACTGGGACCAGGACATCCTGCCCTGTGAGGACAAGCTCAGGAACAAGGGCTCTACGAGAAGGTACAGCCAAGACGCCCTGAGCCAGGAGGACAGAAACGCTATCAGGCCCAGCCTGGCTGAGATGCTCATCCTCGGGGAGCCTGTCCCCCGGTGGAATGACGCGCTTGGGAATGGAGTCGTAAGGAGATGAAACTCTGAACCGTGGGTGGCTGTCGAAGACCTGGAATCTTTTTATTTCCTTTTGGTCACTCAGCAGCTGACAAGGCAGAGGATGGAGGAATATGTTAGAACCAAAGCCACGAGGAACTAGAAGGAGAGAAAGCACTCAGGGTTCGAACCCGATGTGTGTGGGGCAAGGAGAGGGTGCCATTTGGAAAGTAGTTTCAACTGCTGGAGGCTCAAGAGGAAGAGGACAGTGGAGGGAAACCCAGGCCACTCTGCACTGGAAGGTGGACCCCCAAAGGGAGCTGAGCTTCTGAGCAGAGAAGCAGAGCAAGCGCTCAAAGTACCAAGGTACACAAACCAGAGGTTTCCTTATGCAGAGGGGGGCCGAGACTGCAAACACGCCCTGGGATGGGCCTTAGGCTACAGGTGGCGAAGTTTCTGCAAGAAGGCAGCTGTGTCCCATGCAAACAGGTGGATTCTCCCCAGGTGAGATGAACACACGCCGTAACAATGCCTCCAGGCCTACAGATGGCCAACAGACGCGTGAAACGATGTCCAACATGGAGAATTAGTAGACAAATGCAAATCAAACTGCAAGGAGGCACCACCTCACACCGGTCAGAATGGCCATCATCAGAAAGCCTACAAATTATATACATGTGTATTTCCTGGTGGCTCAGAAGGTAAAGAATCTGCCTGCAATGCAGGAGACTCAGGTTCAATCCCTGGGCCTGGAAGATCGCCTTGGAGAAGGGGATGGCTGCCCACTCCAGTATTCTTGCCCAGAGAATCCGATGGACAGAGGAGCCTGATGGGCTAAATCCACTGGGTTGCAAAGAGTTGGAGACGACTGAGCGACTAACACTTTCACTTTCTCTTATAATTGAATCACTTGCTATATGCCAGAGACTAGCATGGCACTGTAATTTAACTATACTTCAAATTCAAAAGCAAATAATGTCTCAATGGCAGATTTCTTTCAGTTGACTGTAGCTCAGACGTCAAAGACTTGAGCCAATGCTCATGGACTGACAGGCAGCCCGTGGGGTGGGGGGGGCGGGGAGCAAGGCTCTCTCCATCCCCACCCTTTGTTCAAGTGCCCCGGGCTCCCTGCAAGGCCGAGCGCTGGTCTGCCTCACTCGGGTGGCGGGTATGACATGCGTACACTTTTATTCCAGCCCGTTAACACCTGGTGTCTCTAAAAAAAGACTCCCTCGGCCTGCCAAGACCTAAGTGAGCTTCTCAACTGTGGCTGCACATCAGAATCAGATGGGAAGCCTTGAAAAGGACCCAGCACCTGGTCCCAGCCCAGAGGCCCTGAGTCAACAGGTAAGGGATGCGGCCTGGGCACTGGGAGTTGTACGCAATCCGCAGCTGTATCCAGAACCTCAGAATGTGACCTCGCCTGGAAATACGGGCTTTGCAGATGTAATTAGTTTACAATCAAGGTGGGAGCACGCTGACTTGGGGTGGGGTGAGGTGGTACATCAGTGAGAGTGTCCTGCATAAGAGACAGAAAGGGACGCAGAGAAACAGAGAAGTTGGTGTGCAGACAGAAGCAAGGCTGGAGGAACGGGCCCACAGCCAAGGAACAACAAGCATTCCAGCAACTCCCGGAAGCTGGCAAAGCAGGGGATGGTTTCTTGCTCAGAGCTTCTGGAAGGATCCGGCCCTGACAGCATCTTGGTTTTGAACTTCTAGCCTCCCCGGCTCTGAGAAAATAAATGTCTGCCCTCTTAAGCCCCTCGGTTTGTGGCACTAGATTATGGCAGCCCCCGGAAACAAATTCACCAGCTGACCACCCTGCGTGGCCAAGCTGGCAACCCCTGCCTTTCTGAAGGAAGAGACCCCCCCAACACCTGCCCATCTGGGGGTCTGCCTGTCATCCCGGCAAGAAGGTCCCTGGCAGAGCCGACAGGAATTAGAAGTCAGGAGCGTGACTTTTGGTCTTTCAGTTCTTTGACTTTTAACTCACAAGGACAAAAAGTTTAATTCCAACTCTGATTCCATGAGACTTCCACTTCTTTGAAGTTTGGCTTGCAAGGGGACTTAATCTTCCGGTTTTATGTTATCCCCAGGGACTTCTTAATGAAGAGAGGGTTTATGTTCAAATTGGAGGTGATTTATTTAATTTTTGGAGTATCTTGAGGATGTCACTTGATCACACTGCAAGATCTCTGATAGGAATGTCAAACACGGGGCTAGACCTAACTGAGCACGTGACCTTGAGGGGGAAGTGACCTGGAGCTGACTGAACTCAGCTGCCTTCTGAGCTATTCGGAGGTGGAGGCTGTGCTGCTAAGTTCCCAAGTGTGTGCTAGTCACTCAGTCATGTCCAGCTTTTCACAACTGGACTGTAGTCCAGTCCCTTTTCACAAAGGGACTGTAGCCCGCCAGGCTCCTCTGTCCATGGAATTCTCCAGGCAAGAATACTGCAGTGGGTTGTCGATCCCTTCTCCAGGGGTCTTCCTGACTCCTGCATTGCAGGCAGAGTCGTTAGCATCTGGGCCACCAGGGAAGCCAGGGAAGCCCTCCTAAAGTCCCTAAAAGAACCCACAAAAAGAATAGCGCCTGATGCAGGGGGAACAGACCTGCCCTGATGGATTGCTGGTCCCCCCTTCCCGGAGATGGGGCTTGCCCTCCACTGCCCATTGCCCACTGGCCCAGCAGGTGCAGAGGACAGTCGGCTGGGGGGAACCCCTCTGGTTTTCCAGAGAAGGGGCTCTCCCAGAGCCCTCCAGACCTCCTGCCCCACCCCGCCCCACTCCCAGCAGGACAGCAAGGCCAGTAAGCAACATGCCAGCAGCCAGCACCAAGTGCTGCCTTGAAGCAACTCGCGGGACGTCTTCTCTACCCAGAGAGTCTGTCTCCCCCTCCCTCCACCGGCCCAGCTCCAGGCAGGACAGGGCGAGGCCTGTCAGCCGGACACGACTCACTCTCTCCCTGCAGGCAGGGAGCAAGCCAACCATTCCTGAACCCGGCCTCGTCAGTTATGAAGGTGCCATCCAGGCCTCTAGCTGCTGATTGTCTTGTCTTAGTTTGTTGTGATTCAGAGGTCAGGTGGGAGGGCAATGCCACTACTGACCCTGAGAGCAAGCAGCACTGACCCCTCCCGAGGGCTGGGCGCAGGGCACTGAGCCAGGACCCTACAGGATTGCTCAGTATGGTCCTGAGTGTTCGCTGCTGCCTCAGCGAGGAGACTCTCGGTCATCCCCACTCACAGGGAGTACATGGGGGCCCAGAGAGGCCGGGTCATGGTGCACGGACCGGGGCTGGAAGAGAGGACCCTTGAACCCAAACAGCTTGACCCCCAAGCCCTAAAAGAATGAGAGAAGAGCACTGTTACCAAAGGGGAAAGATGGGGGGAGGAATAAATTAGGAGCGTGTGATTAACAGATACACACTACTCAATATAAAGCAGATAAACAAGAACCTACTGTACACCACAGGGAACTGTATTCAATGTCTTAACCTACAATTGAGAAGAATCTGAAAATGAATGAATATATACACATATACATATATAACTGAATCACTTTATGTACACCTGAAACTAACACAACATTATCAGTCAACTACGCTTCAATAAAAACAAATATATGTATGCGTGTGTGTGTACATGTATATGTACATGTGTGTGTATATGTGTGTGTGTACATGTGTGTGTATATATGTGTGTGTGTATATGTATATGTGTGTATACATATATATATGTTGCTAAGTCTGCTAAGTTGCCTCAGTCGTGTCCAACTCTGTGTGACCCCACAGACGGCAGCCCACCAGGCTCCCCCGTCCCTGGGATTCTCCAGGCAAGAACACTGGAGTGGGTTGCCATTTCCCTCTCCAGTGCATGAAAGTGAAAAGCCAAAGTGAAGTCGCTCAGTCGTGTCCGACTCTTAGTGACCCCATGGACTGCAGCCCACCAGGCTCCTCCGGCCATGGGATTTTCCAGGCCCAGGTACTGGAGTGGGGTGCCATTGCCTTCTCCATACATATATATAGATATACACACACACATGTAAATGAAGGGGCTTCCCTGGTGGTCCAGTGGCTAAGACGCCACACTCCCCAATGCAGACGGCCTGGGTTCGATCCCTGGTCAGGGAACTAGATCCCACATGCCCCGACTAAGAGTTCGCCCACCCCAACTAAAGATCTCGTGTGCTACAATGAAGATTGAAGATGCCACGTGCTGCAACTAAGACCCGGCACAGCCAAATAAATAAATAAACATTCTTATTAAATAAAAAGCATATATGATAATACCAAACCTAGGTTGGCAGTATATTATACTTAGCATGATAAACTCATTAAGTATGCATGACTATATATAAACATACATTCACACGTGAGTTCATGATATACACTATGAGTATGAGTATGCACATGTTAATATGATATTTATGAGTTTATACATATCACAAGCCTTGATACCTATGTGTCATATATAGTAAATATATGTGTTGGTATATGTGTATGTATCCACCAATTTCTCTCACAAGAATTTATAAGAGTAAGTGCTGTGTAAGTAGATATGCATAAGGCTGTTTGATGCAGCTTCCTTATAATAACAGAAAATGCAAACAATATGACTATGCAAAACAACAGCTGATTAAATATATTACAATAAAGTCATGCAAGAGCTATGGGCTTTTTTTTTAAAGTCACATGAGTAAGAAAAATGGAAGCATAAACAGCAGCGATAAGATCTGAAGGCTGGGAAGGAGGATGGTGAGTAGCAGTGACAGGAGGCCTGGCTGCAGCCCACGGGGTCGCAGAGCTGGACACGACTGAGCAACCGGACAACAGCAGTGACTGACAGCTAAGAAGCCTTAAGCAGACAGTGAGGATTCTAAGAACCAAGGAGCAGAGTCCCCCAGAAGTCTAGGAACTGGGGTGAGTGAGGGGTGGCGTAGAGCTCAACCGGGGAGAGCTGAGTGAGGGCTCAGTAAGCCCTCCTCTCAGCGGAGGAAATGCCCCTTCCCACCCCTGCCAAGCCTGGAAGTGGACCCTCCAGGGAGGCGAAGTGAATGGGCTCTGGACGGGGTGGCCAGGCTCCTCTGGACGGGGTGGCCAGGCTCCTCTGGACAGGGTGGCCAGGCTCCACTGAGGGCAGGGCCCTCCACCAAAGACAGGCACGTAAAGCATACGTTTATCTCCTGGAGGCTGAGACCCCTTTCTTCCTGCAGCTCCAGGCAGGATGTTGGCAGCAGCCTCACCTCCAGAAAGACCGACAAAGACATTAGCATCAGCAATTCCCAACTACACAGCCCAGCCATCAGAAGAAACTGACAAGGTCAGACTGGGATCCAGTTTTGCAAAAGCAACGAAGAGGTGACCGTGGAGGGAGGGCTACTGGGCTTTGTATGGCTCTCAGGTCACCTCTGCCGCCCTGACCACCAGCAGGGGCCAGTGTGAAGTTTCCACACCGAACACGAGGAGAGGCAAACAGAGGAGGTGGGACAGATGGAAGGTTCCACGAGCGCCAGGGGAAATTATACCATATCTAGGGACACAGCCCAGAGCCCGGGGAGCGCTGATAAGAGCAAAGCCGGTGGCCTGTTAGACAGGAAACGGCATGGGTGTTGGCGACAAGGCCCCAGCATTAAAGGGGCCGAAATGCAGAAGAAACGTGGCAAGGAGGTGCTTGCAGGGACATTCCCTTCAGAGGCAAGAAAGATGCCAAGGGAACAGGTACCCTAACTCAGCCGGCCCAGAGGACACTGGCGAGAAAGAACTTGGGATTTATGGGGGAGAGATTTAAAAAAAGACCTTACTAATTTCAATTCCGAATTGTGACATTCTGCTTTTGCTTTGTAAGGTATCGATTTGGGGTTTTAGCAACCAAATGAAAACCCTGATTAAAATCATTGGGGCGGGGGCCGGAAACACTGTCCAGGAACCTGGGGATGATGTGGGTGAGCACAGGCTTGCTAATTATGACCAGGATGGCTGATCGAGCCACTCTTAGCCCCAGAGATCTGCCTCATAAAATTCACAGCAAATAATTCAAACAGTGGAAGCCAGGGTAAGAGGCTGTTGTGGGTTTAACTGTATCCTACCAAAAGATAAGCTGAAGTCCTAAGCCCTGGAATGAATGTATGTGACTTTATTTGGAAATAAGGTCTTTTCAGATGTAAGTTGTTGTTTAGCCACTAAGTCATGTCCAACCCTTTGCGACACCACAGGATGTAACCTGCCAGGCTCCTCTGTCCATGAGATTTTCCAGGCAAGAATACTGGAGTGGGTTGTCATTTCCTTCTCCCAGGGATCTTCCAGGGATCGAATTCAGGTCTCCCACTTGGTAGGCGGATTCTTTACCACTGAACCACCTGGGAAGATTAAGTGGAGGTTATCCGGACTAAGATAGACCCTTTATCCAACACAACTTAGCATCCTCATAAGAAGAGGAAAAGAGGGACTTCCCTGGAAATTCAATGATTAGGACTTTGCCTTCCAATGTAGAGGGTATGGGTTCCCTCCCTGGTCTGGAAGCGAAGATCCCTTATGCCTCACAGCCAAAAAACCAGAACAAAAGCAACAGAAGCAATATTGTAACAACTGCAATAAAGACTTTGAAAATGATCCACATCCCAAAAAAATCTTATACAAAGTAAAGAGGACAAGAGGCACAGAGACGAGTCAAGAAAGCCAGGTGTCGACTGAGACAGAGATGCAGCCATGCTTCCCCAAACCAAGGAACACCGCGGACGCTGGCGGAGCTGAGAGACGGCCACAGAGCCGACCTCAGACCTCCGGAAGTGCCCAACCCTGCTGACATCTTTGACCTTGGACTTCTGACATCCGGAACCGGGAGAGAAGGACTTTGTGGTTTCCAGCCACCCGGTTTGTGGGGCTAATGCTTCAGCAGCCCCAGGACTCTAGGATGAAGGGGTTCAGAGGTGCACGCAGAACCCAGCTTAGAACTCACATCTCCCGACCCACTTCTCTCCTCCTGCCTCTGCTCACCCAGGAGCTTGTTATCAGTACGAGACAATTTTTCCTGAGACACAAGGATGTAGAGAATTGCATATAAATGGGGCCACGCCCTGGTGTTCCAGCACTGACAAGGCCGTCAGGAGTCAGCTACAGATTCCCGGTACTTAAACACAAGACCCAAAGCCCTCCAACTGGCACCGAGGAAAACAAGACTGTGCTTTTCATCGGCGAGGAAAATCTCTCTGCTCGTGAGTGATTGAAGAGAATGGATGTGGAACCAGATGATACCTATTTCCCAGAGCCCCTTTCCTGCCTCTTAGCTGTGCTGTGCCGTTCTTCAATAAAGGACAATTAGGCCCATTATGGCTCTGTGGTCCCTAAATAGCCACGGGCCTCTGGAATTTGTGTGCCGAGGAGCATAGATTGGTCCTCTTTAAACTTCTTATTAATTAGAGACCTCTTATCTGAGCGCAGCATAATTTCTGCCTGTTCCCAAGGGAAGACCCTATAGCTGCGCTGAGCGTGGCCGAGCGCCTCTGCTGTACTGAACTCCTGGGGCTGACTCCCGCCAGCTACAGCCCCTGGCCGGTGGGATGCCTCCCAGAACGTGCACGCTGGGGAACTGGCATGCTATGCTGTGTTCTGACACTTCCGTCGTGTCCGTCTCTCTGCGACCCCATGGCCTGTAGCCCACCAGGAACCTCTGTCCATCGGATTCTCCAGGCAAGAATACTGGTGTCGGTAGCCTTTCACTTCTCCAGGGGATCTTCCCAACCCAGGGATTGAACCTGGGTCTCCTGCATTGGCAGTCAGGTTCTTTACCTGCTGAGCCATTGGGAAAGACCCCTGAGGAGCTGGACTGGAAGCTAATTCTGCCAGAGTGGGAAAAAGCCTCCCCGGAGGCACCAAAAACAGAAAGAACTTTATTTTTACTGAAGTATAGTTGATTTACAAAGTTGTGTTCACTTCTGCTGTACAGGAACGTGTTGGTGGGCATGTAAATTGATGCGGCCACTATGAAAATAGTATGGAGGCTCCTCAGAAAACTAAATATAGAATCCTCATATGATCCAGCAGTCCCACTCCCGGGCATATATCCAGGCCAAACTCTAAATCAAAAAGACAGATGCACCTGTACATGCATGCAGCACGATTCACAATAGCCGAGACGTGGAAACGGCCTCAGTGTCCATCGACAGACGAAGAAGATAAAGAGGATGTGCTGCATGTGTATACTGGAATACTGCTGCTGTTGCTAAGTCGCTTCAGTCATGTCCGACTCTGTGTGACCCCATAGACGGCAGCCCACCAGGCTCCCCTGTCCCTGGGATTCTCCAGGCAAGAACACTGGAGTGGGTTGCCATTTCCTTCTCCAATGCATGAAAGTGAAAAGTGAAAGTGAAGTTGCTCAGTGGTGTCTGACTCTTCGTGACCGCATGGACTGCAGCCCACCAGGCTCCTCCGCCCACGGGATTTTCCAGGCAAGAGGACTGGAGTGCCACCTAGCTATAAAAAAGAAGGCAGTAATGTCATTTGCAGCAACCTCGATGTAAATAGCTATGAAAAGAAGAGAAGAGAAAGGCAAAGGAGAAAAGGAAATGAAGAAAAGGAGAAATTCCATTTGAATGCAGAGTTCCAAAGAATAGCAATGAGAGATAAGAAAGCCTTCCTCGGTGATCAATGCAAAGAAATAGAGGAAAACAATACAATGGGAAAGACTGGAGGTCTCTTTAAGAAAATTAGAAATACCAAGGGAATATTTCATTCAAAGATGGACACAATAAAGGACAGAAATGCTATGGACCTAACAGAAGCAGAAGATATCAAGAAGAGGTGGCAAGAATACACAGAACTATACAAAAAAGATCTTCACGACACAGATAATCATGATGGTATGATCACTCACCTAGAGCCAGACATCCTGGAATGGGAAGTCAAGTGGGCCTTAGGAAGCATCACTACAAACAAAGCTAGTGGAGGTGATGGAATTCCAGTTGAGCTATATCAAATCCTAAAAGAGGATGCTGTGAAAACTCTGCATTCAATATGCCAGCAAATTTGGAAAACTCAGCAGTGGCCACAGGACTGGAAAAGGTCAGTTTTCATTCTAATCCCAAAAGTTATGACCAACCTAGATAGCATATTGAAAAGCAGAGACATTACTTTGCCAACAAAGGTTCGTCTAGTCAAGGCTATGGTTTTTCCAGTGGTCATGTATGGATGTGAGAGTTGGACTGTGAAGAAAGCTGAGCGCCGAAGAATTGATGCTTTTATTCTGTGGTGTTGGAGAAGATTCTTGAGAGTCCCTTGGACTGCAAGGAGATCCAACCAGTCCATTTTGAAGGAGATCAGCCCTGGGATTTCTTTGGAAGGAATGATGCTAAAGCTGAAACTCCAGTACTTTGGCCACCTCATGCGAAGAGTTGACTCATTGGAAAAGACTCTGATGCTGGGAGGGATTGGGGGCAGGAGGAGAAGGGGACGACAGAGGATGAGATGGCTGGATGGCATCACTGAGTCGATGGACGTGAGTCTGAGTGAACTCTGGGAGTTGGTGATGGACAGGGAGGCCTGGTGTGCTGCGGTTCATGGGGTCACAAAGAGTCGGACACAACTGAGTGACTGAACTGAACTGAACTGAAAGAAAGGCAATGCCAAAGAATGTTCAAACTATTGTACAATTGCACTCATCTCACACACTAGCAAAGTAATGCTCAAAATTCTCCAAGCCAGGCTTCAACAGTATGTGAACCATGAACTTCCAGATGTTTAAGCTGGATTTAGAAAAGACAGACGAACCAGAGACCATCTGCTGGATCATTGAAAAAGCAAGAGAGTTCCAGAAAAACATCTTTTTCTGCTTTATTAACTATGCCAAAACCTTTGACTGTGTGGATCACAATAAACTGTGGAAAATTCTGAGATGGGAATACCAGACCGCCTGACCTGCCTCTTGAGAAATCTGTATGCAGGTCAGGAAGCAACAGTTAGAAGTGGACATGGAACAACAGACTGGTTCCAAACCAGGAAAAGGAGTACGTCAAGGCTGTATATTGTCACCCTGCATATTCAACTTATATGCAGAGTATATCATGAGAAACCCTGGACTGGATGAAGAACAAGCTGGAATCAAGATTGCTGGGAGAAATATCAATAACCTCAGATATGCAGATGACACCACCCTTATGGCAGAAAGTGAAGAAGAACTAAAGAGCCTCTTGATGAAAGTGAAAGAGGAGAGTGAAAAACTTGGC
>NW_011495036.1:1557989-1581693 GCF_000754665.1 Bison bison bison
TCTGGTCCCATCACTTGATGGCAAATATATGGGGGAACAGTGGAAACAGTAACAGACTTTATTTTTTGGGCTCCAAAATCACTGCAGATGCTGACTGCAGCCATGGAATTAAAAGACACTTACTCCTTGGAAAAACAGTTATGACCAACCTAGACAGCATATTAAAAAGCAGAGAAATTACTTTGCCAACAAAGGTCTGTCTAGTCAAAGCTATGGTTTTTTCCAGTAGTCATGTATGGATATGAGAGTTGGACTATAAAGAAAGCTGAGCACTGAAGAATTGATGCTTTTGAACTGTGGTGTTGGAGAAGACTCTTGAGAGTCCCTTGGACTGCAAGGAGATCCAACCAGTCCATCCTAAAGGAAATCAACCCTGAATATTCATTGGAAGGACTGATGTTGAAGCTGAAACTCCAATACTTTGGCCAACTGATGCACAGAACTGACTCATTGGAAAAGACTCTGATGAGGGCAGGAGGAGAAGGGGACAACAGAGGATGAGATGGTTGGATGGCGTCACCAACTCAATGGACATGAGTTTGAGTAAACTCTGGGAGTTGGTGAAGGACAGGGAGGCCTGGTGTGCTGCAGTCCATGGGTCACAAAGAGTTGGATACTACTGAGCAACTAACATAATTGTTAGTTGGATACTACTGAGCAACTAAAATAATCTTAGGAGAAATACTGTGTGGTATCACTTATATGTGGAATCCAAAAATTACAACAAACTAGTGAATTCAACAGAAAAGGAACAGACCCCCAGATACAGAGAACAAAGTAGGGGTTACCAGTGTGGGGAGCGGCTGTGCAGGGGTGGGGTTGGGAGGAACAAGCCATTGGGTGTGAGAGGAGCTCAAGGGTATGCGGTGCAACACAGGGAATACATCCGATGGTTAGCAACAACTAAAAATGGAAGGTAGCCTCTACAATTTGCATAAAATTTTTTAAATTAAAAATAAAATAAACTTAGGAGCTCTTAGACAAGAAGTAGGGTATGTTGAGAGGTTGAGAGGGAGGGAGAAGAAAATAGGAAAGAGTCAAAGCAGTGGAGTGAGGTGCTATGTGCTAGACCCATGATGTTTTTTCTGTGTTACCTTGGAATTTCAGGGAAGGCCTCATTCCCGAGGACTGTAGGAAATAACCAACTTCAGGGTCTGATATAGAGAACAAGACACATCCCCCCAGGACCTGCCCTGAGTTGATCGAGCAGGCTCCGTGATCCTCAAAATCCCACTAGCAGGCTGTTTCGGCAGAGACTGGAGCTCACGGGAGATCATAGGTAGCCAAGGAGCAGAGCTGGCCGGTAGGAGAGGGTGTAAAGCATTTCTCATGACCCTCAAACCACAACATCCCCGAGACGCGCCTCTTTAGAGCCTGCTGGCGCCAGTGTCTTTCTCCCAGCTGCACGGTGGCTGAGATGCAGAAACTCATGGCCACCCTGCTGCCCGGGCCAGAGCTTGTGGGTGGGGGCATGCTTGGGAAAACTGAAGACTGGAGGCTGTGAGAGTGGGGGGCTGACTGGAACCCCTGAAACGGCAGGGCTGGGAGAGAGGGCAGTCGTCCAATAGCACAGACCCCAACACGTGTGGTACCAAAATGCACAAGTGTCCGCTGGGCCAAGGGATGCTGAAAAGAGAGCCTAGTAGAGCTGACTTTATGGGAATCCACCCAAGAGGGTGGCGTTCGAGTCCCCGGGGACCTTGGCTGTAAAAGGCTGTTGGGTGGACCCCTGAGGAAACTTACAGTGAATCAGCCAGAGTACACACCCTCCGAAGAGCTGACGCCTTGAGTGGGACAAATGAGCCAGGACTTGGACACCTGTCATGACCAAGAGCCTTTCAAGAGGCTCAGGATGGACAAGGAGTAACTGCTGCTTGGGAGGAGAGGGCCCAGAAATATACAGCTGAAGGTGCTGCAGCCCACCTCCACCCCCTTCCCCATTTGCCTTGAGCTGGCTCCCAGAGAACTCTTTGGAAAATCCATGTGCATGTTTTTGCCTGTGTATTTTAGTTCTTAAAATCTCACATGTCAATCCTTTAGCTATTTTCCCCCTGTTCTCCACCATCACTTAGCTTAGATATTAACTGTTAAAATATTACAGTCAAAAATAGAGTGAGATAGAAAATGTAGGAGAAAACAAGGAAAGAAGCGCCATTTCCTATGCATATAACAAATAGATGCTTCATTAAGTAACGCTGATGCTGTGAGATGCTGTAAGTAGAGGAGCTTCTAAAAGCTCTTTGCAGATACAAAGGTTCTGTATAAACAAGGTAGGAAGCAGAGTGTCCAAAAATAGACGCAAATGCACACAGGAATTGAGGATATGATAATGGTGACATTTTAAATCAAGGGGAAAAGATAGGTTCCATAGATGCCATTGGGACACCTGGTTAGGCCTTCAGGAGGAGAGGGGAAGAGATTCTTCTTGCAATCTTAACACCCAAATAAATTCTAGGTAAGTGGAAGTGAGTCACTCAGTCGTGTCCGACTCTTTGCGACCCCATGGACTACACAGTCCGTGGAATTCTCCAGGCCAGAATACTGGAGTGGGTAGCCTTTCCTTTCTCCAGAGGAATCTTCCCAACCCAGGGTTCGAGCCCAGGTCTCCCACATGGCAGGCGGATTCTTTACCAGCTGAGCCACAGGGGAAGCCCAAGAATACTAGAGTAGGTAGCCTATCCCTTCTCCATTGGATCTTTCTGACCCAGGAATTGAACCAGGATCTCCAGCATTGTAGGCGGATTCTTTACCAACTGAGTTATCAGGGAAGCCCAACTCTAGGTATGTGGCTTGCAAAATGGTAGCCACTGGCCATGTGTGGCTATTTAAATCTAAATTAATTAAAATTAAATAAGAGTAAAGACTCATTTGGGTTTCCGTGATGGCTCAGCAGGTAAACAATCTGCCTGCAAGGCAGGAGACACTGGAGACGTGGGTTTGATCCCTGGGTCAGGAAGATCCTCTGGAGGAAGAAAATGGCAACCTACTCCAGTACTCTTGCCTGAAAATTCCCATGAACAGAGGAGCCTGGGCTGGCTACAGTTCAAAGGGTCACAAAGAGTTGGGCATGACTGACTAAGTAGAGACTCATTTATTCAATCATATTAGCCCCATTTCAGGTGCTCTAGAACCCTATATGGTTAGTGCCTACCACTGGGCGATACAGACCATATTAATCATCCCAGAAAGTTGTTGAACAAGGCTGCTTTAAATGGTTCAAGAGTTTAAATGTAAAAACTTACCCTATTAAAACACTAGAAGAAAAATTAACACAAACTTTATAATCTTGAAGTCAGGAATTCCCTGGCAATTACATGGTTAAGACTCCAAGTTTCCACTGCAGGGGGGTGAGGGTTCAATCCCTGGTCAGGGAACTAAGACCCCACAGGCTATGCAGAGTGGCCAAAAAAAAAAAAAAAAAAAGAAGTATCTAAATTCAACCTAAAACCTAGAGACTGGAGAAAAATGGCTCCAATTGCTAAGTAAAAATTTTAAATGTTCTCTGCATGAAAAATAACCTCATAAACCAACATTATTGAAAAACCAGAGAAAGATTTATAATCCTTAAGCAGATAAAGAGCTAATTTCCTTAATAAAATAATAAAAGACAAATACCCAGTAGAATAAGGGCCAGGCATTTCACAGAACCAAAGATATAAATGGCCAACAAATGTGTGAAAAGATGTTTAACCTTACTCATAATGAAGGAAATGCAAATTAAATAATGAAGCCATTATTAAACAATGGAGGAGCCCATGTTTCAACTATCATTGGCAAAAAATTTTAAAGTTTGCATGCATTGTGAGCCAGAGTGTAGTGGGTTCATACATTGTCAGCAGAAGAATAAAATAGAGCAACCTCTTTGGAGGCTGTTCGTCAGTGGAAATCTAAATTTAAAATGCATGTTACCTTTGACCTAGTATTTCCATCTTTATAAATGTACCCTACAAATAACCTTGCTAATGTGCACAAAGTTATGTGCACAAAACAGTCACTTACAGCATTATTTATGACAGCAAAACAAACCTGAGTATCTATCAAATGGCTTATTAAACAGTCTAAACCATGCTATTGTCATATAGCAAGGTACCGCAGTACCTGTTAAAACCTGTGCTGATATACACTACCATATTTTAGATGTACAACCAACAAGGACCTCCGCTCAATGTTATATGGCAGCCGGGGTGGGAGCAGAGTTTGGAGGAGAATGAGTACATGTGTATGTATGGCTGAGTCCCTTTGCTGGCCACCTGAAACTATCACATTGTTAATCAGCTATACTTCAATACAAAATTGAAAGTTTTTTTTAAATAGAGGTAAAAAACAAACAACCACCCCCAAAGAAACCCACGTGCTGATAAAGATCCCCAAGATACATAGTTAGGACAGTGCACGGTATGATCCTAGTTTGGTTTGGCTTGAAGATATTCAGAATATACACAGAGATGCGTATATGCAAATATGCACAGACACAAGAGTACACAAGAACCTGCTAACAATTACTCTCGATGAGCGAAACTGGTAGAGGTGGCGTAGTTTTGTTTTTCTCTTTCGACTTTTTGTGGCTGTTCTGTCATTTGCATTCATTGGTTTACATTAGAAAGGACATCATTTCAAAACTGATAAAAGTGCTGCACAAATGGAAAATAGTCATCACTTCCCACCTAACGTCAATTCCGGAAAGGTGGTATTTACCCCAGTCATGCAGGCAAAGGGACTGGGGTGAGTTTCGAGGCTGTGAGCCAAAACTCGGCCCCAGTATGCGCTGAAAGCAGGAGCACTCAGTCCTGCTGTCTTGGTGTCAAAACGCCAGGCTAGGTATCACCTGACTCCACGAAGGGATACTCAGCAGGAGGACCCAGCTCTGACTCAGACAAGGATCTGGTTCCAGGGGGTTTTGTCATCGAGAGCAAATCATCCAGCATCCCAGAGAGAGAAACCGCCGACCAGGGTGAAGTTGTGGAAAAGTGAAATTGGTCTTGGCTCTGGGCTCCATGGAGGTTTTTTCCATTAACCAGAGGTGAGCCCAGGTGCGAGGTTAATGGAAAGATGCAAAAGAGGCCGTCGAGGACTAAGGGGATAGTTTACACAGCAAGGAGGACGCAATGCCTGTGATAAGTGGATGCTCTTTTATGAAGCAGAGCCCCTGGCAGGGCAGGGAAGGCCTCCTGTGGGTCTGGACACTCAGCCTGGAGGGGACAAACAGGCTGGGGAGAGGCACTGCCAAGGACGGAAGCAGACAAGCATAAGCCTCGCTTTGTTCTCTGTAGAAACAATGAAACGTCAATAAAGGGAAGAAGTCTAAATTCTTCACATTCCCTAACATCCCACTCCTCTAAATTAACTCATTCGATTTTAACATACCCTCTTTCTCTCTTCCTGCACATGGATTCAAAAGTTTCATTTCTAACTAAAACCTATACAAAATGTATCATTTTTCCTTTTTAAACCATATGATATAAAAATGTGTTTTCCACATCTCTATGTTGCACAAGTTGACACCTACTGTTGCCTAGTCTATGCTGTGGGATACTTCTGATGTTTTAAAAATAATTGTTATTTGAGTATACTTGCTTTACAATGTTGTGTTAGCCTCTGCTGTACAGCTAAGTGAATCACCTATACATGTACCCTTAATCCCCTCTTTTTTTGGATTTCCTTCCCATTTCAGACTCTACAGAATGCTGAGTAGAGTTCTCTGCGCTCTACAGTAGGTTCTCATTAGTTATCTATTTCACACGCAGCAGTGTATAGGAGTCAGTCCCAATCTCTCAATTCATCCCGTGCCTCTTCCCCGCTCTGTATCCATGTTTGTTTTTTGTCTGTGTTTCTATTACTGCTTTGCAAATAAGTTGATATATCATGTTTCTAGATTCCACATATATGTGTAAATATATGATATTTGTTTTTTTCTTTCTGACTTCATTCTGTATGACAGTCTCGAGGTCCATCAACGTCTCTACAAATGACCCAGTTTTGTTCCTTTGTATGGCTGAGTAATATTCCATTGTATTATACATATATACCACATCTTCTTTATCCGTACGGCTGCCCATGGACATTTGGGTGGCTTCCACATCCTGGCTGTGGTAAAGAGTGCTGCAGTGAACACTGGGGTGCACACATCCTTTGGAATCACGGTTTTCTCTGGGTACAAGCCCAGTGTGGGATTGCTGGGTCATATGGTGGTATACTTCTGATTTCAGAACCTGAAAGATACTACTCCAGTGAACCTCTTCAATGTACACAGTTTTTCCCCTCCTGTTAAATTACTTCCTAAAAATATTCAGGACTGAAATGACAAGACCAAAGATACAACATTTCTGCCACTTGCTGCCTCATTGCTTTCTGGGTGGGATACGACAGTATTCAGTGCCTGTAAGTTGCTGACGGGATGGAACCACAAAGCCAGGAGCATAGTAGCCGTCTCACATGGGGCTGCTGTCATAAAATACCATAGACTGGGCGGCTTGAAAAACAGAAACACTTCTCACGGTTGTAGAGGCTGAAAGTTGGAGATCACAGGGCCAGCAAGGTTGAGTTCTGGTGAGAGCTCTTTTCTTGGCTTGATGATGGTCACTGCTTTTCTGTGTCCATATACAATGGAGAGAGGTGGGCAGGATCTCCCCACCTCTTATAAGACCACCAATCCTTTTGGATTAGGACTGCACCCCATGACCTCATTTAACCCTGAACTTCCCAAAAGCCTTATTTACAGATACAGTCGCACTGGGAGTTAGGGCTTCAGCGTATGAATTTTGGGGTAGCATCAGACTTGCCCACGAAGGAAGTTTCTGGACCATTTGAGCCCAGCTCCCTCTGAGGATATATGACCATAACAGCCCTTTCTCTGGAGAAAAGCCAGAGTATCATGTGTGAGAAGAAACCAAGGGCTGTCCACCTTTAACAGAACTTTGGGGACAGACCACAAAACAAAGGCGGGGAAGGGTAGATTTCCATACTGAAGCCTGGAAACTGATTCCAACCTGCTTTGTTTGTGATAGACGATCATCGGATGCGAGCTCAGCTGAAGCGAATTGGGAACGAGCTTTCTACATTCCAGACTGAACCTGACTCACAACAATCTGCTCTCAAGTTCTCCCATCTCCAATCTTTTCAGACCTTAGGTTGATCTGCTACCACCACCAGGACCTTCCCCGCTTCCCTGGGACCCTGGGAGAGTGTCATGAAGACAAGTGTGTTTGGTTAGAGAATCTCTAAAAGCCTTTTTGGCCTCCAGAGAGCTCCAGCATCTTGGAGACAGGTGATACAAAAGCTTGGGCTGAACTCAGAGGAGTCAGCTTCACAGTTCACATCACATCAGCTTTCCCAGACTCCGCCCAATTCAGTCCCCATGCACCACCCTGCCGCTCCATCATCACGATAAAACATCCCACACAAGCAGGCAAGATGAAGTGTGCTGCAAAGGTGCCCCTCACTGCCTCCCATCCCCTGCTGAACCCTCCGTATATCCTGGCCAGTCAGCGCTTGGCTGCACTGTGTGGATCGTTTTGGCCACTGGAGTTCTTCTGCCCCTAAACCCAGAACTGATAGACACGGCTACCTGAACAAAACGCAAGGCCAGGAACCCCGCTCCTACCCCATCCACACACCCGCACCTGTAGGGGAACCTGAGTGACGCTGCATGGTCCCCGACCCGGTCCCAACACTCCCTCCATCCAGGAAAGGAATCCACATCTGGGTCGACCCGCGAGCACGTAATGCGGAATTCACTGACTTCCATGGAAAGAAAAGAACATGTCATATAGTAAAACTGAATGCAATTTCCCCATTAGCCATGTTAATTTTTTCTCTAGATTTTAGACCAAATTATTCATCACTGAGCCTCTCACTCTCCCCCTCTCTTCCCACAGAGCCTTGAAATCACCTTCTACCATCCAAGGCTTTTCAACTATTCTTCTGCAAACACTTGCTTCCTCTCTTTCAAACAAAGAACCCAGTCCTCTGCCAAAACTCAACCAGATTCTGCTCCTTGAGGCTAGACCTTCAGCTCATCTTTCCCATGACGGTCAAGGTCAAAGGAAAGGTCAGGGGCTCCAGGGTAATCAATACATGGACCTGGAAGGAAGGAAAACAGAAATCTGGCCTGGACACTTGGGCCGAAGAAGACACTGAAGCTGATATGAAGAGTACTACATCTCAAGTCCCCCAGAGCGACACTTGAAATGAGTTAATTAGTGATGAGAGAGTATTCGCTTACCTCCATCCCCGGCGATGGCGCTGAGACGGAAGTGGCTCAGTTTTGTTTACCATCATGTCCCAAATCTCCAGAGTACTGACTGCCTCGCACAGAGCAGGCACCCAGTAAACACCAGCTGGTTGACCGGTCCCAGTCTATGCTGACCCCAGCACAGTCTATGCATGTATGTGTCTTCAAAATGAAACAAGATTTCAGAGGGTGTGCGTAACCTAATTCCGACGTATTTTGAGTTTGAAAACAAATGTAAAAGAGCCTTAAACATTATGCCTGTCTGTCGTGCTCTTTCATTCAGTCATGTCCGACTCTTTGGGACCCCATGAACTGTAGCCCGCCAGGTTCCTCTGTCAGGATTTTCCAGGCAAGAGTACTGGAGTGGGTTGCCATTTCTTATTCCAAGAATAACATAATTGCATATGTGTAATTTGAATTAATAGCTGATGTTACTAATAAGATTGCTGGTGTGACTACTAAGGTCCCCAGAAGCATAATCATAATACAGCAAGCAGCAGGGGTTTTAGTGGCTCCATCTTACAGATGGGACACCAGGCCCAGCAACAGTAATGAACTCACCCAAGTCACGCAGTTAACAGGAGCCATAGTTTGAATCACGTGGACTGGTATTGCAGGTTCTGTTTGCAGTTAGATGGAGTGGCTCCCTGGATAGGTCGCTGGACCAGACACTTGGTCCCACTGCTCCCTCTGCTCTGGGTGACTTGAAGCTGGTTTCACGCCTCTGTTTTCTCATCCATAATTAAGAGCCATCTGGAGGTGCTGCGCAGGGGTCTGGCATGGGGACATCACAAGCACAGGGCTGGTCTAGCTGAGCATCACTTCCAGGAAGGGTGGCTTGGCAGAGAGCAAGCCCGCCCGTGGTCCAGTCCACTGGCAAGGCGGGTGAGCTGCCCAGCTCGGAGCTGTAGCCAGAAGCCAAGGATCATGAGGTCCCACTCCAGGTCTCGGGGGAAGAACTGGCTAGAACACCCAGCTCCCCCTGCTCAGGATACATCACCCTGTGAAGCTGGCACTGACTGTGTGCCTCCAGTAACCAAGAAGGTGATAAGTGGGCTGACGGCCCAGCAGGCACTTTGGAGTCCCAGAGAAGTTAGCTTTCTGAGGGAAAGACAAAGGGGTGGCATTCATTTCTAAGAAACTTCTAGAAGCTTCTTTGGTTTTTACAAATACCTTGAGCTTCCGAAAACAGGTCTATAGTCTAAAATACTTCAGAGAGAAGTTTAATTGTCAGGATTAGAACAGCAACCACAAAAATGTTTCCATTTACAGCTGTGAAGTTGAAAGACCCCATTTCCGTAACCATCCTGGTTAATCAGAGATTTTAAAATTGTATTTATTTTTATTTTTGGCTGTGCTGGGTCTACGTCACTGCACAGGCTTTCTCTAGCTGTGCCAAGAGGGGGCTACCCTGTGTTGCCGTGTGCAGACTTCTCATCATGGGGACTCCTCTTGTTGGAAAACACAGGCTCTAGAGCACGCAGACTCCAGGAGTCGCAGCACATGGTCTCGGTGGTTGAGACTTCTGGCTCCAGAGCTTAGGCTCAGCGGCTGCAGTGCCTGGGCTTAGTCGCTCCTCGGCATGTGGGATCTTCCAGGATCAGGAACACGAACCCGTGTCCCCTGCCTCGGCAGGCAGATTCTTGACCACTGAGCCACCAGGGAAGCCCAACCAGAGATTTTTGATAAACCAGGTGCACTACAGGCTGACTACACTAGATGAGATCAGCAGATGAGACCAATGGCTTCACCTGGACCTTCTAAGCGCAGAATCTCAGGTCTTACCTGAGATCTACTGAATAGGGACCTGCAGTTTTAATGAGACTCCAGGTGATCTATAATGGAGAAGGGAATGGCAACCCACTCCAGTATTCTTACCTGGAGAACTCCATGACAGAGGAACCTGGCAGGCTACAGTCCGTGGGGTTGCAAAGAGTCGGACACGACTGAGTGACTAATACACACACACACACATCACCTCTGTGTACATTAAAGTTTGAGAGACACTGACCTATAGTCCTCTGGTCCATCTGATGTTTTTCAAGCAAGGAAACGGAAGCCCAGGAGAGGAAGTCTTTACTCCAGGTGACAGAAAAGTGGTGGCTGTGGCAAAGGAGTCCCCCCACCCCCACAGCCAACTGAGGCTCATCTCTGCTCCTTCTTCTGCCCCAGCCCCACCCCCAAGTTATCAGACTCTCTTCTCCATCCTGTAGCCCCAGAGATGGGGAGAGGACGGGCCAGCTGTGTGGTCTCTTCGAGCAGCAGACAGCCAGGGCCATATAGCACCCTTGTGCGAGAACTGAGCTGGGGGATGCATGCTTCCTAGAGCACACAGCTTGGGAAGAAGGGTGTGGGGACCACAGCTGGTACCCTTCCCTACACCCTAGGCACACCTTCCAAACCCACACATGGATTTTTCCCTGTGGGAACCTGAGATCTCTTGGACTACAGAAATGTGCTAGGTTCAAAACCTCAGGGAACTGATGCCTCAGAGGAGAGCCCTTCGTGAATGAATCAGTGGATGCCAGTACCAGGGCTGCTGTATCTGTCGCAGATGAGACCCACTGTGGGGTGACCCCCGTGTGTTCTTCCAGAGGACCTGGGAGATGGAGGCCCCGTTGCCTCCAGCAACACACTTCTCAGGAGCCTGTCCGAAGCGGGGGTCCTTCCCGTCCCTACCGTGTTTCCCAACCCCACCTCCTGAGGCTTTCTGGGACCCTGGCTTCCTGAGGTCGCCTCCCAAATCAACTCCGTACCCACGAACCCTCTCAGAGTCGGCTTCTGAAGGAATCCAACCGGAAGGAGCTGAGAAGCTCAAAGCGCTGTAGGGTGGGGATTTCCAGTTTCCTCCAGAGCTTTGCTTCTCTGAATAAGAGATGCAGGTTTGGGGCAGAGCTGAACTGCAGTGGAGAAGAGGGACCAGGGCTGGCTCATGATACTCCAAGATACTTTTCTTTTTACCTTCCTGGAATAGCTCAGGAAGGTACATCCACTAACTACATCCACTAACTATTCAGTGAATATTGGTTTGATGAACACCACATTATTCTCCTTCCAAGCCACCGACAAAGCGCTACCCAGGTTTGTGTGATACTCAATAAGTTTTTTATTATTATTATTACATAACTGCTTCAGAGACTTGGTTGGTACAATGTAACTGATGAAACTGAGAAATGAGTTGCCTGAGGTTGGTGAATACTGTTAGCATATTCATAAAATTCCTGCGCACTCAGTCCCATGGGCCTCAAAATAAAGGCTCTGTATTCACTGTGCTACTCCTTTATTATGTATTCATAGGATGCCCACAGAATTGCCGTGGCTACAAGGGAGTCCAGAGTAAGGACTCCCTGGCATTTTCTCAGGATTTCCCCTGCTCTGTTACTACTCAATTTCTGCTGTTGACCCACTTGGGTAGCTAGAAGGCAGCTGTGCAAACAACATTTTTTCAGATTTTCTTCAAGCAAGAGAAAGGTCAATGGGATAAGATGATTAATTTTTTTTAATTAGAAAAAAAAAGTCTACTGTTTACAGAAACCCCTCTAAAACTAGGAAGGACCCTCTGAAATTTGCTCAGGGCTCAGCACACTCTTCCTGCAAAGGGCCCAGCAATATTTTAGACTTTATAGACCTTAGGGTCTCTGTCATGACCAGTCAACTCTGTGTTGTGAAAGCAAGCAGCCAGTGACAATGGGCAAACACAGGGGCACGTGTGTGCTAATAAAACTTTATTTAGACACCAAAATTTGGATTTTATTTACTTCCAAATGTTACAAACCAGTCTTCTTTTGACTTTTAAAATATCATTTACATATGGTTTTTCCAATAGTCATGTATGGATGTGAAAGTTGCATCATAAAGAAGGCTGAGCTTCAATGAAGAATTGATGCTTTTGAACTGTGGTGCTGGAGAAGACTCTTGAAAGTCCCTTGGACAGCAAGGACATCAAAAAAGTCATCCTAAAAGAAATCAACTGAATATTCATTGGAAGCACTGATGCTGAAGCTGAAGTTCCAATACTTTCGCCACCTGATGCAGAGAGCCGACTCATTAGAAAAGACCCTGATGCTGGGAAAGACTGAAGGCAGGAGGAGAAGGGGACGACAGAGGATGAGATGGTTGGATGGCGTCACCGATCCATGGACATGAGTTTGAGCAAACTCTGGGAGATGGTGAAGGACAGCGAAGCCTGGTGGGCTACAATGCATGGGGTCACAAAGAGTCAGACATGACTTAGCAACTGAACAACAAGAAAAACACTGATGTGTCTTGCATATTAACTAACTCCACTGCCCTGAAGTGAATCTAATGGGGAACCTTGCCTATTATCTATTAAAAAACATATTTAATAAGTGGAGCCTGTGTTTGGGGTGAGGGAGAACCCCACATACTCACTTCCCACCCCCTTGGCAATCAGGCTTCCTGAGGGAGTTCCAAGGAACACAGCTTGATGACCACTGTCCTAAGAAGAGGGAGTGAGTCTGAGCACATGGCCACCACTGCTTTTCAAAGGCAATCTCATGTTCCTGGGATTCACGCAGAAAGCTGTCAGGCATATGGGATGCCGGGTACCCTGGACCCCACCTGGGCACATGACTCCCCTGCAGGGTAGGCTCACACTGGGGGCAGAGGGTGACACACGGGAAGGGATGACTGTCAGGTGGCATGTTGAGCTGGGTAGGTCACAGCTTAGAAAAGCAGTTGTGTCCAACTCTGTGTGACCCCATAGACGGCAGCCCACCAGGCTCCACTGCCCTTGGGATCCTCCAGGCAAGAACACTGGAGTGGGTTACCATTTCCTTCTCCAATGCATGAAAGTGAAAACTGAAAGTGAAGTTGCTCAGTCTTGTCTGACTCTTAGCGACCCCATGGACTGCAGCCTACCAGGCTCCTCCATCCATGGGATTTTCCAGGCAAGAGTACTGGAGTGGGTTGTCATTGCCTTCTCCAAGAAAAGCATCAACCCATGTCAAAACATGGAGTCTGGTGAGAACAGAGCAGAGTGAGGTTAGGGCCGGAAACTGCTCTTCTCTTCCATGGAAACCATGCCTGTTGACCTAGATATGTTTTATAACAGGCTGATCTCTGTGATCACACTGATGAAACATTCCCTTAGTTTTTTTTTTTTAATTTGCCGGCACGGCACCACTTGCTGGATCTTAGTTCCCCAACCAAGGATGGAGCCCAGGCTAAGGCAGTGAAAGTGCTCAGTAATAACTACTAGACTGCCAAGGAATTCCCCCCTCGTGTTGGGAGATCTGATGTGCTTCAGATCAGATCAGATCAGTCGCTCAGTTGTGTCCGACTCTTTGCGACCCCATGAATCACAGCACCCCAGGCCTCCCTGTCCATCACCAACTCCTGGAGTTCACTCACACTCATGTCCATAGAGTCAGTGATGCCATCCAGCCATCTCATCCTCTGTCGTCCCCTTCTCCTCTTGCCCCCAATCCCTCCCAGCATCAGAGTCTTTTCCAATGAGTCAACTCTTTGCATGAGGTGGCCAAAGCACTGGAGTTTCAGCTTTAGCATCATTCCTTCCAAAGAAATCCCAGGGCTGATCTCCTTCAGAATGGACTGGTTAGATCTCCTTGCAGTCCAAAGGACTCTCAAGAGTCTTCTCCAACACCACAGTTCAAAAGCATCAATTCTTCGGCACTCAGCCTTCTTCACAGTCCAACTCTCACATCCATACATGACCACAGGAAAAACCATAGCCTTGACTGGACGGACCTTTGTTGGCAAAGTAATGTCTCTGCTTTTCAATATGCTATCTAGGTTGGTCATAACTTTCCTTCCAAGGAGTAAGTGTCTTTTAATTTCATGGCTGCAGTCACCATCTGCAGTGATTCTGGAGCCCAGAAAAATAAAGTCTGACACTGTTTCCACTGTTTCTCCATCTATTTCCCATGAAGTGATGGGACCGGATGCCATGATCTTCGTTTTCTGAATGTTGAGCTTTAAGCCAACCTTTTCACTTTCCACTTTCACTTTCATCAAGAGGCTTTTTAGTTCCTCTCACTTTCTGCCATAGAAGGTGTCAACCATGAATTGGCACTTGCCATGGGCTTGCCATCTACCTTGATGAGGGTTAAGTCAAGAGCCACCTGCTGAGCTCCAACACCCCTGAAGGAGTTCAGCATGGAGAGAAGAAATGAGGCCCTCTGTGCTCCAGGAAACTGGCAGGACAGGTCTGTCTTCAGGTAGTTAGATCTTCTCAGGAGCTGATTTTATGAGCCCAATTCTTTGTAGCTCCTCATATCTAAAAAGCACGGAAATCCTTCATGGTGATGACTGTTTCTCATGACTAAGAGAAGTTTCACGAGACCAGGAGAAACCTTCCACAAAAATAAGAGCTTGGCTGCATGGACTCCGTCTTCCCAAAATCACATACATCTCGTCCATCCCCCTGCCTCACTGGAGCAGCCTCTCAGCTGTCTGAGCTGCCGTCTCCCGGGCAGCACTCCTCATGTTGTCCCAAATACAACTTCACTCGCGGTTCTCGTGTTGTGCATTTTTTTGTTGACAAAGGGAAGGCACGTGTGCTCACACTCAGAAAACTGGGCTTCACACTCTGGGTGTTGAGTCTGGCTGTGGCCTTGGGCAGTCACCTCCCGTCTGACCCTCGGGCCTCTTTGGTAGACAGCATTCTCTTCCCTGCTATATCTTAAGAGGTTAAATAAGATGATGTTGACAGGTGCCCAGCCAAGGACTTAGCAGCCAGTTGATAAATATTTAAGCTGAATCTATATTTGGAAACCAAGTAAAATTGAAGAACAGAAAAGCAGTCCTTCTGAGGGGCTGTTGCTTTGTGTATATTCAGAGGGGACAGCAAAGGGTACAGTTTGCCAAATGTATTCAATCCTAAAGTTTAACAGAACCCCTGAAGATATTGTAGCAAATAATCTATAAAACAAACAAACACAAAGCACCAGTGCAAAGACGCTTGCGAAAATACCCGGCAAACATGTTGAGAGAAAAACAAAAGTCAGTAAACATTACGGAAACCCTCCTTGCAGATGCCTGAACAGATCCTTTCTAAATCCGTTACTTGGTTTTCATATGATCCAGGAGAAGATTATGTAATTTCAAAACTGTCTGTAAACTACTCATTTTCATCTGATTTCTCAATGTCTAATTTGTTCATCAGCCACAGCTATGTGTATAAAACCAGCTTTTTAATCAGCTCACAGAGTGTATAGAAGCACATTATATCTTGCATTTTATGGGAGAAGAATTCTTGTGCTCAGAATTATTATGCATTTTACACTCAGGTACACAGAAGAATGATTTACACACATGTGTTTCTAGCTTGTGCCTCTGGAAACATCCTGTTTAAAACCTGCTGCACACCCAGGCTCGGCGTCCTGCATTCTCACACCTCGAGGAGCTGACATGCACACGAAACAGGGTTTTCTGTGACGCGCATGCAGAAGAGGGCTGGAGCGGGTTGCTGGGAGAATGAGGCTTCCTTGCCTTTCATCTTCATTTGGAAAAAAGAGGAGAAACAGCAACTGGCTCAGTGGGAAAATTCTAGGGACACAGCTCTTGGGTGACAGTTTTCCTAGCAGGGAAGGGGAAGGGCATCTCCAGGGAGACATGGAGTGTCTGGCCGCCCGAGTCTCAGCCACGCCGGTCCCCGCCCACCCTGTGTGAGTTCAGGGCTTGGGAACTTTGACAGGGTCAGCCCTGCTCCTGGGTCCGTTTCTAACAAGTAGGGCAGGAAGTGACTTCACCCATGGGGAACTCAGTTTATTGGTGCGTGAAAGGGACTCTGGGGTCTCTTCTGTGGTGTCTATTCTGTGACAATCTGAGACTAGATTTCTTTTTTTTTTTAATTTTCTTTTGGCTGTACCACCCATCTTAGTTCCCTGACCAGGAATCAAACTTGTGTCCTCTGCTTTGAAAGGAGACTTCTTAACCACTGGACCCCCAGGGAAGTCCCTGAGTCCAAACTTCTAACTGCTTTTCTCTGGTACGAATCTTAGGAGCTGGAATCCTGATCTGGAAACAGACTGAACGTGGTAGAGTTGAGTATCACTCTGACAACCATGAAAAGGACTTGCCTTGTCTAACAACCCCACATCTGGGTATAAGCCCTGAAGAAAGGAAATCAGGATCTCCAAGAGATATTTGCTCACTCATGTTCATAGCGGCATTGTTCACTACAGCCAAAAGATGGGAGCAACTGAAATGTCGGTCAGTGGATGAATGCATAAAGAAAATGTAATATACATTCACACATATGTATGTATATATTTATTGTTTAGTTGCTAAGTCATGTCTGACTCTTGTTGACCCTATTGGCTGTAGCCCACCAGGCTCTTCAGTCAATGGAATTCTCCAGGCAAGTATACTGCAGTGAGTTGCCATTTCCTTCTCCAGCGGATATTCCTGACCTAGAGATCAAACCTGGGTCTACTGCATTGGTAGGTGGATTGTTTACCACCAAGCCACCAGGGAATATATACATATAGCATTTGTATATATATGCCTATATATATGCATATCATTCTGCCTTATAAAGAAAGGAAATTCTAACACATATTGCAACATAAAGAAAGCTGAGTGCCGATGAATTGATGCTTTTGAACTGTGGTGTTGGAGAAGACTCTTCAGAGTTCCTTGGACATCAAGGAGATCCAACCAGTCCATCCTAAAGGAAATCAGTCCTGAATATTCATTGGAAGGACTGATGCTGAAGCTGAAACTCCAATACTTTGACCACCTGATGTGAAAAACTGACTCACTGGAAAAGATCCTGATGCTGGGCAAGATTGAAGGCAGAAGGAAAAGGGGACAACAGAGGATGAGATGGTTGGATGGTAGTACCAACTTGGTGGACACGAGTCTGAGTAAGCTCTGGGAGCTGGTGATGGACAGGAAGGCCTGGCGTGCTGCAGTCCATGGGGCCACAAAGAGCTGGACGCAACTGAACTGAAACTGAAAATATTATGCTAAGTGAAATAAGCCAGTCACAAGAAGACAAAAATTGCATGATTTCACTTACGGGAGACACCTAGAGTAGTCAGATTCATAGAGACAAAGGGTAGAAAGGTGCTTGCCGGGAGCTGGGGAAGCGGAGGGGGAGTTGCTGTTGAATTTGTTTACTATTTCAGTTTAGTGAGGCGAAAAGAGTTCTGGAGGCTGAATGCCTGAAAATGTGAGTACACTTAACTAAAAATGTGAGTATGCCTAACACTACTGAATTGTGTACTTGAAACCGGTTATGATGGTAAATTTTATGCTATGTGTATTTTACCACAATGAAAATACAAAGAAGACAACTTGCCTTAGAAGACCCTAACCCTCTTCCCGGGCTGGGGACCTTGTCTTGCCCACTTTGTTCTATCCTTAAACAGGGTGGTCTATGAACCCTCATGGGAAAGTATTTGCATCTTTAATTTCACTAAGTTTTAATTGTTGTTTAGTTGCTAAGTCATGTCTGACTCTTTGCAACCCCATGGACTGCAGCCCATCAGGCTCCTCTGTCCATGGGATTTCCTAAGCAAGAACACTAGAGTGAGTTACCATTTTCTTCTCTTCCATTTTAGATGTAAATAATAAATCGCAGAAGTATTACCAACATCTGAGACTTTGTCAGTGAGAAAAATCAGATATTTTCCTATCACAAATACCATAAATTTCTTAAAATATTGTTTAGGTTTATCAGCAATTCAAAGTTCTGCTTGTAGAGTGACTGCTACACCTTGTGAATTAATACGTTAATAAAGAACATACATTCCTAATAATAACTTGTTAAATATCTTGAAAACTCTAATATAATTGGATTCCCTTCATAATCCTATGCATTTTATTGAATGGATTTTAGAATATTAAATTTAAGTAAACATGAGAAGAGCTTGCAGTGCTTAGATTTTCCACTGGGTTTTTTGCTTTTGTTGTGAGGGTGGTCACTAAATCTCTGTTGATGTGGATATAGCCAAGCAACAGCCCATGATATATCTCAGTGAAATACGCAAAGCCCATGTCTGTTTCCACTGTAAGGTCAGCATCAGTGGCAGGCAGATTCAAGGCCTGGCAAAGTATCTGAGTCCTAATGCTGGAGTCTGTGAAGACACTACCTTACGTGGCAAAAGGGATTTTGCAGATGTATTAACGTAAGGATCTGGGGGTGGGGACGTTCTCCTGGGTCGTCAGTGGGCTCAGTGTAATCACAAGTTCCTTTAAAGAGGGAGGCGGGAGGGTGGGAGAGAAATTCTAAGATGCTATGATGCGGGCTCTGAAGATGGAGGAAGGGCCCATGAGCCAAGGGTGGTAGGCAGCCTCCCGATGCTAGACAAGGCCGGGAAACAGACCCTGCCCCGGAGCCTTGAGAAGGCAGGCAGGCCTGCCAACACTTTGACTTTTACCCCGTGACACCCATTTAGGCTTCTGTCTTCCAGAACTGCGATAATAAATATGTGCTATTTTCAGCCAGTAAGTTTGCAGTAATTTGTTACAGGAGCACTGGAACTGGAAACACCGTGGAAACTGTGGTCAAGACGGCAGGGGTGGGGCTGGGGGTTTGCTTACACCTTCGTCCTCTGAAAGGGCTTCTCTCGTGGCTCAGCTAGAAAAGAATCCATCTGTAATGCAGGAGACCAGGGTTCCATTCCTGGGTTGGGAAGATCCGCTGGAGAAGGGATAGGCCACCAATTCCAATACTCTTGGGCTTCCCTTGTGGCTCAGCTGGTTAAGAATCCGCCTGCAGTGCAGGAGACCTGGGTTCAATCTCTGGGTTGGGAAGAGCCCCTGGAGAAGGGAAAGGCTACCTACTCCAGTATTCTGGCCTGGAGAATTCCATGGACTACAGTCCATGGGGTTGCAAAGAGTCAGACACGACTGAGCGACTTTCACTTTCGCTTTGTCCTCTGAGAAGCAGCACTTCCTTACTGTCTTCACAAATCAGCAAAAGTTTCACAGAACGATTACTCCCTTAAACAAATACTCACACCCACTATCTATGAGGCATTGACACTCTACTATTTATTCTATTCTATTTGCTGATAAGATTGGTTTTGCAACCTCTTAAAGAACTGTGGAAGGAAATGGCAACCCACTCCAGTATTCTTGCCTGGAGAATCCCCAAGGACTGAGGAGCCTGGTGGGCTACAGTCCATGGGGTCGCAAAGAGTCAGACATGACTGAGTGACTAGATACAACACAAAGAATTGTAACTCACAGAATCTCTGAATAACATCTCTGAATAACAATTACTCCTTAATTGGAGAAAATATAGTGATTTTTTTGTTGTTGTTTTCAGCTTAAAGGGTCATAAACTATCATGGCATCTGGCCCCATCACTTCATGCCAAATAGAAAGGGAAAAACTGGAAGCAGTGACAGATTTTGTTTTCTTGGGCTCCAAATTGACTGCAGACAGTGACTATAGCCATCAAGTGAAAAGACGCTTGCTCCTTGGAAGGAAAGCTATGACAACCCTAGACAGCATATTCAAAAGCAAAGACATCACCTTGCCCACAAACGTCCATATAGTCAAAGCTATGGTTTTTCCAGTAGTCATGTACGGATGTGAGAGGTGGACGATAAAGAAGGCTGAGCACTGAAGAACTGATGCTTTCAAATGATGGTGATGGAGAAGACTCTTAAGAGGCCTTTGGACAGCAAGGAGATCAAACCAGTCAATCCTAAAGGAAAGCAACCTTGAATATTCACTGGAAGTATTAATGCTGAAGCTGAAGCTCCATAACTTTGGCCACCTGATGAGAAGCCCCTGATGTTGGGAAACTTTGATGATGACATGGTTAGATAACATCACCAAGTCAATAGATATGAATTTGAGCAAACTCCAGGAGATGGTGGAAGACAGAGGAACCTGAAGTCCATGGCGTCAAAAGAATCAGACACAACTTAGCGACTGAACAACAAACACCAACTCTCTTGGTTTGGGGCAAATTCCTTCCTGGTGACTCAGGGTAACTGGGACTGAGAGGAAAGGAGCAACTGGTCACAGGATCAAGGAGAAGAAAGGTCAGGAGTGACAGCGCCCCACGGAAGAGCCAAGACACTTTCCGGAAGCATAACACTAGAGGCTCAGCTTCAATTTACTCTCATCCACCCTGAACTCCAACTTTACCCACTCCCACTTTCTGTGGCCCCAAGCTTTCCAAGAGTCCTCAAGAACCACACTGCCAATTGAGTGACAGTTGGAGGCAAAAAACTTGGGTTTCATATAGGAACCATTTGCATTTTCAGCAGGATTTTGAAAATCTTGATAAAAACTATATATCATCCATTATTAAGTTTAAGCTATCCCATAAACATGAAAATCTTTTTTAAATGACCTTGGACTAAATGGTACTACTGCTCACCTTGTTTACTCTGCATATTAGAAAGATATTCTTTTAACCTTGTGAATAACCTAAAAATATAAGTGCAAAAGAAATGAAGTCTTTGAACATTGTGTTCATCTGTGTTTCTGTTTTCGATTCCTTTGCAATGGGGCCATGGGTTCCTATGGGGAATTCTGAGCTTGTTAGTGGTAGGGGACTTAGGTTACACAAATCTCATGAGTTTCAAAGGCTACTTGGCACCGAGGGTGTGGGGGTGGGTAGGTCCAAGGCTGATTCTGGCAACCCAATATTGCTTCTGAAAACCCTGCTAGCTACACATAGGTAGATTCAAAGGCAATTCCTGTTACCCCTGACAACCCCAAATGGTCAATAGGAAATGCATACTGAACAGTAGTAGAGTCTATTAACGTGCTACAGGAAGAATATATCATAATGCCTGGAAGCTACAGATATATTACCCTACATGGCAAAGGGGAATCAAAGTTGCATGGAACTAAGGTTACCAATCATATGATCTTGAAATTGGCAAATGAGCCTGGATTATCAGGTGGGATCAATATAGTCATAAAGGTCCTGGGAAGTGGGAGGAGGCAAAGGAGGGGGTCAGACTGATATGATGTGAGAACAATTCAACTCACCTTTGCTGACTGTGATGTTGATGGATGAAGAGGCCATGAGCCAGGGAGTGCAGGCAGCCTCCAGAAGCCGGAAAAGGCACAGAAACAGATCCCACAGAGAAGAACGTGACCTCTGATACCTTGATTTTAGCCTGTTGAGACCCGTGTCAGACCTCCAGCCTATAGAGCGAGAGGATAACACATCTCTGTTGTTGGTGGCAGCAACAGAAAAGCCATGACCTGTCTCAGAAGGTGGGCCATGGGCATAGATAAGGGCTGCCTGGGATGACAAGCAGAGCTGATGGAGGATGGAGGAGCCGGAGTCTCTCTCAAGGGGCCTCTTTTTGTTCAACAAAAGACGGACCAAGAAACAAAAATGTCATGTATTTTCACATATATCATGATTTGCATACATTGTCACATGTTCCAATATTCCCTCTCCACTAGTGTCTATTCCTGTAGAACAAGTCACTCCCAAATTTAGTGGCTTACAACAAGAATCATTTAGCATCTCCCAGGGTTTCTTTTTAGAAATTATTTATTTGGCTGCGTCAGGTTTTGTTGAGGCCTGCGGGACCTTTATTGCGACGTGTGGGATCTTTAGCTGTACTCCCAGTTACGTACGGCACGTGGGATCTAGTTCCCTGGCCAGGGATGGAGCCCGGGCCCCTGCCTTGGGATTGTGGAATCCTGGCCACTGGACCACAGAGGAAGTCCCCTAACTGTCATTTAAATTCAGCTAATATTTATAGAACATCTACTATGTGCCCAGTATGATGGAAGTGAACGTTTGCAGTAGAAGAGGTGGTTGCTTATTGGTTAACTTGTTGAATATTCATGAATAAATATTCCAGGACTATGCAGAAGGGAAATGGTCCTGGTCTTCATGGAAATTACAAACTGACGGGGGAAGCCATTAATCTGATAAGCACTTATTCTGCACCCACCATGTGTCAGGCACTTCAAGGTGCTCGAGATAGAACGAGGAACAAAGCTGATAGGAATGCTGGCCCACATAGAGTTTATGTTCTAGTGAGGAACACAGAATATACCCACGAGAAATAAAGAAAGTATGTACTGTATCAGAATGGGATAAGCATTAAGAAAGAAATTTAGTTCAGTTCAGTTCAGTTCAGTCGCTCAGTTGTGTCCGACTCTGTGACCCCATGGACTGCAGCACGCCAGGCCTCCCTGTCCATCACCAACTCCCAGAGCTTGCTCAAACCCATGTCCATCGAGTCAATGATGCCATCCAACCGTCTCATCCTCTGTTGTCCCCTTCTCCTCCTGCCCTCAATCTTTCCCAGCATCAGGGTCTCTTCAAATGAGTCAGCTCGCCGCATCAGGTAACCAAAGGATTGGAGTTTCAGCTTCAACATCAGTCCTTCCAATGGACACTCAGGACTGATTTCCTCTAGGATGGACTGGTTGGATCTCCTTGCTGTCCAAGGGACTCTCAAGAGTCTTCTCCAATACCACAGTTCAAAATCCTCAATTCTTCAGTGCTCAGCTTTCTTTATAGTCCAACTCTCACATCCATACACGACTACTGGAAAAATCATAGCTTTGACTAGATGGACCTTTGTTGGCAAAGTAATGCCTCTGCTTTTTAATGTGCTATCTAGGTTGGTCATAACTTTATTGCCAAGGAATCAGCATCTTTTCATTTCATGGCTGTAGTCACCATCTGCAGTGATTTTGGAGCCCCCCAAAATAGTCTGTTACTGTTTCCACTGTTTCCCCATCTATTTGCCATGAAGTGATGGGACCAGATGCCATGATCTTCGTTTTCTGAATGTTGAGCTTTAAGCCAACTTTTTCACTCTCCTCTTTCACTTTCATCAAGATACTCTTTAGTTCTTCATTTTCTGCCATAAGGGTGGTGTCATCTGCATATCTGAGGTTATTGATATTTCTCCCAGCAATCCTGATTTCAGCTTGGGCTTCATTCAGCCTGGTATTTCTCATGATGTACTCTGCATATAAGTTAAATAAGCAGGGTGACAATATACAGCCTTGACATACTCCTTTTCCTATTTGGAACCAGTCTGTTGTTCCATGTATAGTTCTAACTGTCGCTTCTTGACCTGCATACAGATTTCTCAAGAGGCAGGTCAGGTGGTCTGGTATTCCCATCTCTTTCAGAATTTTCCACAGTTTATTATGATCCACACAGTAAAAGGCTTTGCATAGTCAATAAAGCAGAAGTAGATGTTTTTCTGGAACTCTCTTGCTTTTTCCATGATCCAGTGGACGTTAGCAATTTGATCTCTGGTTCCTCTGCCTTTCCTAAAACCAGCTTGAATATCTGGAAATTCACAGTTCACATATTGCTGAAGCCTGGCTTGGAGAATTTTGAGCATTACTTTACTAGCGTGTGAGATGAGTGCAATTGTGCGGTAGTTTGAGCATTCTTTGACATTGCCTTTCTTTGGGATTGGAATGAAAACTGACCTTTTCCAGTCCTGTGGCCACTGCTGAGTTTTCCAAATGTGCTGGCATATTGAGTGCAGCACTTTCACAGCATCATCTTTCAGGATTTGA
>NW_011495036.1:1581878-1584919 GCF_000754665.1 Bison bison bison
ACACCATCGTGATCATCTGGGTCATGAAGATCCCTTTTGTACAGTTCTTCTGTGTATTCTTGCCACCTCTTCTTAATATCTTCTGCTTCTGTTAGGTCCATACCGAAACTAAGCAAATGTATTAACTTCCTATCGTTGCTGTAAAAGATTAGCACAAAATGAGTGGTATAAACAACACAAGTTTATTATTTTATCATTCTGGAGGTAACATGTCAGAAATGAGTTGACAGGACTGGGTTCCTTCTGGAACCATTGGTGGTGGTTTAGTCGCTAAGTCATGTCCAACTCTTCGACCCCCTGGACTGTAGCCCGCCAGGCTCCTCTGTCCATGGGATTCTCCAGGCAAGAATACTGGAGTGGGTCACCATTTCCTCCTCCAGGGGATCTTCCTGACCCAGGAAACGAACCTGGGTCTCCTGCATTGCAGGCAGTTTCTTTCCCGACTGAGCAATAGCAGGGGAACCATTAGGAGAATTCATTTTCTTGCCTTTTGCAGCTTCCAGAGGTCACCTGTGTTATGGCTCATGACTGCTTCATTCTATCTTCAAAGTCAGAAGTAGAGCATCCTCCAACTTCTCTCTCTCTCTCAAACATGCATCTGTCTTCCTAGCTCCTCCTCTAACTCTGACCCCGATGCCTCCCCTCTTATAAGGTCCCTTGTGATTATATTGGACCCAGAATAATCTCATTTCAACATCATTAATTTCATCCCATCTGCAAAGCCATGTAAGGTAACGTATTTACACCTTTCAGAGATTAGGATGTGGTCATCTTTGGGGGCCATTATTTTTCCTGCCACATCAAGGAAGGAAGACATGGATTGCTGGGGAAGAAGGATGCCCTTTCAGACAGGTTATCAGAGGAGGTGTCCCACGTGGCACCAGTGGTAAAGAACGCAACTGCCAATGAAGGAGATTCAAGTTCGATCCGTGCATTGGGAAGATCCCCTGGAGTAGGAAGTGGCAACCCACTCAAGTATTATTGCCTGGAAAATTCCATGGATAGAGGAGCCTGGCAGGCTGTACAGTCCATGGGGTCGCAAAGAGGCAGACATGACTTAGTGACTGAACAACGAGTGGACCAGAGGAAGGAGCTGGATTTTACTATGAGTGGGACAGGAGTTACAGGAGGGTTCTGAGCAGAGGCTTAACATGACCTAACTTGGGTTTTTATAAAGGTCACCAGGACTGCCTTCTGGAGAATAAACGATAAGGTACAAGTAAGAAGCAAGGAGACAAACTGCTAGATTCATTTCCTAGCAAGAAGAGGCAAGAAGACCGCAGGTTCAGCAGGGTAGGGGCAGTGGGGTGGTAAGAAGCTGGAGATTCTAGGTCTTGGGAGGTCGAGCTGACACTATTTGGAATGTGGGAATGAGAAGCACCAAGGATGGTACCAGGTGGTCAGCCCCAGCAAAAGGAGGCCTGAAAAGTGAAAGTGAAGTTGCTCAGTTGTGTCCGACTCTTTGCGCCCCCATGGATTGTAGCCTACCAGGCTCCTCTGTTCATGGAATTTTCCAGGTAAGAGTACTGGAGTGGGTTGCCATTTCCTTCTCCAGGGGATCTTCCCCACCCAGGGATCAAGCCAGGGTCCCCTGCATTGCAGGCAGACGCTTTACCGTCCGAGCCATCCATAACTAGGATGGAGAAGATTTCAGGAGGAGCAGGGGACAGGCACAGCAAGAGATCAGCTTGAGACAAGTCTGACTGACATTGTCAGCAAGCATCCAACAGATATTGAAGAGACAGCTGGATATGAATTTGAGGTTCGCTAACCTGCGTAAGACCCTTATGCTGGGAAAGATTGAAGGCGGCAGAAGGGGACGACAACAGAAGATGAGATGGTTGGATGGCATCACCGACTCGATGGACATGAATTTGAGTAAACTCAGGGAGTTGGTAATGGACAGGGAGGCCTTGCGAGCTGCAGTCCATGGGGTGGCAAAGAGTTGGACACGACTGAGCGGCTGAACCGAACTGAACCTGTATAGGGCATTCAAAGGCCAAAGATAGAAATCCCTGCATACAGAAAAGAGAAGAGACCCAGAGACTCAGTGGCTGTCTGTATTTAAGAGAGTAAGAGGGTTGACAAGCCAGGAAGATAGTAGGAAAGTCTGGTGAACACGTTGTCCCAGCAGCCAGGAGAAGAGGGGTTCACGGAGTGGAGGGCTCACCGACTGCTGAAAGGTTAAGAAAAAGGAGCCACGCTATCTGCAGGTGCCTTACCACAGTTACTGAGGATGCTAGGTTAGCCAGAGGCAGGCCACGGAGGGAGCCACGAACTGAGCCTCAGTGTGCCAGGTACCCCAGGGGACTGGGGTGAGGGAGCAGGGGGCGAGCAAAGGCTTCGAGTGCTGAAGGGGGACGGCACATTCGCCTGGGGGAATTGTGAGCCCAGAGTGTAACTCAAGGATGCTGGATACCAGCGTGCGGAAGCCACAGAGGCCGCAGCTGAACCAGGTGAAGGTTCAGTGGGCTTCATCAGGGATGCCGGGCAGCAGAGTCCCGTTTCCAAAAGGCCATTTGGAGGGGTGGGGGCAGGGACCAGGCCTGTAGGTGCGCACAAACCTGGCCCCGGAGCTCAGCCCGTCTGCAACAATCCGGTTTGCCGCAAAGCTTTGGGATTAGACCCCCTACGCGCTGGGGCCCCTGCAGCAATGCGGTCCAGATCGGAAGAGCCACACCCGCCCCCAGGGATCCCGCCACCTTGACGAATTGACGCGGGCACTGGGGTGGGTGCGTAGCCTGGGGACCCACGCAGAGCAGGCTGCAGTTTCAGACCTACATCTCAATTTAAAAAAAATTTTTTTTTTTTTTTTTAAAGAAAAAGGACGCCTAGAGACCCTCCTTGGTGTGTCACCGCACCTCGCCGCGTGCCGGTCCAAAGTACAGTCGTGGAGTGTGAATGCCCGCGCCGTCGCGGCTAAGGAGGCTCTTCGCCTTCGCAAAGAAATTTAAGTTTATTACGGAGAAAGCACGCGTGTCACTTTCGCAAAAGGAGACAGAAAGTTTAAAAATGGAGGCGGGGGGAGGCGAGGTAACAAA
>NW_011495036.1:1586880-1587025 GCF_000754665.1 Bison bison bison
AGAGATGGATCGCCGGCGATAATGTGCTAATGGGCTGTAGAGTCTCCGCTGAGAAAGTGACTCTGTGCGGCCGCGTCCTGGGCCACACGAGTGAACCGGCCCAGCCATAAGCCCCCGGAGCGGCCGGAGCGGTTGGGGGGCCCGG
>NW_011495036.1:1587125-1595644 GCF_000754665.1 Bison bison bison
CCTCTCTGGGGCCAGTGTTTTCTCTGGATCCTCGTGGTTCTTATTTCTCTGCTACTGAGCTTCCAGCTTATCCCCTTGCTTCCCCCTATCCTTGCTGTTGGCCAGTGATGGTAAAAGGTCTGAAGGGTGAGTTGTCCGTAATATAAAATTGTCCCAAGCAAGAGTCCCTCTGGCCGCTGTTGGGGAATACTGAGGATGTTCTGAGGCCTGGCCAGGAGTGTGTCCGAAGCCCGGCTTAGGCATCGCCCAGCTCTGGTCCATCTGTAAGCAGGGGGCATTGGCCTCGGGGCGGGGGAACTTTGCCTGGGTGCTGTGCAGCCTGCATGGCTCACCCCAGAGTGTCTGGGCTTGACGCCTGGCCGGTTAGATGGAGAAGGTGGTGTTGATGCCCTTGGCATCTGGCAGCCCCACAGACTTGAACCTCGTCCCAGCTCGGCTGCCCGATTGGCGTCCTGTCTCCATAGGGGACTTGCTAATTTCGGGAAGGATCTGGATGGTGCTCCAGCTTTCTGCAGGCCTGGCTGTCAGAGCACCTGCCGCCCTGCTGGCCATTTAAGATGCTTCCAGATTCCTCGAGAGGCAGAGGCTCCTGTGTGCCTCTGGCAGGACTTGTGGGAGGCATGGGGGTCCGGCGCAGGGCCGCTGATGCTGGGTGAGCTGGCAGGAACATGCCTCCAGGGTCTGGGCTCCGGCGCGGTGGACACTCACGTGCAAGGCCCCTGCTCCTCTCTCTCTCCTGGCAGCATCCACGGGAGTCTGATGAAACTCTTAGAAAGCTGGCGCTGAGCTTTGGATGCATCTGACTGAGAGCGCCTAGTGTCCGTGCAAAGACCTCATCGGAGTGTCCTTCTTGAAGTCCAGCTCTGGGGTCTCAGGCGCTCCCCACGCAGCAGTTTGACTTTCTAGCAAGAGGATGTGGTTTCATTCTTCATTTTTGGAAAAAACAAAAACCAAAACCTGTGTGGTTCCTTAATGATGGTTTCTGGTAGCTCAGTGTCTGTCTGCCTGTACATGCTGAGATTTTTAGGCTCCTTCTTGGCCGGAAGCCTTGTCGTTTGTTGATGAGACTCAGAATCAGTGATGAATCCTGCTTGGGACTTTGACAAGGCTATTATTTTTTCTGTTAAAAAAAAAAAAAATAGGAATGTCTGTGTTGTGTCAGGGCTGTGGTTTATTTAACGAGGCTCTAAGAATCATTCAGATATGCGTCCCTTCTTTGCGTTATTAACAATGATTGCACCTTTCATTTGTATAGAAGAACTTTAGCAAGAATGCTCTTATATTCATAAGCTCGTTGTGTGGCGGTCCCGACCTTGGGGGAGAATGTGGGCCAGATTCATTTTCTAGAGGATGGCGCTTCAGGGAAGGTTAATGACCTCCTGAACATTCGACTGAGGTCAGAGGTGAGTCTGAACCAAAGGATCCTTGGAACCCAGGTGTGCAGGCTTCCCCCACTCCCCGGCTACCTTCTGCTGCTCCTCCTAATGAAATTCGTTGTTATAATGGACTGTTCCCCCACTCTGTGCCAGCTTTAAGATGCAGTTGTGATTTATATCTGTGCCCTTGATATTTTGGAAGCCGAGAAGATTGCTCAATTGTGGCAGGACGACATTTTTCCTGTGATGGGAGAAGTACGCAGAAGCAGTTTGGTGCAGTTGAGTAGGGCATGGGTTATTGGGTTCTTCCCTCACCCCAGATGGGGGAGCATGGCCCTGGGGTACGCAAACTGTAGACGCGTTTGTCACAGCTCCATGCCATAACCGAGCTTGCGCTCCGGAGCATCCCAGTAGCCCTGAGGGGCACACACATATCTGCCCTTGCCTGTGAACCTGCCAGGTGAGGGCGGTACCGTGGCAAAATGTACACCTGCTAGGAATTTTAAAGTCTGTGCGCGTCATAGTCAATTGTTTTAAGAATCACTTCTCCCAACGAACAGGGAAGATTGTCTGCATTTTAGAGGATATCCAGCCAGGCTTTATTTTCTGTCTCTGTGTGTATACGCACAGAATTGGAGTCAGACTTACAGAGCTGCTTGTTGGCGCAATGTGAGCGCTTTTCCATGTTATGAAAAATTTTGAGGATAACGGTTTTTCACCTTGGCGTAACATTCCAGCATTTGACTGTGTCATAATTTACAGAAACTTTTCCTGTTTTCTGGCATCTTGAAGCATTTTTGCTGTGGAAGAGAGGAGCGGGCTCATTGAAGGGAAGGAAGTTTCGGCTCGTGCTTGTTTTCAAAGTGATTCCCAGAGAGTCTGGATTGGAAAATCTCTTAATGATGGACCAAATTGTATATATTTTTGTTGAAAGGGCTCGCCAAGAATCCCAACCCTGAGTCGGGTCTGTAACCCTGTTTGAAGGCACGGAAGTGTGATTTAATGCTTAGTCTTGTTTTGAAACATTGCTGCTGCTAAGTCACTTCAGTCGTGTCCGACTCTGTACGACCCCATAGATGACAGCTCACCAGGCTCCTCTGTCCCTGGGATTCTCTATGCAGAAATACTGGAGTGAGTTGCCATTTACTTGCCAAAAAAGAAGAAAGAAAGTGTTTTTTCAAATATTTGCTTGAGACAGAGGTCTATTTTTTCCCCTCCGGTATGCCAAAAAAGAAGAAAGAAAGTGTTTTTTCAAATATTTGCTTGAGACAGAGGTCTATTTTTTCCCCTCCGGTATCTGGAATCTTAAGGAGGCATTGCCCATTGTTTTCAGATTTACCCCATCAGTTTTCTGGGGTGTCCCCCAGAGGTGTGGCTGGCACCGCAGGTGTCCTCCATGCCTGGAAGCGAGCCGGCACCAGCTGTCTCCAGGGTGAGCATCCTGCCTAGGGTCCCCACTCTGGTTCTTCTTTAAAAAGCCCATCTGGAGTTGATGGGGTTGAGGTAAACGCATCAGCTGCCTTTCTTGTTAGATAAAAAAGCTTGCTCTTCTTGCATGGGTAAAGCCTCTATTAGCAATTGCACGTTGTAATTCAGCTTGCCAGCAGCAGAACAGTGATGCGGATGACAACCCAGCCAGCGTATTCAGCCGGGGCTGAGCCCCTAACTGGTCTCGTGTCTCCACGCCCACCAGGCAGCAGCTCAGGGGGAACCGAGTGCCCTGCTGGCCCCGTTGGTGGTTTGTGTGGCTTCCTCTGAGGGTTTGGAGAAGTCCCGGCGTTCAAAAGGAGAACGGTGCCTGGCATGCCGGGTCAGGGCACTCACGGGCGGCATTCAAGGGCGGAGCTCCGGCATGTGGGGGACCTGGGAAGATGGGACAGGGGCCCCCCTTCCTCCCGTGGTGCAGCCGCTCTGTTGAGCATCGTGTACAGCAGAGAGCTAAGTGCTTGACCTGCGTATCTCCATCCATCTTGTGATGATCCTGTGACATTGATGCCTCCTTTGAGGCCCAGAGGGCTTCCCTCATAGCTCAGTTGGTAAAGAATCCGCCTGCAATATGGGAGACCTGGGTTTGATCCCTGGGTTGAGAAGATCCCCCTGGAGAAGGGAAAGGCTACCCACTCCAGTATTCTGGCCTGGAGAATTCCACGGACTGTATAGTCCATGGGGTTGCAAAGAGTTGGACATGACTGAGCGACTTTCACTCTACTTTGAGCCAGAAAGGATAGGAAACTTGCTCGAAAGAGATGAGCAGGGCTGGTCATCCTCAGGGCTGACTCTCCAGCCCTTTCTGAGCGAGTAATGGGACTCCTGATTACTCACAGTTCCTACAAGTCGAATGTACAAACCATTCGAGCCTGTGCCCCTCTCCTCCCCACCTTATCCAAGAGAAGAAGGGTTTGCAGATGCTGCCAGTGGCTGCAGGTCTTATGTTCTCTGTGGAGTTGCTTACCTTAGCAAAACTGTTGTAAGAGCCTGTTTTCCTATGGAAATTTATTTAATCTGGTTGTTGCAGGATTAGGGAACAAATACCTTCTCCCTGCCGTTAGGTGAGCATAATTCTTCTTCGACACTATTGACTGTATTCATAATATTTCAGGCTTCATCAAAGTTGTAACCATGGGGACTTCTAGTTATTGATATGAGTATCACAGTCTCCTCCTTAAAATTAATTCTCAGGTGGCTGTTTGTCCCTTCCGAGTTAAATTTCATACCTTAATGGCTTCTGACCCTTCCAGAATCCAGGCGTCCTTTCCACCTGGCTGGGGTCAGCGTGTTCCCGGCCTCTCCCAGGCTCTCTGTCCCAGCTCCCTGCACAAAGCTCATCTCCTTACTCCAGTCCAGCCTGAGGACCGGGGGCTCTTTGAGGAAATCAAGTCATGCACGTTTTTATCTCCTCAGCGATGCTGTGTGTCGTGTCTGGCCCTTGGAGGATGCCCAGGAATTGTCGAGGGTGTGACTTGCTGGAGGGACTCACGTTTTTTCTGGCTTTTGGGTCCTTTTGCTCCTCACTGGTGATCTGACCAGTGTTGATCTTGCAGAGAGGGTGTTCTGAAACTTGTCACGAGAGCATAGATGCTTGGACTGGGGTGCTTTGGGGTCAGGCAGTGGTGGTTAACCTGGGTGTGCTGTTTGGGTAGCAATGAGTTTTTTTTCTAGTGCATGTAGGGGAAGAGAAAGATTTGCTTGCTGAAGCCTGACAACTTTTTCAGCCCAGCCGTCTGCAGAAGGGTGGTGCTTTTCCTGCCGGTGTAAGTGAATTTCAGGTGCAGAGTCTGTGTCATTGATAGGGACGAATGAGTGGCAGGTCTGGGTGGCTGACAGTGTGGTATCTTCAATGGAACGTTGAGAGTCTTGATTCTTGAAGTTCAGTGTGCAGTCAGATCACATGGAGGGCTTGGGAAAGCAGAGTTGCTACTTCTGTAGGTTTGGGTCAGGCTAGAGAGCGTGCTGTTGACAAGTTTCCAGAGGATGCTGGCTTGCTGGTCCCGGGACCGCACTTTGAGAAGCATGGTCAAGGAGGGGAGGGCAGTCCAGGGGTGGACTGGGCACCTTCTCTGGGTGTCGCTGTCAATCAGTGGAGGGGGTGTCCTCTCATCCTCCCCTGTGGGGGACCGGTGGGGGCCAGCAGCCCTGGCCATTACTTCTGGTGACTCAGCTTAAACACAGTGGAGGAGGGATTGAAGCCCAGGTTTGAATGGGTTCAAGTCCATGTTCACTTCACCTCCATGATGATGCTGATCATAAGTGCCCCGAAAGGAACGTGGTGGGTGGAGGATGGGCATTGCCAAGGGCGGGCCTTCCCCTTTGGCTTATGGTAAAGAATCCACCTGCAGTGCAGGGGACAGAAGCGACTTGGGTCCGATTCCTGGAAGATCCCCTGGAGGAGGGCATGGCAACCCACTCCAGTATTCTTGCCTGGAGAATTCCATGGACAGAGGAGCCTGGTGGGTTCCAAGAAGTTGGAAACGACTTGGCGACTAAACCACACACTCCTCAGTCCCTCAGGGATGGTATTCCAGAAGTCCCGTCTGGGGTTCCCTGGACTTCCCCTTCCTGTCTTGCGATGGTGGATTTTTAGGGAAATCTCCTATATGTTTCAGTGAGGTTCTTCCGTATTCACTTGTTACGATAATTTGGCAGGTGAAACATCCTTGTGTTTGTTCTGCTGCTGCTAAAAGGGCGTTTCCCTAAGAAGGAGAGCGATCTGTTATTAGCAGCTTAAGAGGGCTGTTGGGGGCCCTGGAGGAAGTGACTCAGGAGGGAGCTGCAGCCTCCACGGCGGAGCCTGGAGCCCTGTTTACTGCCACCTGTCTTTTTTGTCCAAAGCTGGCTTTTTATTTTGTTAAGACTGAAATCCCTTATTCTGCATCCTTTTTTCCCCTGTGTGCCCTGCAGGTGTTTATCGTTGGTGAGTCTCACTAGGGCTGGTTTTAACTACTGATTTGGTCCCATCTCTTGTTTCTCAGCGTTCAAGCAAACCCCTGAGCCCCTGCCCCCCACCCCCGGCCCAACACTCTGGATTCTTTGAGGCCTAAGTGATTGAGTTTGGCAAAGCCGATCAGGCTTAGTTATTTTTAAAATCCAGAGTTCGGGGCTCTGATCGGGTGCTTAGCCACGTAATTCCTCCGCTCTGTTAAGTACCTTGCTCTGAGAAGGAACACGCATCCTGCAGATGTTTGTCTCTAATCTCTGCAGCATCTGTGATTGTCCTGGGGGTCTGAGCACCAGGCCTCCTCCATGTCACGTCCTTCCGGGAGGGCCAAGGGGGCACTTTCCCTCTCCTGTTTTGTGGTGTGGGAAGCCTGCACACGGGGCTGCAGGGATGACCTGTCCAGGGGCAGGGCTGGCATTGTGGTGGGTCCCGTCCCTGCTCTGTGCCTGTGCCCATGACTCACCCAGGCCAGGAAGGGCTTACTTGCACCCGGGAGCTAAGGAGGGAAGGAGAGAAGATACCAGTGCCAGCAGAAGAGGTCTGTTAATGGACCCTTTTAGTAACCAGCCAAATAGCTGTCTGTGTGCGAGGTTGGGACATTTTCCATAAAGAGCAGACTAAATATAGGCTGGAGGGTGGGGCCCAGGACCCGAGCTGGGGCTGGGGTGGGGTGGCTGTCATCACTCCCATTTTGTCTCTCCCACTGGTAATCAGAACTTGCCACCAGCCCGAACAGGTGGCCACCCTGAGCTCTCTGGGAACAGATTGGTGTGTTTGTTTAACCAGGGGCTCATTTGCAATTTTCACACTTTTCTCGCTGTTTGATTCGGATTGTCTTTTTTTGGGCTGCAGTGTTGGAGTATTTGTGCAGTGTTTCTACACAAGCAACTGTGTGATTTTAAAAACTGCTCACTCTGTCTGCTTGTCATTAGCATCATGCTTCGAAGCTGCCTTTTATTTTATTTTATTTTTTGAAAGGGTGGGAAACACTTTTCATGGTTCTGGGAGAAGAATTCCAAATAATTACCGGCCATGTTCACAAACGATTTATGTTTGGTCTTAGAAATGTCAACATCCAGCAGGCTCTTGCAAATAGAACCATGTTGCTTTCCAGCTTAGCACACAAAGCTCCTGTTAACAGATTCTCAGATAATAGTCTTAAAGAGGGTAACAGGATCTTTTAGGAAGTGGGTTTAGCCTTAATTCAATACGTTTTTAGTTAATATGGACATGCTATACCAGGTCTACTGAGGATACTTGAAGGAGTTAGAAAAAATTTTTTGCATGAGTGCCTGCAGCAAAGCAAGGCACCCCTTCACTTCCTGAGTTTATTCCTTCACCTTCTCCACGTGACTGCTGCCGCAGCAAGAGTTGATGTTATAGATGTGGTGACTACGGGCACGCTTTTGTAATGAGATAAAAGGAAGTGGGTCTGGAGAGAGTGGAGTGGGCTGACATTCTGCTGTTTGTGTTTCCAGGGATCCTTGTCTGGAGGGGAGGATTGGCCCATTTTCCAGGGAGGGCACTTCCATGGGCCAGCCCGCCTGCCCGCCCCGCCCTTCGCTGCGGTTTCTGTGGATCCGGGTGCTGCCGTGAGCAGTGCCTCGGTCTCCTGTCTCCTGTCCCGACACTGCTCCTGTTAGTTCAGGCTGGTGAACCTGGTCTCAGACAGACAGACAGTTGTTTCAGTTTTACTTTGGACCGTCAAGCCTGGATCTCCAATTTTCTGTACATTATTGTACTGTTAGGAGTTTGGGGGTTGGAGGTATTGAGACCACTTTAGACATGGTAGCTTTTTGGGACTCTTTTTTTTGGGGGGGGGAGCATAGAACGTAGATCTAGAAGGATGCCCAGGTCCTAAGGGAGGGTGTTCTCACAAACTGACGGTATGTCCCACACCCAGATCAGAACAGCGAAGTTGGTCAGCACAGGGCAAGACTCCTCTGTGTTGTGTGTGGCTGGAGGTGGCTGCTTCTGCCTGGTCACCTGCTGTCCCAGCGATGGGCATTTGGGTGGTTTCCTGTTCGGGGCCATGGGAATAGGCCTGCCTATTAGGACACCTAATAGAGGACACCTCTGGTGTCCCTGTTCTGTTGGTGAGGCGGTGGTTAGTGTCCTGTTAGCCCTTCCCCCAGGTCAGCGAAGCTGCTCCCAAACCCACTTTGTCGGCAGCCCTGTCTGGAGGGACCTTTCCTTGCTGTTCAGGGTTTACACCGCATCACTGCCTGCCTCCCTCCCTCGCCTTCTTTCCAGCTGTTTGCCAGAAACAGTCAAGTGCCTGATACGTTTCTGGCACTGTCTCAGATGTTAGATTTTAGACTTAGCGTTGTCTATGGGCTCTTCATTCCTGGTTAGTGGAATAGTTGCAGCTTTATACATGGAGCAGTGAGGGTGCAACCCTTCAGCAGGAAATGGTTTCCTTGAAAATGCGGAGCAACCCCCAGGGTCCCCGCGGCTCTCCCTGGTTCTTGCTTGACCTCAGTGGTCAGTGGGGGCTCTCTTGGCTGAGTCCAGACCGCCCCTCCTGCCCCTAGAGTCCATCTCACACCCGGGTGCCCTCCTGTCCATGTTGCTATCTGAAGGGAAACGCCTTCTGCGACTGTGGGTTCAAACTGATGTACGGTCTGAGTGGCTACGTATTAGCACTCTTCAGTCTCTGCTGTTTGTGGCAATTATGTGGAGACACAAAAGGAAAAGAAAGCTAAGTG
>NW_011495036.1:1595744-1604475 GCF_000754665.1 Bison bison bison
ACTTTGTCCTGGGAGCTGCCCTGCACCCCCGCCCCCCCGCAAAAAAAGGCCACACTCAACCCAGGAAGTGTGTAAGGACCCGGGGGCTGGAGAGAGAGGGGCGTGTGCCCTGTGAAGTCTCCAGTGGCGGTACCAAGGCAAATATTTATTTTGAGGGATGGGCGCTTGGAGCGCTGTCCTTCCCCGCCCTTTGTTCAGCAAGCGTGGGAAGCAGCCCCTGTGAGGGGCCTGGGAGGTGAGATGCTATCGCGTGCGGACTGGGCGGGCGCTGTTTTTTGCTTCTGGGGTGCAGGCAGACGGGTGCCCCCAGAGTGCCTCTCCCAGGGCAGTGGGAACTAGCCCAGGAGGCTGCACTGGTCCAGAGTGGGCCAGACAGATGGGGGCAGAGGGGTTACCAGACAGGGAGGCTGTGGGACACAGGCAGAGCGCTGAGGCTCTCTGGGAGGGTGGGTCGTAGGAATGGACCACCCAGAACCCCATCTCCGCAGCTGGCGGGGACCTGGGGAGGGCAGGCTGATGGAGAAGAGCCTCAAGAGCCCCAGAGAGCAGGCTGCGAGCACTTTTATGTATTGGGCCATGGGAAACTACTGATTATGGATTTCCGTCTGGACAGGGCGGGGGGCCGTGATGCTCGGGGCTTGCTGGGCAGAACAGAAACTTTGCAGTGGCTTCGGTGGTGGGGGGCGGAGTGGCCAGCAGGTTCAGAACTGGGCTGCTGTGAGGGAAGTTGGGGCCAGGGCAGGGGGGCAGGGAGGGAAACAGAGGTGCGCCCCCCGAAGAAGCAGGTGCAGGCGCGAAGGGGCCTGTGACTCGCCAGGTGGAGGGAGTGAGGTCTGACCCTGGGGTCGCAGGAGTGGGACCGTGTTGGGGCAGGAGGGTTCCACCTCCAGATGCCCTGAAGGGCCCGAGGTTTAGGCGGGAGGGGTGCTCAGCTACCAGGGGCGGTTCCCCAGGCACCGGGATTTGGAGAGGAAGCATGCAGCCCCTGCACAGGGGGCTCTGATAGATGGTTTCGGGAGTCACCCTGCCTGTCACTCTGGCTGGGGGGCCGGCATCTGGACCTCACGGGCCGCCAGTTCCCCCTCTGCAGATTCTTCGGTGGGTGTCAGGGGCACGACAGCCCGTGGGGAGTGTCTCTTGCCAGGGACTGAATTGTTTCCCGGCGGGGAAGGGGACCTGTGCGATTGAGCCTGGGCCGAGGTGGCCCCTCAGGTCCTGTTCACCCCGCCGGTTAGTGTCCTGGACGGGTGTCCCCGGCCCAGAGTGCAGGTCCCATGGCACTCCGCTGGTGCCTGTCTCCACCCCTGACTCGGCCTGTTAGGTGTTTATCTTTTCACTTGGTGGCTCGAGTCCATAGACGGGCAGAGGCCACATGCTGGCAGTGCAGAGGTGAGCAGGCCGCTTGCTGTGTGAGTCAGGGCGGGCGCGGGTGTCAGGCCGGGTGTGCACTGGGCTGGGAAGGCTGGACGGGGCTCCTGGTGAAGTGAAGTCGCTTAGTCGTGTCCGACTCTTTGCAACCCCCTGGACTGTAGCCCACCAGGCTCCTCTGTCTATGGGATTCTCCAGGCAAGAGTACTGTAGTGGGTTGCCATTTCCTTCTCCAGGGGATCTTCCTGACCCAGGGATTGAACACAGGTCTCCTGCACTGCAGCCAGACTCTTTACCGTCTGAGTCACAAGGGAAGCCGGGAGCTCCTGGATGAAGCCCCATTTGAGCCCCAGAAGATGGGAAGCTCATGCCACTGGCGCTGGGTGGGGTGGGGGGTGGTCATTAACAGGATACCTTGGCCTCTCACCTCCCAAGGAGGCCTTGGAAAACTCATCTCTGCCCAAAGAAATCTCCCTGTCTTCACACAAAAACGGTTTTTTTTACCCCCCACTTAAAAAAATTTCAGTTTTACCCAGGTTTCTCAATTTGGACTTGCTTTTCTGATCATCTTATATTGGGGCATAAGAAAATTATATATCTCTTTCTGCCTACTGCCTAAATCTAGAGTTACCCCCTCAAACATCCCAAGCCCCCAGTGCTTTCGCTCAGCTGGCTTGGCAGGAGAATCTTGCAGTGGGGGGCAGTTGGGTCATGTGCTTCTAAGAGTTGTGGTGACCCTGCCTGGCCGGTGAGGTCCCTGTCTGGACCTGTGGGAGTGCTGCTTTTCTGAGAATGGCTCAGAGTTCTAGACTTCGACTTCAGACCCTGTGTTGTTTTTTTTTTTCCTAGAGTTCAAACTTATGCTTCTGATGGGGTATGCATGTTGAGGGGGCGCACTCAACGATTTTTGGTTTCCAGATCACTTGCTTGGAGATTAAAGAATCTCTGGGTGGTCTGGAACAGTGGGATCCTGCACTCACTGCTGGAGACACCTGGGCGCTTTGTGTAGCTCAGGGCACAGGAAGGGAGACCCCGCACCTGAGTCTGCGGAGCCCTTACCTACTGGGTGGGCTGTGGGCACCCACTCTGGGTGTCTGTGTCCCACAGCCTGGGGTCTGGGATTTTTGTGAACAAGACGTTTGCTATTAAGAGAGATGAAAGTCATGTTTACAAGTCCGGGAGGATCTCTTTTGCTCAACATATTGTGTTGAAACATTTCAAACATGGAAGAGTTGAAAGAATGTTCAGGGTGAAGTCTTACATACCCATCGCTTTGCTTCTCTTCTTGCGTTGTATATCTCTCCATCCAGAGCATGACCATTCAACTGGCATTTGTAACAGAACGCAGAGCTTTCCTAGGCTAGTTCCATGTTGGTTTGGAATCCAGAGGATTTCTGGAAGCAGTACCATCTGGATGTCGTGGTGTCAGATTCCAGGTGCGGTGCAGACCCAGCAGGGACAAGGTGCTTGTTACTTGGGCATCAAATACGAAGTCCCTTGGACTGCAAGGAGATCCAGCCAGTCCATCCTAAAGAAAATCAGCCCTGACTATTCATTGGAAGGACTGATGCTGAAGCTGAAGTTCCAGTACTTTGGCCACCTGATTCGAAGAGCTGACTCATTGGAAAAGACCCTGATGCTGGGAAAGATTGAGGGCAGGAGGAGAAGGGGACGACAGAGGGTGAGATGGTTGGATGGCATCACCGACTTGATGGACATGAGTTTGAGTAAGCTCCAGGATGTAGTGAAGGACAGGGAAGCCGGATGTTCTACAGTCCAAGCTGTTGCAAAGATCAGACACAACTGAGTGACTGAACAACAGCAACAAAATACGAAGTATCTTCTGCTGGAGCAGTTGGTTTAACTTGTGTTTTGAAAGCATGGTTTTTGTTGTTAATCTTTTTTAATTTTAATTTATTTTTTGTTTTATTGAAGTATAGTTGATTTACAGTATTGTCTTAATTTCAGGTATACAGCATAGTGGTTCATTTATACATATGTGTGTATATATACTTTTTCATGTCATTTTTCCTTATAGATTATTAGAAAATATTGAGTGTGATTCCCTGTGCTATACAATGGTTCCTTGTTGGTTGTCTATTTTACATAGAGTTAATCTCTACATAATCTCTACAGTCTCTGTTGTTAATCTTGATACAGTTCAGCCTTGAACCCAAAGGGAAACTTCGGATTGAGCTCTGACTCGAATCCTGTGTCCGACCACGTGTGTGTGTGGGAGGGCAGCCCCTCTTTAGGCCGTGCTGGTTTTGGCTGTGGGGATGGCCTGCCGTCCCCCTGTGTCCAGGACTTGGTTTTCGCAGCAGCCCGTGTGCTGCTGTGGAGCACAGGCATTTTCTTGCTGGATCGCGTTACACTGTGAACACTTCCTGGGGCACAATGACGTTGTGCAGCGTCACAGCCTTGAAGGCCTCGTTACAGCATCTGGGGGTGTGCAGGGGGCGGTAGGAGGAACCCCATCTGTGAGGATAACCTCTGACATCTCTCTCTGGTTCCCCCGACTTGGCCAGGAGAGTGAGAGCAGGTGTGAAGCTGTCCCTAATCCAGACGGCACACCGGTGTCGTTGTGAGCACACGGTCAGTGCTGCAGGTGTGAGTAACGCGCCTCTGTGTGTGTGTGTGCCTGCGCACGCGCGCACACGTGTGCATGGCCTGCGTGCTGGGTGTCTAGTTCAGCTATCATCACCTCTCCGCTTCAAGAGTTCTGGGCACGTCCCAGGCTCAACTGGGAGCTGAATGGCCCTGTGGTTCCTGACTTAGCAGTGTTAATTACAGTGTTAATTACAGAACCTGATTAGGCCCCGGAATTCCCATTTCCCAGACTGGGCCCATGTGGGGCGTGTCTTCTGGGCTGTCCTTGAGCCAGCGATGACCTCACAGAGGGCCAGCCATCCCAGCCTCGTCCTCCTCCTCCTTGTCTGACCCCCTGCAGCTCTCTGCACATCCTGCCCAGAGCTGGCCTGTGACCACTCGGCCTTTCCAGGAATTGAGTCAGCATATTCTGTCCCTGTACCGTCTCTCAGCATCTCTCCCCGACCTCCTTTTTTTTCCTTTTTGGGACATGCTGTGAGGCTTGTGGTGGGATCACAGTTCCCTGACCAGGGACGGATCTCAGGTCCTCGATAGTGAGAGCACGGAGTCCTAACCTCTGGACTCCCAGGGAAGTCCCTTTCACTGTCTTCTCCACGGCCGCTGTCCGTCCGCACAGCGCGGGCTGACTCCAGGATGCCCCCAGGTTGGACCGGCCGGTCAGACTTTGTTCTCCCCTGACTCGGGCTTTCAGGCCGTCTTAGGCCACCGCCCTGTCTTTGCTTCCAAACCAGACTTTGATGTGCTGAGCCTGTGGGATCTCAAATACCCATCCAGAGCCCCGGCTTTTAATCACTTTGTCACCCTCAGCTTTTCAAAGTCCAGGCAGGCTTTTTAGGGAGGGGAACTCACTGCAGGATGAACCTGAGTGGTCACCTCTTCACTTGTTGCTCGTCTGGGTGGGGGAGACCTTCCACACCCCCCGAGTGTCTGCCCTTTCCTCCCCCTTCTCGTCTCACTTGCTCACGGGGACCGCCTCTCCCTGCAAAGCGGCAGAAAGCTTAATAGTCTGTTATGTCACCTGCTGACCGGGTGGGGGTCCTCTTGGTCTAACAGTTTAGGTTAAAAAGAAGGCCCGGTCTCCCTCACACATTTTCACAGTGGAAGGAGATTTCAGATGTCCTGCTTGTCCATGTCAACAACAGGCTACCAAAATTCTCCTTATGGCTTGGTTCCCTCTACATATTAAAAAGCCACTTGTAGGGGCTTCCCTGGTGGCTCAGTGGTAAAGAATCCACCTGCCAATGCAAGAGAGCTGGATTCGATCCCTGGTCCAGGAAGATCCCACGTGCCACGCAGCACCCACACCCGTGTGCGGCAGCTGCTGAGCCTGTGCCCTAGGGCCTGGGAGACACAAGCCTCCGCTTACCACAACTAGAGAAAGCCTGCATGCGGCATCAAGACCCAGTGCAACCAGAGCAAACACATAAATGAAATTGCGTGTTAAAAAAAATGCCACTTGTCTGTGTGACCTTACCTTAAACCCCAGGGACCTGGGGAGGTCACCCCACTCGCCCTTGTAGCCGAGCACCCTGTTGGTCCCCCCTCGCCTTCTCCCGGGATGTCTCTCCCATAGAAACGTAACGCGATTTATAATTACATTTGTGAGTGTGGTGTTTGTGTGGGTGTGTTAGGGTGTCTTTTCCCGAGAGGACAGGAGCATGTGGTCTAGTTCTGTTTTATTCCCAGTCATCCCTGGCAGCCTTGGCGATCGCTGGTTAAACACAAGGACTGTCTAAATTGGCATTCGTGTCTTGAAGCCTTGGGATGGGACTCTCCAGCCTGCTGTGACCACACGTTGATTCTTCAGCAACCGCTGCCTGGGAATCCTGGAGGAAGATACTGTGTACACGCCAATTGCAGCGAACTTTTCCAGAAACTTGTGTCTGGAAGATCCATTTTCCATGGTTACTGTTACATGGGCTGTTGTTACGTAACTCCTTTTAGATTCAGATGCAGGGATTTTTTTTTTAAGCCTGGGTTCCAATATTTGAAAAAAAAAAAAAAACAACCCATGACTTGAAGAGTGATGACTTTGAGATTGCCTTTTTGGAGCTTTCCGGAAATAAAACTTTTCATCAGAAACTTAAGTTTATTTGACCGCGAGTTTCTCTCTCGGCTTGAAGACGTCTGTTGCCGGGACCATTCTTGGTTAGGAGCCGAGAGGAGCTGCGTCCACACCAGCGGGGTCCCCAGGACTTGAAGCCTCTCAAAGGCCCAGGGCCTCCTCGTGTTTTCTGCGACTGAAGCCCATGTGGTCCTCTTTCCGCTGCTCTCACTGTGCAGAGAGGGGCAGGAAACGGGGCTGGCGGCCGGCCCGGGCACAGTGGACAGAGAGCCCCAGCCCCGGCCATCAGCTCAGTTTGTCTCCTCACTCTTTGCTCTGTGTGTTACGATCCCTGCTGTTTAGGTTCTGGCCCTTCCTCTGAGTTTGGAAGGGAGCAGCATCCTGCTGAGTCTTCTCCTAAAGCCCCCCATCCCCGGGCAGCCAGGCCACACTTGTGCTGGGCTGACCCCTTTGGAGCCGAGCCCTTCCCCAGAACTTGCTGCTCTTCCTTGGGGGGACCGTTTGTGATCACGCGTGGTCTTCTCTGGGCCCGGCTCCTGTGCCTGGAAAGCCTCCCGGCGGGGAGGCAGCTGTCTGGGATCTGTCACTTGGGTGGTGGACGGCCAGGCTCACACCCAGGCCAGCTGGCCTGGAGTCCGCACCCCTCCCCCCACACCTCACCCTGCCCCAGTGACTCTGTTTCAGACTCTAGTTATAGATTAGTTTCTGGGGGACAGAGGACGTCAACAGGTACTTAAAAGTGCCCTGCACTGTGAGGACGCGCGGGAGAAGCCGGCACGGGGCGGTGGATGCTCAGCGGGCGTTCAGGTGGAGGGGTCTGGCTCAGCCCGCGGGCCTGGGGCACAGCTCTGCTCCAGCGTGGCTTTGCCTTGTAAGGGACACCATTGCCCCGATGCCTCCCTGACAGCCGCGCCTGCTTTGGATTCCAGAAATTTCTATGAAACATTCATGAGCACCCTCCTGGCTTCTCCTCTTTCCCTTCCTTAAAATCCATTCTAGCACCAGCTGTTTATTGCGTGGGGACCCATTGAGGACTTAACATGCTGTGTGTCCTTTAGGATAGAGGTGGTCCAAACCCCATTTATAGGCCAGGAGCCTGAGGCCTATGGTTCAAAGCTTTGCCCCAAATCCACCCACACCTCGAGGTGGCTGAGCCCAGGTTTGAACTCGGGACTCATACATTAACACTACCTGCTCCCTCCTCTTAAACCAATTACTTAGGCTGTGCCAGGCCTCGTTTGCAGCACACAGAATCTTCAGTGCAACACCAAACTCTCAGTTGTGGCATGTGGGATCTAGTTCTCTGACCTGGGATGGAGCCCTGGCCCCCTGCGTTGAGAGTCCAGCGTCTTAGCCACTGGACCAGCTCCGGGAAGTTCTGCGATGTTTTAATGATGCAGAAAGGAAACCTCTCAGACCCGCCCAGGTTCTGTACAGGGGCTGGGAGTTCCCCACGGTCTGTGCACGTCTGCTGAAACTGGTTGCAGAAGACACCGCACCTGCCAGCCTGCTTTTACCCCGTTGCTGTGATTGGTGGCATGGACCGTGGTGGGAGGACACAGAGCTCCAGCTGGCGGCCTGTGGTGACAAGCTCCCAGGCAGGAGGAGGGAGAGATTCCAAACAGCATGGTTATGAAAATTCCACTGGAGTTCACAAGATCTGAGACACCTTGATTCCAGGCTGCTTGAAACTACAGCTCTTGAATTTAAGGCACCCAAATTATGTGACATTTTACCAATAAAGATGCTAGCAAGCCCTTCATTTTGTTGTTGTTGCTCAGTTGCTCACTCGTGTCCTTCTCTTTGCAATCTCGTGGGCTGCAGCACGCCAGGCTTACCTGTCTTTCACTGTCTCCTGGAATTTGCTCAAACTCACGTCCATTGAGTCAATGATTCTATCTAACCATCTCATCCTGTCGTCCCCTTCTCCTCCTACCTTCAGTCTTTCCCAGCATCAGGGTCTTTTCCAGTGAGTCAGTTCTTCACATCAGGTGGGTCAAAGTATTGGAGCTTCAGCTTCAGCATCATTCCTTTGAATGAACACTCAGGACTGATTTCCTTTACGATTGACTGGTTTGATCTCCCTGCCGTCCAAGGGACTCTCAAGAGTCTTCTCCAACACCACAGTTTGAAAGCATCAGTTCTTCAGCACTCAGCCTTCTTTGTGGTCCAACTCTCACATCTGTACGTGACTGCTGGAAAAACCATAGCTTTGACTGGACAGACCTTTGTCGGCAGTTCATTTTGAACATGTGCTAATAGAAGTTGCTTTTCCTCTGAGCTGTAGTTAACTTAATAGGGAGGAATCGATGCCCCCAAAAGGCAGGGTGGTTGGCCTGAAGTCACCCAGAGCCAGGTTGCAGAGCCGGAAGCGGCCAAGTCAGTGCTCGTCCAGTGCCGGTTTGTGGGAGAGCGGGGCCAGGTTTCCGTGTGGGGCTCGACCCGGGATCTGCCTTCCACCGCGGGCATGGTCAGCGGCTCAGATGGCTCCATCTCTGTTTCCGAGAGTGGCGCTGGGGGGCAGAGAAGGGAGGAGACTCACCGGGGCGTGTCCAGTAGTTGCCTTTGCCAGTCCGGCAGTTCTCTGAGTTCCGTCCAGTGCGCTCTGTCCACAGCGTCCCTTCCAAGGGTGCCGGTCTGCGTTCTTGTTTGGTTCTAGGCCAGACTCGCCTGCAGGCGTGGCTTAAT
>NW_011495036.1:1604705-1610562 GCF_000754665.1 Bison bison bison
AGTCCCCACCTGCCCGGGCGGCACTTTCCTGTGAAGCCATGTGCCCCGTGGATGGGACAGTTGCTCTCAGAGGTAGATTTTATGGCCGCAGGGCTCTTTGTGCATTTCTTTGGTTTCATAGCTTTATGGACCTACAATTTCTGTAAAAGAAACTGCACACACCAGAAGGTTTCTGTTTGAGGAGTGTTGGCACACCACCCCGGAACCACCCTCAAGATGCTGGGTGTTCTCACCTCCCGAGGCGTTGCCCCAGCCGCCACCCCCCGCACCCCGTCTGCTCACGCGGGTCGCCTCTCAGTCACTGTGGATTCGTTTGCCCTTTCTCGAATTCAGCAGAAATGGAATCACGCCGTAGTGGACCCTTTCTTCACCCAGCTTCCTTCACTTGGCATCAGGATTTTGAGATCCGTCCGAGCCGAGTGTGTCCATCACTTGCTCTTTTTTTTTTTTTACTGCTGAATTGTATTCCATGGTGTGCGCTCACCCCAGGTTATCCTGTTGGATCTTGATGGGGCTGTTTCCAGAGCTTGGCTCTTACAAATAAGCTGCTGTGAACGCTCACGGGTGCTTTTTCCTATGGGCGCGCGTGTTCATTTCTCTTGGGTAAATAGTAGCGGAGGAGTGGCTGGGAGATAGGGTGTGTGCACAGTTAAACTTTAAAAACGCTGCCAAGCTGCTCCCCAGATCAGCTGCTGGCTTCTACCCTCGTGCTGAGAGTTAGCGCGCGTGTTCTCTGGGGATCAGGTTGGTGGGCTCTTTGAGGACTGCACCTGTCCTTGAGGAAGACAGTGTCTTCTGGGTTGGGAGGTATCTTGCACTTTGTGACCCCTGACCTCTGTTTCTCTCCAAAATTCGAGTGCTTGGCCCATCTGTGGTGCTGAAGGAAGGGAGGGGGCACATTTAGCCCCCAGAGGACATTTGGCAATGTCTGCAGGACTGTTTTTCGTGGTTCTAGCTTTGGGGAGGCAGGTGTGAGTGTCGTCTGGTGGGTGGTGACCTGGGGTGGCTGCACAGGGTGGCTAGAAGCTCAGTCGTGCTGGGCAGAGGTCCACCAGCCCGACCTCTGTGGTCCCTGCCCGGCTCCGATCTTTGATGCACAGCTCTGTGCTGGCCAAGGGTCACCCTGGCACACGCTGCTTTTTCAGGCGGGCATGCCCGGTGGGGTGCATGGACCTGCGGGCTCACTGGGATCAAGCACTTTGCAGCTGGGGAGGCTGGCCTTGACCCCCCGCCCCTGGCCACTGATGACCCTCTCCAGACGGGGGCGGGGACCTGCCAGCGCCCGCCGGGAAGCCTCCTCCCGGAAGTCTTCTAGGAAACTGGCTCCCGGGTGAGGATGTTCCCGTCTCTCCTGCCCCTCCTCCAACTGCTTGAGTAGGCAGATTCCATCCAGCGCTTTATGACTAACCTCCTGGCAGCCCGAGCTCAGGGCGGGCTTAATGAACTCCTTTGATTATTAACCTTTGCTTGGCTCAGGGAAATTACTCTCTTGTCCTCTGGCCAAGAGTAAACCTCCTGGAAACTTTGCTATGTGAATCTTTTTGACAACTCCGCGTTCTGGAGAGTTCCCTTGGCAGTTCTTTTCCTGGGAGGGGTGGGGAGAAGACTCTGTGTACTTTCCTACAGTCATGGATTTTGTTCATGTGAAGCTTTCCATGGATGTGTTCTTGGTGGGGCTCCGTGTGTGTGAGTGTGTCGGGGGAGATGACAGCCCTTGTCTACTTCAGCTGTCACTTCCTCCTCACAGCAAAGTGCTGTGAGCTGACTTGCCTGTTGGGGAGTTCCGGTGTTATTTATTCTTTTTTATTTTTTTCACTTTGGAGGGATAATAGCAAGGATGAGAAACGGTTTTTTTTTTTTTTTTTTTTGGATATAGAAATAAGAAAATCATCCCTGCACTTCCTTCCCCATTCCTGCCTCACTTTCTCTGTTGGGAAGTGTATGCTGTGTGCCCATAACTGGACTGAGATCTCTGAACTGGAAGTCGACCCTGACCTCTGAACTGGAAGTAGACCTTGACTTCTGACCTGGAAGCAGACCCTGACGTCTCTGGGGGGTCCCACCACTGCCTGGCAGCCTCACGACCCCTCGAGAGCCACGTTTAACTTCTGCACCAGCCAGAAGTTGCCTGGCCTTTGGCCTCCTTCTCCAGGAAATGAAAAGATTCACGAGTGAGAATATTATCAAATGCCTGGGATGTTATCAGAAGCGGTGCTGTCTGCTCCTCAGAGCAGGGGGCCTGGCTTGTCCGCGCCCCTCTGTGGAGCTGGGGTTCTGGTCCCTAAGTGGCGTTTGGAGTCTGGCCTTCCGTTTTTGCTCAGGGTCATTCCACAGGCCAGGCCTTGTCAGATTAGGCCACGTCCCTTCAAGTCTGGTTTACAGCCTCCTTGAGCCTGTTTATGCTTTTTGAGTTCAAAATGTGGTTTCATGAGCTTCTCCTTGACACCAGACTGCCTTAAAGGGTTGAGATCGTGAAAGTGAACGACACAGCCTCGGTGATCTGTGCCCTGCCCGAGGGCCTCATTGCTCATTAAAGAGCTGCTGTGTTGCTCCCGCAGGTTGTAAGGCATGCCCACCTTTCCCCATGTTGCCCTGCCCCTTCTCTCTTCCCTCCCCACACCTGTCCTGGCTGGTTGGACCCAGCCTGGGGCCTGGCCATAGGGCTGGAGGCCTTGAGGGCAGAGGTCCTCTGATGGCAGGAGGCCTAGGGTCACCCGGACTGTGGGTGAGCCCCGGGCCCGCCTGGAGGCGCTGGGCCTGGAGCTGGGGGTTGGGCCTGGGATGCTGCTTCTTTGACAGGTTCCCAGGGTGCCCCTGCCACCCATCGGATGGCACTCCGGGGGCTGCTGCTGCACGTGACCCAATCCTGATGTCGGGTACCAGGCACGATGAGTCCCTATGGCCCCAGGCCTCGTAGGTGGGCGGGGGGCCCAGTGGAGTCAAGAAGCAAACCGGTGTGGGTTTGCTGTTATGGGACATGCCGAGTTTGCACCCTGTCACCGGCCTTTCTTAGTTAAAAAGTGGAAAGGCCCAACAGCATAACGACTCCCTGCCCGCCACCCCCACCCACACGTTAAACCTGCTGGAGAACTACTGAGCTGTTGCATATAAATGAGGACCTCACAGCTTTCAACTTTTCAGTGTGATAACCCCTAGGAGGCTGCCGAGATGCGTCAGGGTGCGCTGCACAGGTAGTGTGCTGACTCCGATCTCTGGTGAGTACGAAGTCAGCACGTATTTATACTGACGTGGTGCAGGAGGCGGCCCTTCCCAGACTCCCTTGATGCGGGCAGGCCCGTCTCCTGCTTCTGCGCTCAGATGGCCCAGGAACTTCAATGTGGTAATTCGTGTTTGACAGCTTAGCTCACCCATAAATAGATTTCCAAAACAAATCTGGCCAGGCCTTGCCCTGCTTAAAAGCCTTTAATGGCTCACCAGGGCTTTCAGAAGGAAGGCGGAATTCCTGGCCTCACCCTACCCTGAGCCTTTTTAGAACAAGTCACGGGGTAAGTGAAGAAAGGAAACCAGAGTTGCTTCTCTTAGCATCCGGGGCCCTTGGCCATGGGCTTGCCCCGTCTGGCCCCTCCCTGCTGGTACCTCCTCTGCAGAGAGTTCCCTGGGGGCCACCTTGTCATCTGGACTCTGCTTCGGGCCCCTGGGGGTCCGGGTTCTGGCCCCGGGCAGGCGTGCCTTCCTTAACCCAGTTGACATCCGCACTGTTTAGCTCCTGTCACTGTTCCCCGGAGGATATTCAGATGTCTCCTGACTGTGGCGCCAGGCAGGCAGCCTCTGCTCTGAGCCCCGATCATGCCCACCCTCCCCGCCAAATCTCTCCCCAGTGTGGGCTGCAGGTGCTCAAGGACTGTGGTCATGGACCAGGCCCCAGTGTCCCACGTAGGACCCGCCGTGTGGCCATAGCTCCGTGGAGCGTGACTGCACGAGAGGGGAAGGACCAAGCTCCTGACCGCCCCTTCCCTGGAGTGAGGCCGTGTGTGGCCCCGGGAACACGCCTGATGAGCACAGAGTCAAGGCTGATGCGCCCCAGACGAGAGGCCAGCAGCCCTAGTAACCGGTCGGCGAGGCGGGTACCCAGGACTTGCAGTTACCGCGGCTGCCATTCTGGGAATGACCTTCAGAGTTTAGGGAACTAAAAAGGCTCCTGAATTCAGGCAGTCTTTGCCCTCAGCAGTGGCCTTTGCCTTTGAGAAGAGAATTTTCTCATCCTTTAAGCTGGGGAGCCTGGTAAGTTGGTCTGTTTGGGTTCTTGGTTGAAAACATCAGAATCCCTTTCTAGCAGATTCCAGCAGATGAATTTACCAGAAGGATGGGGGAGGGGGGTGATTCTGAGCCTGGGCGGCCAGCCTGAGAACCAGGCCAGGTGATGGACTGAACCAGGGCCGCCGAGGGGGGTCCAGGGAGCAGGCTTTTTTTTGTGTGTAACATTTTTGGCCCCACCCTACGGCTTGTGGGGCCTTGGGTTCCCTGACCAGGGATCACACCCACGCCCCCTACATTGGAAGGCAGAGTCTTAACCACTGGGCTGGTGGGAAGGTCCCAGTACAGCACTGCCTCTTCAGTCTTCATGGAAGTGAGATGGTTTTCAGAGACGGGGTGGCTGAGTGACATGGCATTCGGCCTGTGGGTGCAGGGAGGGGTTGCTGAGCTGAGTGTGGGCTCCCATGGTGACAGATGGTTGGGCTGCCTCGGAGCTCCGGGTCCCCCTCCCTCTGGCTCCCCCTCCCTCCGCCCCAGATTTGGCTGCTTCTCCTGCGGACCAGGTGGTTCCCGCGGGCATGCATCGCCTGGGCTTCCTTCCTGGCCCGGCCCGCACACTTGTATCCTCTTGTCTTCCTGTCCCTCCGGGCCACCGGCACCCCAGCTGCACACATGCCTGGCAGTAATAGGCGCCCTGTGAATGCTCGGGGGAGGAACCCTTCCTGACTGTTCTACTCTGTGCTCCAGGCCTGGGCATAAAGCAGAAATGTTGTGCCCTTCCTTTCCTTCTCTCATACCTGGCACGTTTTCAGTTGAACCTCCTCTGACCTTCCCTGGTGGCTCAGGCTGTAAAAAAAAAATCCACCTGCAATGCGGGAGACTTGGGTTTGATCCCTGGGTTGGGGAGATCCCTGGAACGAGGGCATGGCAACCCACTCCAGTATTCTTGCCTGGAGAATCCCCATGGATAAAGGAGCCTGGTGGGTTGCAAAGAGCTGAACATGACTGAACGACCAAGCACAGCACTGGCATTTTCTGGGCTTTCCTGGTGGCTCAGACGGTAAAGAATCCACCTGCAATGTGGGAGACCTGGGTTCGATTCCTGGGTTGCGGAGATCCCTGGAACGAGGGCATGGCAACCCACTCCAGTGTTCTTGGCTGGAGAATCCCATGGACAGAGGAGCCTGGTGGGCTGCAGTCCACGGGGCCACAAAGAGCTGGATGTGACTGAGTGACTAAGCACACACTTGCATTTTCTGTTCCATCGTGTAACTTTTGACTGTGCGAGGCATAGACGGTAGTGTCTTAAGGAGAGTGTTTGATGTCTGGCCCTGCTTTTTATATCTGTGTGCCTTTGGGGAAGCTGTTTGAAATCCCGAGCCTCTGTTTTCTCCTCCTTTTTTTGGAGGAAGTGGGTGTCTGCACCTGGTACCCTCGGCTTGTCTTCCTGCCAGCTTCCTCCCCACCCCCTGTCTCAGCTCAGACTGAGGTCTGCTGAGTGGATGCACGTTCACTGGACCCCTCAGGAGACTTCAGATCTTCTCCACGTCCTGAGGGTCCGCGGTGCGGATCTTCAGCTGGCGAGGGTGCGCCATGGGGGCTGATCCCCCACCAGCTGGGTCTCTGCAGTGGGAGTCCGCCT
>NW_011495036.1:1610662-1615050 GCF_000754665.1 Bison bison bison
GCCGTGCAGCTGCTGTTGATGGACGGATGCAGGCAGGAGCAGCCTTGGTCCTGCAGTGTAAGATCTGGTTGCCTGGGGACGCTGGGGTCAACTGGAAGGACTTGTGTCGGCGTCCATCTGCGGGGCTGTGCTAACAAGCCATCACAGACTGGGAGGCTGAAGAAATGGACGTTGATCGTCTCACAGTCTGAGATCAGGGTGTCGGCGGGTTGGTTTCTCCTGAGACCTCTCTCCTTGGCTTAGTTATGGATGGACAGCTTTTTCCCTGCGTCCCCACGTGGCCTTTTCTGTGTGCATGTCCTGCTGTCTCTCTCTTATGAGGACACCAGTCCTATTGGATTGATGACCTCGTTTAGCCCTATTTATTTCCTTAAAGGCCTCATCTGCAAATACAGCCACCCTGGGGGGTAGGGCTTCTGCATAGGGATTTGGAGGTGGTGGTGGTGGACACAGTTCAGTCCCTAGCAGTGTCCTGCCCTGCCCTGGCCTCCCCCACATCACCCGTATGTTGTACCCAAGGATTTGTTGTTTCTACAGCATCACAGGGGTTTCATTACCCAGATCAGGCAGGGCTCTGATACTGCGGGTGTGAGGTCAGCCAGTCCTTGATTTCCAAAGTGAGCGGGACCAGGAGACAGTGACTTTCCAAACCTGAACACAGCTATGTATTTTCTCTCTTTATTATAGCTTATTCTTATAATGTCGTTATGTCTTTGGTAATGTTTCTGAAGCGAAAGTGTTAGTCGCTCAATCATGTCCGACTGTTGGCGGCCCCATGGACTGTAGCCCGCCAGGCTCCTCTCTCTGTCCGTGGGATTCTCCAGGCAAGGATACTGGAGTGGGTTGCAATGCCCTTCTCCAAGGGAAGCCCCCATAATATGTTTACTTACGTTATTCTTAATTATATTTATTGTGTCTGTATTTTTGTATGTTTATTATAATTCTGTCTTCACTGAGATTTCAGAGACTAATTTGTACTGGGAAAAAAAAATACTGGCTGTGAGGTTACAGCTTTATAAAAAACTCAACAGAGTATGTGTTTAGATCAAAGCAGTTTTTAAAAAAATGTAAAATTATTTAAAAAAAATACAAAATTTAGTTAAAGAGAGAAGCCTAGTGAAAAGTAGAAATAATTGTTGGCACTGAGACATGAGTCCCTACATGCCTCCCTGGGTCCCCATGCTGAGGGTTATCGCCCAGGGAGCCGAGGGAGGGGGTCCAAGCTCCGTGCCCCAGGGGTGAACCCAGCAGCTCATCCTTCGAGTTTGGCCCAGAGACAGCGTCCAGAAGAGAGCGTGGGGCTGGCTGTCTTCCCTTTGTCTGAAGATGATGGTTCTGCCTCACGCCTCCTGCCACATTCAGCTTTTCCTGGAGCTCTGGCTCTTGATCCAGCTAAGAACCATGAAAACGCTGAATCGGTGTATTGGTTTCGAGTTTATCACAAGTCTCTGAACGCAGCACTGGACAGTTTCACGACTTTGATTTTTCTTTCACCTACTCTCTTTGAATACTTTTTAAAACACGTAGAGTCTTAAAGGTGACAGAAATAAAGCTGGCCATCAGCCCAAGCCCCACACCCACTAAATTACGTCTTCCCAAAGACATTTTGTGTCGTGCCCCTCCCCCCTTGGCTTCCTGGAATTGACTTGGATCCCCTTGGGTCCTGACCCAGAAGCCAGGGTGGCCGTTGCGGGTCAGTGCACTCAGCCGTCCAGTGAGCCTTGGGGAGTGGTACTGGGCTTCAGCTGGTGTTTCCTTCTGTTGTCCAAAGAGAGAGACGCAGGTCAAGGTCTGGACGTTTTCATTGGAAAAACAACCTCCAAGCCACATGCAAACCAAGGAATAAAAAAGAAGGGTTATTCACTTTTAAATCCAATGTGGGTTTCATCACTCTTGCAGCAGCAGGAGGCCACGGCCAGGTGGCCTTCCCACACCATTCGGGACAGACCTGTCAGAGCGGACAACCTTGGCATGTTTGAAACTGGCTCTGTTTCTGATAACAATTTGCAGATTGCTGGACACGAATCATGCTAATCAGCTTATGTTTATTAATCGGTTTAATCCTCGAGCAACTCCAAGATACAGATAGGATTCTCGTTTCGAACAGAGTGGAATACTCATTCGTGTATGCATAGAAAATAGAGAATTGTGTGTGTGGTGTGTTTTCATGTGTACAAATGTTGTGTGTGCGTAGTGACTGAAGGTAGAAGAAAAGTCTAGGCGGGAACTTTTTGAGTGAAGTGTTGCTTTCTAAAACTTACAAAACAATTCAAATACTTAAAATGTACATAGCATAGCAAAACCACCTCCCAGGCGCCCATCAGCCAGCGTCAGTAGCTATCAACCCAGTAGCCAGCCTTCTGTGTTCTATATACCCTGCTACCCATCAGTATTGTTTTGCAGCAAATCCAAGCCATCCTATTATTTCATCCATAAATATTTCAGTATCACCTCCAAAAGAGAACTCTTAAAAAAAAAAAAGTACATGTGACCACATCACCATTATTACACTTAAAACTGAACAGTTGGATTTTCCTGGTGGTCCAGTGGTGAAGACTCTGAGCTTCCTCTGCAGAGGGCTCGGGTTTGATCCCTGGGGAACTAAGATCCCGTTTGCTACACTTCTCAGTCAAAAAAGAGAGCAGTTTCTTATTATCATCACGTGCCCAGTTGGTGTCTAAATTTCCGATCGTCTCGGGACTCTCATGAATTTTTTTCGGTTTCTTTGAAGCAGGATCTGAATAATGTCCACACGGTGCAGGTGGTCAGAGCATCTCCCGTGTCCTTTCCGGTGGGTGGGTCCCACAGCTGTCTTCCTTCTCTTCTCATGGAGTTGATTTCTTAACGGAACTGCAGCGCCTGGTGACACTTCCTTGGTCTGGAATTTTGGGGGACCGCAGCCCCTTAGAATTCTTGAACATGCCGCCCCTGTGTTTTCCTATAAATTGGTGGTTGTGGAGGCTGGTGTCTGGATTCTGGTTTTGTCTGGCCAGACGACTTCCTGGGTGGAGGCTGGGCTTCATCAGGGGACGAACTTTTAGTTGTCTTTCTTTGATGTGCTAATCATTTGGATGGTCGTCTGGATGCGTTCATGCTCAGAGGTCGCGAAATGGAGACTTGGTGATGCTGAAATTCCTTCTTTTCGAGTTGTTGGGAAGCCTTTGGGGGAGGCAGTGTTTCTTTCCCTGGGCAGATCTGGTCTCTGCTCATCTCTGGGGCATGGTGACTGCCGATGCCTCGTGGCGGGAGAAAGCAGCCTCCCCCACGCCGGTTTTATTAGTGTCTAGGATGAGAGATGCAGGCTTGCTCGGATGGCGCTAGCTTCTGGGAGTGGGGTCCAGTTTCCCACTCCAGGGTGGGGGGCCATCCACCAAGTGACCACCCCGGCCCTAGTCACCCTCACCAGGATCAGCTACGAGCTGTGTTTTATGGCATGTGTGTGTGCCTGCGTGCTCTGTGGTGTCTGACTCTTTGCGACTCCCTGGAGTGTAGCCCGCCAGGCTCCTCTGTCTTTGGGATTTCCCCCGGCAAAAATCCTGGAGTGGGTTGCCATTTCTTCTTCCAAGGAATCTTCTCGACCCAGGGATCAAACCTGTCTCTTGCACTGCAGGTGGATTCTTTCCCACTGAGCCATCGGGGAAGCCCCGTGTTTTATGGCATCCGGGGACAAAACAGCCAGTGTGTGCCCAGGGACAGAGCTGGCCGGACTGGACACGTGCGGGGGAGACACCAAGAGGGTGGGTGTGGAGGTGGGGTCAGTGGCCAGATGGCCTCGGTTTGAGCTTGGACCACCCTGTGTCCTCAGCAGCTGGTGGCTTTGTGCCCCCCCCCCGCCCCCGCCAACCCCCTGCCTCCTGTCCAGCGGGGAAGATGCTGTCCCTTCTTTCCGAGGTGTGTGCTGTGTTGGAAGAGGTGACGTTGGAAGGGGTGATTCACGCTAGCGCTGAGCACAGCGCCTGGGACAGCGTGTGCTGTGTGCTCAGTCGCGTCTGACTCTTTGCACCCACCAGGCTCCCCTGTCCATGGAATTCTCCAGGCAAGACTGCTGGAGTGGCTTGCCATTTCCTCCTCCTGGGACAGTGTAGGCGCTGTTAATCTGTGCTTCCGGTGACGAGCGTCAGGGTCATAACAGTAGGGAGTGGGTGGGGGTCATCGTGGTCACGGGGCAGCCGGCTGTACTTGGCTCCCCACGGCTAGGGCGGTGGGCCCTGTGCGGCCCAGCAACACCCACGCACAGTGATAAGAAGTCCTGCTCCGAGCGAGCGGGTCACACAGGGGTGAGGCGGGGTGGAGGGGTGGGTGGCGTGGGCCCAGGATGTAACCAGAACAGGACAGGGTGGAAGCTCACAGTCTACTTTGTAGCGAGGCTGCGGGGCTGGTGAGCGATG
>NW_011495036.1:1615150-1615275 GCF_000754665.1 Bison bison bison
TGGTGAGCGATGGAGGCTAAAGCGTGGAGCCCTCGAGGTGAGGGTCCTCGGAGGAGAGGATGCTGGTGGAATGCAGCCTGCAACTGAGATCCGAGGATGGTGCTTCCGCCCGCCAGTCCGCGTGA
>NW_011495036.1:1615375-1620613 GCF_000754665.1 Bison bison bison
CACTCCCCGGGCTTTCCCCCAAAGCCCGAGGTAGCCGTGCACCCCCCTCCCCTCCGTTCCAGGAGACTTGCTCATCACACAAAGCGGGAAAATGGAAGGTTGTACAGGAGAGCCTGCCTAGCAAGGCTCTGCTCCCTGAGTGGGGGGGCTGGGGGCGGGGGTGCACAGCCAAGAGAGTGATGGGGGGAGGGACTCTTTAGGGGTCAGGTTTCTTCTTGGGGCGATTCTTGGATATTGTCTGCTAAGTAGGTATTACATTCTTGTTACGCTAATTCCATGTGCAAATTCTAGGTAAAATGTCTCCATTGCAAAATATGATTTTTTTTTTAATTAAAAACAAAGTCTTGAAAACGTGTTCCTCCTGAGTCCGCACAGTGTGAATGTCATTTTAAAATGTCTGGGTTACCTTTCTTAAGGTGATGAGATGGGGCAGCTGTGAAGTTTAGTAAAGAAAATTGAGATTGATCACTTTGACTCCATTTTGGGGGTGGTAACTGTTGAACGTTAAATTCCTGTTTCGTGTTGACGTCTGCTTTGAAACTGGAGATGTTGATGTGGTCTTAAGGGAATGTCTCCATCACGAGAGAGGGGACTGGTTTATGAAGTGGGTAGGCTTCGTGGGTGTTCTATCCGATGGCTATTTTTCAAAGTCAAGGCCACTCAGCCACAGATCCAGAGGCCTGGGATGTTCCCATCGATGCAAAACTGGGGAGCAGCTGTGACGGGCATCCCCGTGGGAACACCTTCGCTGTAGCACAGATGTCCTGGCCTGTCTCCTCCAGGGGAAGTCTCCGCGTGGCTGCTGCCTCTGCGTATACTTCATCTCTGTTAGTAATACTTGGAGGCTGGGAGTTAGATTTTTATTTTTTGCAGCAAGAAAATCATTTGAAAATGTGGAATATCGCCCTTGTAATCCTGGGATGGAAAATGATTTACATTGCACAAAAGCGTTTTGTGAATAATTTATGGTAACAAGGAATGAATTCTTTGGAGAAGGAAAAAAAACACTTTTAAAAAACACATACCTACCAGCAGTAGGAGCTTGGCAAGATTGTTGTACATAAATTAAAGTCAAAAGGAGGTGCAGATGAGGGTGTGAATTATGGGGACACGGAGGAAGTTCACCACCATCCCGTGGTTGGAAATTGGAGGCCCTGACGCTTCTTTGGGTTGAGAAAAGTGATGCCGCGTAAGACACCTGAAGATGAGGGGGCCCCTGTCTCCTCGCAGATTGTGCGTGAGCGTGGATGAGTTCTGGTAGCATTTGTCCCAGAACCGTGCAGTCAGACTTCCACCGATGGCATGAAACTGTGGAACCGAGAAAAGAATGAGATGTTTTGGGACATGTTCCTCTCCGTACTTTTGGGATGGTGGTGATCTTGTCTAGTTTTTCGTCTGAAATGGAAATACTGTCAGGCTGGAGTCTTCCATGAAACTGTATCAGCCTAGGTGTCCTGCGTTGCGGGCAGATTCTCTACTGTCTGAGCCGCCAGGGAAGCTAGGGAAAGTTAAGTCGTGGTGCTTCCGTGGCAGCAGTGATCCGTAGGAAGTGGTGTGGGATGGGAAACTGCAAGATCCCCATGAAACTGGCAGTGGGGGGCAGTGTGTGATTTTCCGAGAAGGATCTGGGTTGTCCAGCCACCGGCCAGGCATGATTATCAATATGGAGGTCTGGCCTGGGACGCTTTTAAACCTACTCAAGTCAAGAAGTTAATAGTAAATGGGGAGAATGCCTGAAAAATAGCCATCTTGTTAGTTTTATTCTTCATTTATTTTTCAGACTTGATTTATTTGTGCTTTTGGCTGTGTTGCTCGGCATGTGGGCTCATAGTTCCCTGACTAGACGTTGAATCTTCACTCCCTACAGCGGAAGCCCAGAGTCCAGCGGAACCCATTGACCGCTAGGAAGTCCCCATCTTGTTATTTTTAAATAGGCTATTAAGTAGACTATTTAGACATATGTAATCTGTGTTCATTGTAGGGTTATTCAAAGTAGGGACAGGGGGAAAAAAAAAGCCCATAAGCAGGCATTTCAGGATATGTGTTTAGGTGTTTTCATGTGCTTTTCAGATGGTCTTTGCCTCCACTCACATCTTAGAACAGAGGCTCTGTTTTTAATATCTGGTAATAAAACTTAGACCATCTTTACCCGATTGCATGTGTTATCACCTTTTCAAGTGAATAGACGTTTCAGAATTAGCCTCAGATTGCTGGGTATTGAAGTTGCTTCTGAGTTTTCGCTGTTCTAAACAATGGAATAAAGGACGTTTTCATAATAACAGCACTGAGCATTTATTTCTTTGTGATGTCGTCTTCTATGGGTAATTATTGTATCAAAGTGTTTTTTTCTTTAATGAAAATAATGTGTTGTTGTACTGATTCCAGAAAGGATACATTTGTAGCAATGTATCCTCTGCCGAGAAGAATGGGCCTCCCTTCCCCACCCCCACGTCCAGGCAACACACTCCAGAGGAAGGAGTGGAAAGCTGGGGCCTTTGCCAGCCCAGTGGCTGGACGGAGACTGTCCTTTCGCCCAGCAGGCCTCAGGGACGGACGGGCAGCTCCACATGCAGGTCGTTCCACTGGTGTTCTGTGATTGCTTTGGCTTCATAAAGAATCTGTCTGCCTGTGCAAGAGACCTGAGAGACCGGGGTTTGATCCCTGGGTCAGGAAGATCCTCTGGAGGAGGAAATGACAACCTGCTCTGGTATTCTTGCCTAGAAAATTCCATGGACAGAGGAGCCTGGAGGGCTACAGTTCAAGGGCAGCAAAGAGGTGGACACGACTGAGCGACTGAGCGTGCACTCAGTTAACTGTGGATATCATAATTATATCCATAATCAATTACGAATATCATGCAATAATGGTATTGATTACCGACTTCTCCTTTCAGGTCTGGAACTTGGGAGTGGGATGGAGAAGTTCCCCAGACTGGGGAAAGTGGAAGCAAAGCAAGTGGGAGTCGCCTGTGGAGACATGGTTGAGACTGCCCTCGTCATGTAGTTGGTGACCATCGTTGTCTTTCCCCAGCTTGCTTCTCACAGCTCTGGGAGCACGCACCTCTCCATCCCTTGTGAGCTTCGGTGTGTGCAGGCCTCTTGTGTGTGATGAATAGTTTCTATTGCTGTTTGTCTCTCGGTTACTTGATTGTCCTCCTGTGCGTTTTCCTCGTCTCTTCCTCGTCGGCCGTGCCGATGGTTTCCAAGCCCCGCTTGCTCGGGAGTCTGACTCGGTGTGGGGAGTGGCCCCAAGCCCCGCCCTTGGGGCCGGGCTGTGAGAAGGCCCCTCTGTTGCTGTGTCATAGCTAGAGCACTGGTCCTTTTATGTCGTGGGGAGCAGTTGTTGTAAGTCCTCTCCAGGGACCTCGCATTTCTGTACCATATGCTGGAGCTGGCTCTGTGCTGGTGGTTGTAATAGCTGCAATTTAGTGGGCATCTACTGTGTGCCAAGAATTTTATGTACACTGGCTGCCTATTATAATGATCTATAAAATCCCCGCTATCGTGGCAGGTAAGGAGTAAGAGACTCAGAGAAGACTCATGTCATGTCAGGTTCTACAAATGGTTGATGGAGAAACCCCAGGCTTGGTATCTGGGTGTGCCCGACCCCAGAGCCCACGGGGTCCACTGCAGATGGTACCCGTGGGGCCCAGGGCAGAGATGGCACAGCCAGCAAGCATCCCACTCGGCAGCTCCGGGCAGTGGGCGCCTTAGGTTTGAGTGCTCGGGTTGAGCCCTCGTGTCCGAGGGCTGGAAGGGGATGATGACCCTCCGCATTCAGCTTGTTCTCATTATTGTGCTAACCCGTCTCCACCTGGGATCCCCTGTGTGAGGCACTCGTACGTTTGCATGTGTGTCTGACCATCACGCGTCTGACCTGTGAGTCGGGGCTGTCAGCCATAGCAGGAGTCGAGGCTGAGCCACCGACTGAGAGAAGGGAAGCTGGGCAGACGGATCTCCGGTCCCCAGCTGCCTGCCTGCCTGAGCAGGTGGAAGACCATGGAGCTGTGGTGGTTGCAGTGATGGGGCCGTGTGGAGGCTGTGTGTGCCTTACTGTATGATGGGCTGGGTTTCAAGAATCCCTGCCTGTAGGGCTTGGGAGGCGTGTGGCATCCTTGCACTAAGGCTCTGTGTGATGTTGGGAGTCAAGTAGGGCTGTGGAGGCGAGACTCTGTACTCAGGTACTGCCGGCAGCCCGCTGGCGATATGCTTTCTCTGTGTCCAGACGTTTATCACTTCTCTCTGAAGTGGGCAGAGCCGGAAGCCTTGAAGTTTGTGTCAGAGAAAGGATGTGAGCTGTAAAGTACCTCTGACATAAATCTCACTGAAGTACTACTGGGGCTTCCCTGGTAGCTCAGATGGGAAAGAATCTGCCTGCAATGCAGGAGACACAGGTTCAGTCCCTGGGTTGGAAAGATCCCCTGGAGAAGGAAGTGGCAACCCACTCCAGTATTCTTACCTGGGGAATTCCATGGACGGAGGAGCTTGGTAAACTACAGTCCAGAGGGTTGCAAAGAGTTGGACATGAAGTGCTACTGGAGGGGGGTGTCCAGAAGATGCAGGTCCATCTACAAGACACAGTAGCATCTGAAAGATGCAGTTGTGGGCCAAATAGCTGCCAGGTTACCGAGCTGTCTGCAGTGAGTGTGGCCGGTTCTCAGTGTTGGTCTATTGGTCTTCATGACTGAGGTCTTCTGCAAAGTTACGCTGTGCTTTACTGCATGGAGCGAGTCGTTGCCAGGACTCTGACGGGGCCCCTCGTGATCTTGGTCTGGTATTAGTTTCCTGCTGCTGCAGTAACAAGTTACCCCTAACTTAATGACTTGACAACACAGGTTTATCCTCTTACAGCTCTGGAAGTCGAAAGTCCCAAATTAAGGTGTTGGCAGGCTGTGCCCCGTCTGAAGGATCTAGAGAATTCGTTCCCTGGTCTTTTCCAGCTCCTGCAGGCTACCTGCACTGCTTGGCTCCTGGCTCCTCCCTCCTTCCTGGAAGCCAGCTGTGTAAAAACCTTCAGATCTCTCTCTGACCCCCTCTTCCATCCTCACATCACATCTTCTCTCCCTTTTCCGAGTTCTCAGGACCCTCACGGTCACTTTGGGCTCATCTGAGTAATCTGTACGATTCTTAATCACGTCTGCAGTCGCTTTGTCCCCGTCAGGTGACAGTCTCAGGATGTGGGCGTCTCTGGGGGGTGGGGGGCGTTTTTCTACCCACCACAGCCCCCTGCTCTGTTTCC
>NW_011495036.1:1620713-1628136 GCF_000754665.1 Bison bison bison
GCCAGGGTCAGTGTTCCTGCAGGTGATTCTTCTCCTGTTGTGCAGACCAGGCATCGCCAGACTCAGCCTTCCTGGGGCTCTGCTGTTCACACAGGGTGGGGCGGCGGCACCGCTGAGTGTCAGGCTTCCTGGCTCTCTCTGCCAGCTTTCACTGCAGTTTTGGAGGCAGGGTTAGAAAACAAGCATTCTGGGCATCCGTGAGGACCTGTGAGCACGTGGGGACCATACACCTTGACTCAGCGTGAAGAGGCTGGTTTTAGAACCTGAGCTTGTCGTTGTTGTCCAGACTGAAGCCTCTGACTGTCCTGCGCTGACTGCGGGCTCCCCTTTTTGCTGGGGAGACAGCGTTCATCTTGCAGGAGCCTCAATCCCCAGCTCCTCAGTGTGAAGAGACCCTCTTGCGAGCCCCTCCCCTGGTCCCTAGGGGCCAAGACTCTGGACCTGCTCCCATCCCCTCCCCCACTCCTACAGGAACATCTCTTATCCTTTCGGCGTCACCCCCGGGGGCTGTGTGTCTTCATCTCCTGGACGGTCTTCTCTTCTCAAGTCCTGTTGCTTGTGACTGATCCTCTCCACTTGACCACTTTCTGCTCTGAGATCCGTAATAACTCCTGCATGTGTCCTCCTGGGTGGGACAGGGTTAGAGACCTTGGTTCTAGCGGGGGAGACCTAGGTCCTCTGCCCACTTTTGCCTCTAGGTAAGGTACGCAGGAGCCCTGACCCTGGGAAGTGGTATTGTTCACCTGGCAGATGCTTGCCTGGGTTTTAGACTTTTCAACAGAAAGAGGAGAAAACAGAAAAGAGAGTTGATCACCAAGAAGAGAATTCGCATGAATGAACCAACCCTTTTTCTGATTATTAACGTGTTACATGCTCAGTATATAAAATGGGGAAATGATAAAGAAGAAGAAAAAAGGCCCATGATCCCTCCATATGGAGGCAGCTACCGTTACTTTGGGGAGGTTTCCCTTTTCCCCACCTTGGGGTTTTACAGGGGTTGATACGTGTCACCTGCACAGTGGTGTGTCCAGGAATCTTTGTTACGATGACATTGTGCTGTGTCCTCACCTTTTCTAAAAGAATCTTTTTCATGGCTGCGTGGTATTTAAGTACATGGATGTATTGGAATTGACTCATCCCAGAGTTCATCCCAAAGAGCTGGGTTTGATCCCTGGTTTGGGAAGATCCCCTGGAGAAGGGAATGGCAACCCACTCCAGTACTCTTGCCTAGAGAATCCCATGGACAGAGCAGAGCCTGGTAGGTTACAGCCCATGGGGTCGCAAAGAGTCAGACAGAACTGAGCGACTTTCACTCACTCACTCACTCATCCCAAAGTAGCTTAAAAAAAAGTTTTGAGTGTGTTAAGTGAAAAATGACAACAATTAATATTTTAAATCAGGTAAAGAGAAACCCCGGAGCCCCTGCCGCTGTTTACCTGCCTGTCTGCGGGGGCCAGGCTGCCCCCTGCTGGCCCCGATGAGTGGACAGGGAGCCGTGGTCCTCAGCGTGGCGTGTGGACAGCGGGCTCTGCCTGCCGCTCAGAGCTGCTCCTGTGAGTTGACAGACGACGTCGCTTTCCTTGGTGCAGTTCTGTCACTGGTGCTGCAGGTTAGTCATGGCGGAAATTGAAGCAGAGGGGAAAGAAACATCTCTGGCTACTGATTTCACAAAGGAAAACAAAACCGAACAAAAAATATTTGTGGGGCACCCGTATAGTGAGAACGAAGGGAGATACAGATGAGCAGTGAGTGAGCATCAGAGGCAGAACTTCCCTGGTCGTCCGGGAGCCAGGACTCTGCACTCCCAGTGCAGAGGGTCCAGGTTTGATCCCCGGCCAGGAAACTGGATTCTGCATGCTGTAACTAAAGATCCTCTATGTGGCAGCTAAGACCTGGGTGCAGCCAAATAAAGAAATATACATGAAAAACAAATGAGCATCAAGCGAATGGAGTCACAGCCTTACTTTGGATGTCTTTGCTTTGAAAGAATTGTTTTTCAATCTAGTAATAGTCTGTTAAATATCGGAAATGGTCAAGTTCATTAAAAACCACCGTCAGGTCGCACGCTGAAGAGAGGGATTTTGCCTCTCTTCCTCTTAGAACTAATGAAGATCCAAAAGTTTGTTGCAGGCTGGAAACCCGGCGGATTTTAATAGGAAATGATGTAAGAAAGCTTCACGCCTGCTTTTCTTTTCTGGGTGCGCCGAGTGGAGCGTGGTCTCCGGGCTGTGCGTGCGCCCTCTCCTCATCGGTTTACGCTGTTGTGATTCCCGTCGTGTAGAAGCATGGCGGGTAGTTAGAAACTGGGTGGCCGTTTGTGCTGAGCATCACTTCAAAGGTTCTGCTCGGAATGCTGAGCAAAAGGACGCTCTGGCTGAGCTGAAACACATGGCAAGCATCCTACTCCAGTTTGTAAAAATCATCAGGCAGGCTTTGGTGTATTTTTTGGGTCTTTGTTCTTTTGTCTTTTGCTCGAATGAGAAGCTCAGAGGATGGCCCTGGGAGGCCGGCACGGAGGCCGCTCTGGGACTTTCTTACGTGTGGGAACTGATCGGCCCCAATGCTTCCTCCTCTCCGCTCTTTTTAAAAATTTAAAAACAAAATTTTTTTCAAGTGTCTTATTGATTTCTGGCTGCACTGGGTCTCCGCCGCTGCACATGGGCTTCCTCTAGTTGTGGTGTATGGTCTTCTCATCACAGTGGCTTCTCTGGTTGCCGAGCATGGTCTCTAGGGCGGGGGGCTTCTGTAGTTGCAGCGTGGGCTCTAGGGCACAGGCTCTCCGTGGTTGCTCCTAGATACGTTGGATCTTCCTGGACTGAGGATTGAACCTGCGTCCCCTGCGCCAGCAGGCAGGGGACCACCTGGGAAGTGGTGGGCAGCGTCCGCCAGGTGGCAACCACGGGGCCACAGGGAAGCCCCGCCTCGGCTCTTGATTGAACTACTTTTGTCTCCAAAGCCCATCTTGGCTTCAGGCCATTTATTTATTACCTTTTTTGATGAATGCTTGAAATGTAGTCAAAGGGGAAGCTTATTGATACATGCATGAAAGTGAAAGTTAGTCACTCAGTCATGTCTGTTTGGGACCCAATGGACTGTATAGCCTGCTAAACTTCTCTGCCCATGGGATTCTCCAGGCAAGAATACAGGAGTGGGTTGCCATCCCCTTCTCCAGGGGATCTTCCCGACCCAGGGATTGAACTGCAGTCTCCTGCATTGCAGGCGGATTTTTTACCATCTGAGCCACCAGGGAAGCCCAAGAATACTGCAGCGGGTAGCCTAACCCTCCTCCAGGGCATCTTCCCAACCCAGGGATCGAACGCTGGTCTCCTACATTACAGGCAGATTCTTGACCCTTCTGAGCCACCAGGAAAGCCACGTATCCACGTGTGAATTATGTTCAGTTTGATCGTAGCACACGCCCTCTGCGATGGCCTCCTTACACCATGGGGGTGTACTCTGCCTCCGTTTCCTCACCTCGGGACACCAGGCACAGTGGTGTTACCTCCTTTGAGCAGCATCCGTCCGGAAGTTCAAGTACAGCGACTGCGGCTGTGTGTTCACCGCAGCCCCCTGCACAGATCAGCCCACGCCCAGAAACAGCAGCAGGCTCCTCTCTCTTTCTCAGGTGGTCAAGGCATTGTGTTTTTTAACCTCATCCTGCCCTGTGTGGGGCTCCTCCAATGAGTTCTCAGCTGTAGTATCGACCTTTCTTACAAAATGGTGCCACGGAGCCCAGGCAAGTGACGGCCGGGGGCCACGGCCAGCCTGCCGGGGCAGCTGGGAGGATGCTCTCTCCCCTGCAGGGAGCTCCTGCCCGCTTCCCCATCCTCCTGAGCTAGAATTCAGGAGATCAGCTGTCCATTTGAGCAGCTTTCCATAGCCAAGAGTTTTCTGGGGGAGCCGAGGTGCTGGCAGGGAGCCCGGGAGGGTCTGGCACCTCTAGCACTGCCCTGACGGTCCCTGTGCATGCTGGGCTCTGGCTGAGCTGAGTGCAAGAAAGGAGGGACTGTGTGTGCAGAGCCAAGATCACTGAAGAGGCCCTGGGGGTCGCTGGTGCCGACCCTCATTATGTCCTCACTGCAGATGAAATGAGAACGTGACCGCCCCTTCCCCTGCGGGATGAATGGATCTCAGAATAGCATCCTGGTCACGGAGATGCCACTTGAAACGGCCGTCTGTCCGCTTTATCCTCCCCTCTCTCTGTTCTGCACAGCGGGTAGGAGGTAGGTCATGGTGAAACATGTCCTCAAAGACCCCGGGCTGGGGCTGCCGGGCTGTGGGGCGCTCACTGGCTCAGAGCTGCGGTGCTTTCGTGGGTCCAGTTCTTCCAGGCCAGCCGCTTGCATTTTGGAAGAAAAGACTTAACCTCATCTTTGACCAGACTTGCATTTTCATGCCTGATAAGTGAGCCGGGCTGCATGCGATGAACTTGGAGGCAGGTTTGCTGGGAGGACAGGACGGAACCTGGCGCCATGCATTCCTGTAGGCAGTGGATCCGCTTTCCGGAACCTTCTTCCCACGGTGAGCATGCATTTGGAGCCCAGGGCCCTGGCTGGGCTACTTTCTAGCTCTCCAGGATTTCTGGCTTTCAAGTCCTATATGACTTAGACCCCTGCTTCATCCACGTTCCTTGCTTATCTTCCGAGGAACCTCACCTTTTAATTTTAAAGCTTGTCATTCTAAAGCACTTTGCATTTCCCATTGCTTTGACTTTTTTTTTTTCCATCCAAGACAGTCCCCTTTTCCTTTAGTGGAAAGCTTAATAATCCATCAAGGACAGATCAACTGTCCAGTTTCCAATGAAAACTATTATCCTTCCCTCCATGGGGCTCCCCTGGTGGCTCAGTAGAGAATCTGCCTGCAATGCTGGAGACCCTGCTTCGATCCCTGGGTCAGGAAGATCCCCCTGGAGAAGGGAATGGTGACCAACTCCAGTATTCTGGCCTGGAGAATTCCATGGACTGAGGAGCCTGGAGGGCTACAGTCCATGGGGTCGCAAAGAGTTGGACACAACTGAGTGACTAACACTTTCATTAACCCCTGTGGGGAGGGGCTGTGTGCCGCCTTTGTGGTGTCGTCTTGTTTGCTTATGGCACAGACACGTGGAGCCTGGCCCATGTGTGTGCACGAGTGTCCTTCAGGCAGGGCACCGTGTCCCGTCCTGCTTGTCCCCACACTGAGCACCTTGGTGCTTGTTGCATGCAGGGCCCAGCACCTGTGTGTGTGGATGGGTGGTGGGAGCTGGGTCCCCTGAGAGGCAGGCTCTAGCCAGAATCTCACACAGAAGTGTTTAAACTGAGTGTGCGGTTGCAGGCGTTGGGGGTTCAACAGTGGATGACAGGTGCAAGCTCAGCTTCCTGGAGTGAGTGTTTTGGGGGTAGATGGAGGCTACAGGGACAGAGGAGCCTAGTGGGCTGCTGTCTTTGGGGTTGCACAGAGTCGGACACGACTGAAGCGACTTAGCAGCAGCAGCAGCAGGAGGCTACAGACAAACAGAGGTCACTAAAATGCTAGTAAAGTGTGCAGCTAGGAGGAATGACAAGGGGAAGCAGACAGCAGGGAAGGGGCATCAGTGTGTGTGAGGTTATTTTTTTTTCTTCTCTTTTAGGTCGCTGAGTCGTGTCCGACTCTTGGCAACCCCATGGACTAGACAGTCCGGGGAATTCTCCAGGCCAGAATACTGGACTGGGGAGCCTTGAGGTGGGGGTGTTGAAGCTGTAGTGGCCTCAGGGACGGCCTTGCTGAGTGGGGCACTTGTCACAGCCTTGCGGGGAGGGTGGATGGAGCTGTCCTTTTGGAGAGGGCAGAGCCTGGAGCTGGGCGGGGCCCTGACACTGGGAACACAGGAGGGCAGAGGAGAGGGCCAGTAGAGCTCAGAGAAGCAATTTGGCCCAGATTTAGAGGGCCTGTGTGGACCGATAGCAGCAGGGAGAAGAGAGTGTCTGGGCCTTGGGAGCCGGTAGCAGTGCAGGGACCCCCGGCCTGGGGCCCAGCATCTCCCCTCTCTGCTCCCGCTGCCTGCCATGAGTAGAACAGAAATCCTAGGAGCCTGCAGCCCTCCATACGAACACTGTCACTTTGAATCTAATTATCACTTCTAATATTAACAGTGCTGAACCTGTGGGAGCTTTCAAGTACAAATGATTGAATCCTGAATCCAATCCAGTAATTATCTCAGCAATCGAGATACCACAGGCTGCGGGTCATGGATGCTTTAAGGCCAGAGTCACCTAATGATCTGGGGCTTCGCTGCTAGAAATCACTTGCTTTATTTATTTATTTTTTTTTGGTTTTTCTCTTGCCCTCCTTTTTCTTTCTGCATGGCTTTGTCAGCCACATTAAAAATGTTGTGCTTCCATCATTGGAAAAACTAGCATGCTTTCCCCTGAAGGACAGGCTTGAAGGCTTTTTCTAATGTATTGCCCCAGCCACATGGAGTGGCTTCAGGTTAGCTCTTAATTCATATTTTCTGCAGCTGCTAATATGCCCGGTAGTCATAATTGTTGCGCATTTGAGATAAAAGCTAAATCTCGGCTTATCCCCTGCCTCCCAGGAGAAATTTGGAGGACAGCTACGAAGCCTGATCCATATTGTGATGTTGTTGAAAAGAAAATAGGGTTATAAGCTTATTCGGAGCCTTTGAGTGTTTCTGGTTGTGCAGACTGGGTGTTCGTGACTTACAGTGTAAAATCTGAATTTCCAGGGCAGGGACCAGAGCGGCTTCTGGCTGACACACACCATGCCTGTGACGAGCCAGCATCTTATTTTTATGTCTTAAGTGTCATTCAGTCCCAGGACGCATTGGATGGCACACACACAGTGGCTGTCCCAGGATGTGCCAACCGCATTCCCAGGCTTTGGAGGAAAAACCCCAGCTGGTGTGTGTGTACATTGTGTGTATGTGTGTGTACATGTGCTCACACGTGCACATTGTGTGTACATTATGTGTGCACACAGGTGTGTGTGCATGTGTGTGTATGCACGTGTGTGTTGTGTGCACGTTATGTGTGTACATGTGCTCACATGTGTTATGTGTGTGCATGTGTTATGAGTCATGTGCGTGTGTACACATGTATGTGTACGTGTGTGTGCTTGCACACCGCTGCATGGAGGATAGGGGCTTGCTCCTAGCCCAGGATCCTGTTCTCTGGAAAGTTCTCCCTGCACAGGTTTGTGCCCCTCGCTGGCTCCCGGCCTGTGCCTGGAGCAGACTAACACCAGTGATCCTCCACCGCAGGAGCCGCCCTCCGCCCCTCTGGTCCACACCAAGGCCTCTCAGGCGAATGGCTTCCCTGCCCACCTCCTCACCGGTGTTCCCGCCTTTGGATAAGTTTGCCTTGTGGAGGACATTTTTGAAGTGTGTTATGCAGGAAGAACTGGACAAGGAATACCAGTGGGGGAGAGTCAGATTACCATATGGAAA
>NW_011495036.1:1628236-1640631 GCF_000754665.1 Bison bison bison
AAAAAGAAGAGGAAAGATGTTTTTTAAACACACTATTGCTTTATTATAGCATTTTAACACCATTTAAAAAGTCAGTGGACACTGATTTTTGACCCTGCTGTTACTTAAAAAAAAAATTTATTTGGCTGCATTGATTCTTAATTGCAGTACACAGGGTCTTTAAAGTTGTGACATTTGGGATCTGGGTCCCCGATTGGGAACACAGAGTCCTAACCACTGGACCAACCAGAAAGTCCTTGCTAGCAGCAAGGACTTCATTATAGCATTTTAAACTGTTTTTTTTTTTTTTTCTAGTGGGAAGTAGAAAGAAAAAGTTGGTCAGGTCTCATCAACCGCTTGTTAAAGTGTGAGTTTTGCATTTATGTATGGTTCACAGAGAAAGAGAAGCTACATTCTTATGTGCCAGCTTTCCGTGAGAGAGCACAGCGAACCTTCTCACACATGCCTGCCTTTTCCTCTTCGAATCTGCTGACCTCCCTTGGTCTGGAACGCCCCGTGCGGCATTGCAGCAGTGGGTGTGCAAATGCCTGGCCACGTCTCATAACTTAGGCTTTGCACAGCTTCCCCTTGGAGAAAGTGTTAGGAATGTTCCCACCGTGGCTGAAATTTTATGATGCGTTGCGTTGGTTTTGCTTAAAGAGGTTAGCGTCGAGAACGCGGAGCACAGACTGCTTTGGAATCTTAAACTGTGCCATGCATCTGCTCTGTTAGGGGCCTTGTTAATTTAACCCCACGCTCTTGAGATATGAGGATGGGTCTTATCCCTGCCCGGGGCTGCCTGGGGAGGGCCTTCTGGCTCGGCTGAAGGACGCTGGCCTCCTGCCTCCAGCTCTAGGTGCTTTTCAGGATCTGTGCTGTCTCCAGGATGAGTAGTTATTTTTCATGCTGAACCTACTTTTGTTTTAATCTCGAGAGGCACATGGGAGTTTCAGTCCCCCAAGGATCGAACCTGTGTCCACTTGTAGTGGACTGGGACGTCCCGGACCTGCTTCTGCAATTTGTCTCTCCAGCCTGTGTCCCCTAGTTCCCCCATCAGATGGAAGGGAGGAGAATGAGATGTGGGGGTGGTCCTGGAGGTACCCCGCTGTGGGGCAACAGTCACTGAGTCCTCCTCCCACGAGCCATTTGTTTCTGAGAAGCTTCGACAAAAGATGTTTCAGTGCGAAACATGTTTCAGCAGAGTCTCTGCGGGAAGTGAGAAGGAGGCACTCAGCTTCATGGAGAAATAAAGGATTTTCGATACTTGGGGGCACAGGATAAAAAAGTGTGCATTTGAAGGGGTGTTTGTAGCCATCATTTCCCCAGCATGGTTCTCCATGTGGTCATTCAGTTGCTTGAGCAAGGTCTAGATAGACCTAGATTTGAAGAGAATTTTTTTCTTGATAAAGTAATACTTGCTCACAAATGGAGGGGAAAAGGAATATGGATATTAAAGTAATTATGATGAATTTTTTGCATTATTCAAGACATGTTCTCATCTTATGTAAGCATGGATCTCTTGCTTTGAAACAGCCAAACATGTTTGCTTTATCTGACAAATGACTGTTGGACACAGTCCTGCAGCAGGACGCGTGGGTCTGGCCTCACATAGACAGGAATGAACGCGAGGGATGTTCAGATTGTGTGTGTGTGTGTGTGTGTCCGTCACTTCAGTCGTGTCCCATGGACTGTAGCGACCCTGTGGACTGTAGCCCACCAGGCTCCTCTGTCCATGGGATTCTCCAGGCAAGGATGCTGGAGTGGGTTGCCGTGCCCTCCTCCAGGGGATCTTCCTGAGCCAGAGATCAAACCCACATCTCCTGGGTCTCCTGCACTGCAGGCGGATTCTTTAACGCCGAGACACTTACATATCATTTACCTGCTTGTGCTTCTCTGACTTGCTTTTCTTGGCCGTGCGTGGCTTCAGTTACTGAGTCAGCTACTGAACACTTCGGTTACTGAAAATGAAATCTGCTTTCGTTTTCACTGCTGTGTAGAATGCCCACGAAGGATTACACTGCGAGGCCGCCGCTGTGGTTCTGTCCTGTTCTTTCTAACAGCTGCATCATTTGTCCCAGCTGACACTCAGTGTCTCTCTGACATTTTTAGAAAACGGATAAGGGCCCAGATTGTGAATGATCCCTTTGTTCCAGGAATGAAGTTGATACTCTTTGTGGAAGCAGGGTTACTGCTCTTAGGCTGGAATTGTTTGTGTATCTCTCACTTTCATTTATTGCAACAAATCTCTAGAGTTGGGGACCCAGGGAGCAAAGTGCAGTTCAAAGAGTGGGTTCCTGTGGGCCCATTGCCAGAAGCCGAGGTGTCAGGTGTTGGAAGCCGGAGAGCAGAAACCCACCCTGAGCACAGGGGCCAGGGCCGGGGCTGGAGCCTCGACCTTGGCTTCGGGGAGCCTTTCCTTGTCTGCACACAGGAGAGTGGAAGTGAATTCTGAGATGAAAAGGAAGCAATCAATGGACTTTGTTTCCTCCTGTGGTTTCGGGCAGCACTTTCTCTATCAGATCAAAAGAGCCCATCAGTTCCCAGCCTCCATCACCGAAAAATAAAAATCTCATTTTCTTTCTGATAAATACCTGTTCACTGTTTAAAAAAAAAAAAAATCAAACACTGCCAGGAAAAAAACCCATAAATCCTCATCACCCATCAGATAGTAATACATGAGTTTGATGTGTCTATAAAAGTGCTTATAAACTATATATATTTCACATGCAGATGAGCTTAAAAAGAAAGTTGAATTTCTTTGAGACTTTTTAAAAAAATGGTTTGCCACATTTGCTTTACGTAAACAAAAATTCTTGGGCTTCCTAGATGGCTCAGTGGCAAAGAATCTGTCTGCTAATGCAGGAGATGTGAGTTTGATCCCTGAGTTGGGAAGGTCCCCTGAGGAGGGTGTGATAACCCACTCCAGTCTTCTTGCCTGGAGAATCCCATGGACAGAGGAGCCTGGTGGGCTACAGTCCACGGGGTCACAGGAGTCAGATAAGACTTAGAGATTAAACAACAACCACCACCTGTGTAAATTTTTGGTTGTTTTTGTTTTGTCTTTGTTTTTACCGGACCTTTGAGGCTGCGCTGTAGACACCCTGACGTTGCAGCATCGGATCCTGCCACAGCTGAGAGTCTGTCCTTCTTTCTCAGGACTTGGGATAATCTGATTGAGTGCACCCTGTACACCCATTTGCTGGCTTTTCTTCAGAACCCAGGGGGCGAGTCAAGGCACTGTCCTTCCCTGGGCAGTGTGGCCCCACCCCACTGCGATGGGCTAGCTGGATCCCCTTCTCCAGCCAGCACCGCCCCTGCCTCCGCCCAGGGAAGTGGACAGGCTGGGCTCTGAGGAGGAGGGCTGGCTGTGGCTCCAGCTAAAGGAGCTCAGTGTCACTGGCAGTTTCTGGTGGGGGAGGGGACTGGGAGGGAGGAGACTGAGGGGGGAGGTGCTGAAGCCTCAGCATCAGTAGCAAGTACCTCCGGGTTACAGTGTAGCCCGTCTTCAGGACGCAGGGTATCCTCTACGTTGCTATTAAGTTTCTCCTCCTGCAGAGCATGCACAATGGGAGACTGTTAAATCCAAGTCTGGGTCTCTGGCTGATGTTCCGAGTGCTCACTGTGCCGGGGGAAGAATTCTTAGCTTTGCATCTTCACCCCGAGACTTTCAGAGCATCCAGGTGAGAGGTTGGAGGGAGTTGCCACTGGACTGAGCTCTGGGGTAGGGCTGGGGCTGCATGGGGTTGTTTCGGAACCTGCAACTCTGACCTGAAGGCTGGGGGCTGGGGTGAAACCGTACCCTGGGGCAGGAGGCCTTCTGAATGGGGTTGGGGGGAGATGGGGGGAGGTGCAGACAGACTCAGAGGTCGCCAGCACCTTCTCCCACGGATGTGGCTTCCTCCTCGGTGAGGTTAGATGGTGTGGCTTGACATTCTGTTTCTGAACAGACTGAGCCAGAGAAGACCATGATCGGGGCTTCCCTGGTGGTCCAGTGGTTAAGACCTGGAGCTTCCAATGCAGGGGGCTCGGGTTCAATGCCTGGTCAGGCAGCTAACATCCCACACAGCCACACAGTACAGCTCGCCTCCCCTCCCCACCCCGCCAAAAAAAAAGTGATCCTATTTTCCGCACCTTTTTCTAGCAGTTTCTTGAACACTTCAGCAGGGTGAGGGCTCCTGGGAAGAGCAGGAAGTCGGCAGCCTTGAGGCTCTGCTCGTGGGAGCCGAGATCGAGTCTGTGACCGGTTCTCTTTGACTCCTTAGTTCCTCGTGGGCCTACAGAATGATCGTAGCCATGACCCCGCCGTGAGCTCAGGTCTTGCTCGTGTGCAGGAGCCGTGGCTGTGCTGAGCCTGATGTCCCTGCGGGTGTGCTTTGGGGTGTCCGGGGTGGCATGTGCCCTCTAGATGCATGGACTTGTCATCTGAGACGACATCCCTCCCAGGCCCTGGCAGGCTTTTTTGCAAGAGTGCCCGCGCGCTCTGCCCACGCCCCTGGTGCCGCTGGGGCCTGGGTGCCTGAGGCCACGCCCTGTTCTCAGGTGCTGACTGCTCCTTGTCACCTCTCTCCCCCTGTTCAAGGAAGTGTGTTTGAATACAGAGTGACCTGGGTGGGACATTTTCTTTTTAAAAATAATTCTGCTTACTTTTATTTTTGGCTGTGCTGGGTCTTTGTTGCTGTGAGGGCTTTTCTGTAGTGGCGGGGAGCAGGGGCAGCTCTCTAGCTGGGGTGCACGGGGCTTCTCATTGTGGTGGCTTCTCTTTCTGAGGAGCACAGGCTCTGGGCACGCAGGCTTTAGGAGTTGTGGTTCCTGGGCTCTGGGACAGAGGCTCAGTAGTTGTGGCTCATGGGCGTAATTGCTTCACAGCACGTGGGATCTTCCTGGACCAGGGATTGAACTCATGTCTCCTGCATTGGCAGGTGGATACTTTACCACTGAGCTACCAGGGAAGCCCCCCCGGGTGGGACATTTTTTATAAGGCTGATCTTGAAGGTGAAGTGAAGTGAAAGTTGCTCAGTTGTGTCTGACTCTTTGCAACCCCATGGACTATATAGTCCATGGAATTCTCCAGGCCAGAATACTGGATTGGGTAGCCTCTCCTCTCTCCAGGGAATCTTCCCAACCCAGGGATCAAACCCAGGTCTCCCGCATTGCAGGCGGACTCTTTACCAGCTGGGCCACAAGGCAAGCCCCTGAAGGTGAAAAGATGCTTAACAAGCACGTGAGTGGCCGTCTGGGTGAGGATGATTGATGACTCAGGTGTGGGTGACACTGGCTTCAGGAACTTGATGGAAATGAGCGGCAGAGGTCTCCTATCAGTGGTCCATCAGGTGTCAGGGCAGGATGGAGCGGAGCCCACAGAGACACGGACGGTGCTGTCCACCTCTGTGAAAGCCTCACCCCCCAGGGTCACTTACAAGGTCCTGAGTTCTACAAGGGTTGACTCCCCCTCTGGATGGGTCTGTGTTTAGTTCCTTTTGTGTGTGTATGTGTGTTTAGCTTCTATTAGGTAAGATTTCCAAAGAAGGATGCTCTTTGGGTGATCACCAGCCTTCTTGGGGTAGAAATAGGATCCTTTTCATAGTCACTGGGGCTGGAAGCAGGGTTCGTGAAAGTCAGGCTCTCAAAGGGTGGGAGCCGAGCTCCTGAGCCCCTTTCCCCATAAGTTACAGCACAGTAGCCCAGATGTGTGTGGGTCTCTCGCCTGCCGCCCCCAGGGGGGACTGTGTGTTCCTGGACTGCTGTAAGTGCAGAGGTCTGTTGGACACACACCCTCCCACCCCCCATGGCTGTCAGACTTGAATTTCTAGTTGATTAACCAGGAAAATCTGCCTTCCTGCTGGAATGTTGACTCTGGAGGACCTTCTGTGTCAGGTTTTAGAATTCCTTTTGTTTCTTCCTGGTTGGGACTGGTCCAGGGTCACATTACCATCTTCCCAGTGGTCCTGGAGTCTGGAGTTAGAGGTTTTCAATAGTTCTAAAATTTCGGCTTGAGTTAAAACATATTCTGATGAGATGAGCAGTCGTTTCAACATACGGATGTGAATATCTTCTACGTCCTATGTAGTAGAATTACACTGTTTACTCAGCCTCCTCTCTCTCACCCTGGTTATTGCCATTTTGTTCCTTAGATCATCTACTGTGGGGGGAAATGAGACACTGTTCTCAGTGAGGCCAACACTCCGAATGCCCCACCTAGGTTCAAAGGGCTTGTTAATAATAGTGCTGGAGGTTAAAATCATTATGACCCTCACTTCCTTGTCCTGTCGAAAATAGTGTAAGTGTTCCAGAATGCTGTTAGTGAAACACAGCTTCGCGCACCTGTGCAGCTCAGCACGAGCGTTTTGCTTTTGGAAGAACAGGATGGTTATTCAAAGACTCTGGGTTTCCTGGAAACCACACATTCATCCTAGCTACAGTCCTTTCAGTCCACTGTGTGAAACCTTAAAGTGTTAGCCGCCCAGTCGCGTCTGACTCTTTGCGACCCCATGGGCTGTAGCCCACTGGGCTCCAAGCGCGAACACTGGTATGGTTGCCATTCCCTTCTAGAGGGCATCTTCCCGACCAGGGATAGAACCCAGGTCTCCCGCATTGCAGGCGGATCCTTTACTGTGTCTGCCACCAGGGAAACCTCAGTGTGAGGTTTGTTTGCAGGAAATTTGAGACTGAGCTGAAACCTTTCTGGGTCCCTTGCAACTGCTGATGATGAAGCAGGGGAAGAGGTGGGTGGAGTTTTTTGCTTCTAACATGTGGTCAAACTCAGTAGCTATCTCCTGAAGCCGTTTGCTTCCTGCAGATGTCGGGTGTTTGGCTGTGGGGAGGCTGTGTCACTAGTGTTAGCTGCAGCTCTCCTGTGGATCCTACTTGTGGAAATCAACGCCTAGCAGCTCCAGTGCACCTCGAGGGAGCTGGCCCTGATGGCTCCAGCCTTCGTCTCCTGCAGTTCAGTCACTCAGTCGTGTCCTACTCTGTGACCCCATGGACTTCAGGACACCAGGCCTCCCTGTCCATCACCAGCTCCCAGAGCTTACTTAAACTCATGTCCATTGAGTTGGTGATGCCACCCAACTATGTCATCCTCTGTTGTCCCTTCTCCTCCCGCCTTCACTCTTTCCCAGCATCAGGATCTTTTCCAGTGAGTCAGTTCTTCCCATCAGGTGGCCAAAGTATTGGAGTTTCAGCTTCAGCATCAGTCCTTCCAATGAATATTCAGAACTGATTTCCTTTAGGATAGACTTGTTGGATGTCCTTGCAGTCCAGGGGACTTTCAAGAGACTTCTCCAACACCACAGTTCAAAAGCATCGATTCTTCGGCGCTAAGCTTTCTTTATGGTCCAACTCTCACATCCATACATGACTACTTGAAAAACCATAGCTTTGACTAGACAGAGACACGCTTTAATTCCGGCCCCATAGGATGATGCTTTGTGATGGACAGGCTGGCTGGACTCTGTTTTGGCTCTGCTGGTTCCCACAGTGCCAGGGGCCAGAACCACGTTTCACGCATGCCCTTATCTGCCAGAGCACCGAGCATCAGTCAGTGCTTGGTGAGTAATTGTTGGGTATAGAGCGTGATCGGGGCTTCAGGACAGGTGGGGCAGGCAGGACCCAGAAGGGGACTCCCTCCCTCCCCCGACCCTGGGGGACAGACGGCAGGCATCCCCTAGCTGGCAGAGCAGGGTCAATGCTTCTTCCGTAAACAGCCCAAGCTGGGGACTTGCCTGCTGGTCCAGTGGATAAGACTCTGTGCTCGCAATGGAGGGGGGCCATGGTCAATCCTTAGTTGGGGAACAGAGTCTACATAGGAGTTTGCGTGCCCCAACTAGGGATCCCATGTGCTGAGACCTGGTGCAGTCAAATAAAGAAAACAAAGCAGGCCAAGCTGCTTGTGATCCCTTTATACCATGCATTCTCAGTGGCCGTGAAAAGTGGCTCTTGGGAGGAGGAAAAGAAATCCTGGATATGACAGTGGTCGTAGTGGGCCGTAGGATGTAAACAGATGCATCTCTGCTGTTCAGGTTCCATGAGGGAGAGCGATTAGGGAAAAAAAAAACAACTTGAAACAGTATTTTAGGACAGAAAATAGTGAAACAAAAGTGACAGATTACAAAACAAAGCCAGAAGCGGAGTTTATTAAGCATTCGGACAGTAATTTGAAGTAGAGGGTTTATTTGGCAAATGCAGAAGTATGTTTAGCAACATGGAACTGTTTTCATGCAAAGTTGAAAGCACATTGTATTTCCTTCCTGACCACGTGCCCAGTCCCCATCTCTTCGAGAGAGATAAGGGTCATCTAAGTTATTTCATCTGATTGATGATTGTCATTCATAACTTTATTGCTACTTCTGTCTTGGGTATTCCTTTAGAAAAGGTGTATGGATTCATTACATATTGTAATGTCTTATCTGTAGAGTATAAGATAAAGTGAAGCATGTATCTGCTGACACTTTTTAAGTTGACCTGTCTATACTTAGAAATGTCTCTTAATAGTAAGCTTCCCTGTTGACTCAGATGGTAAAAGAATCCGCCTGCAATGTAGGAGACCCGTGTTCAGTCCCTGGATTGGGAAGATCCCCTGGAGAAGGAAATAGCAACCCACTCCAGTATTCTTGCCTGGAGAATCCCATGGACAGAGGAGTCTGGCGGTGTACAGTCCGTGGGGTTGCAAAGAGTCAGATGTAACTGAGCGACTCTCACTCAGTAATGAGACATGAATTAAAAGCACGCTCGCCCTATCACATGAGATGCTCACCTCCAGGGGTCCTCCCTGCTTGAATGTCAGCCTCCACACCCCCAGGGTCGTGGCTGGACCCTTCCTATTCTTCACGGTGTGGCCCAGCTTTGCTTTGCATGGGGAGCAGTTTTTCACGCTGGGCTGTAAGGGTCTGTCTCTGAGGAGGGGGTCAGGGGACAGAATTTCAGGGACATGGAAACAGCTGTCACCATGGCACGCCAGACTGATCCGGCAGCTCAGTTGGATTTTTGCCTCGTGTGTGAATGTCGCTCATCTGAGCCAAGAGTGGAACTGAGGGGCAGTGCACTGCTGAGTGCCCTGCAGGCCTCTGCCACCCGCAGTGGGGCCGGTCTTGCTGGTTAGGGGTCTTGATTTTCAGGAACAGCAGGGATAAGAAAAGTGGAGGAGGTTGTCTGGAAGTAGCCTGGTTGTAGATTAGCCAGGTTGAACTCCTGGTGGTTCCTGGCATCCCGCCAGGAGGAGGAGTTTCTGTTCTCAAAACCATGCCTGCCATCAGCGCATCTGTCATGGACCTCGGTTGACAAACAGGGCCGGGGTCCTTCCAAGATGCTGCCAGTTCTCAGCAAAGATGGAGGTTATTTCGCAGCTGATGGTGATGGAGTAGGAGCTGGGGGTGGGCGGGTGCTGGAGGTGATGGCGGTCTCTGGGGGGTGCTGGCGATGGCTTGTCTGATCTCACCAGCAGTCCTTGAGTCCGGCACACATGGGTGCCCGCCTGTGAGCCAAAACAAGGAGCTGCTGGCCCGGAGCCGTGTGCTTCCTTGCGCCTCAGTGATCGTTGGCTCTGTGGTCTTCAGTTTCTCCTGTGATAGAATTGAAAAGATTTTATTTAGATGCTGCCATGAACCTTTTTTTGTGTCAACAATTCTTGCCATTTATTTTAAAATGATATATATATGTACATATATATATGTCGTCCTTGGTGGCTCAGACACTAAAGCGTCTGCCTACAATGAGGGAGACCCGGGCTCCATCCGCTGGGTTGGGAAGATCCCCTGGAAAAGGAAGTGGCAATCCACTCCAGTATTCTTGCCTGGAGAATCAGAAGGACGAAGGAGCGTGGCGGGTTACAGTCCCTGGGGTTGCAAAGAGCTGGACACAACTGAGCGACTTCTCTTTCCTCCATATTAAATTGGAGGATAATTGCTTTACAGTGTTGTGGTGGTTTCTGCAACGTTGTGTTCTGTTTCCCTGGAAGCAGATGAAAGAAGGTTAAGGGGAGCAAGCAGTTGGTGGAAGCAGGCCACTGCAGTACGCGACACGGGGTCAGGGTGGACCTGCTGCTGCTACCCAGAAGGCTGTGCAGAGGCGGGTCACGTGGGCACAGAGAGATGCCTGGCGGTGTAACAGGACACGCCTGTTCAGGAGGGTGCCTAGAGAGGTGCTCTCTGCTCCCCGTCAGAGAGCAGGCAGGCAGTGGGCTTGGAGGTGGTGCCCTGTGTCCTCACCCCGGGGATGCCGCGTGGTCCCCGCCCTGCTGAAGTTACGTGCTTTCTCTTACGGTCCAGAGGCTTTAAGAAATCTTTCAGCGAACCTTTGCCCTCGTGTCTTATCTGTCATTCTCTTCCCAACTTCTGAGCGAAGCTCCAGGCTGCCGTACCGACTTTTCTAACGACTTTCCAAATTCCCTTGGCTCTCCTGGTCCAGCTTCTGTGAGCCTCACTTTACTGCTCAGGACATCTATAGCATAGTGAGAGAAAAGAGCCACATCCTTCCAGCGCTTTGCAGTGGACGTGAGTTTGCGCAGACTCCAGGAGATGGTGAAGGACAGGGAAGCCTGGTGTGCTGCCCTGCATGGGGTCGCAGAGAGTCAGACACGACTGAACGGCTGAACAGTAACAACCGTAGGGAAACTACACGGAGATGAATGAGACCACAGGGCCCGTGAAGCCGCGCTTCCAGCCTGGCGCAGGCCAAACCAGCGGGTGCCGTGAAATCCATTAACACAAAGGTTAGCGAAGCCGAGGCGAGCACGTCGGATGGAAGCGGGGGTGGACCTTCAGTGTTCCTGGCTGCTGGGGCCCTGTGTCCTCCCTTTGTGAGATTCACGCATCTCTCCTGCACCCCTGCCAGCCTTCCAGATTCACCCCGGGGCTTGCTTGCAGTGATGGCATGGTGAACACATGTCTCGTGTGCAGTGTGGAGAAGAGTGTGTTTCTCCCAGGACATACCCAGTGTCCCACGATGTCAGCGTCCCAGACAACCGCATCCTAGCCTGTGAGAGTCCTTTAGTCTGTCGGGGGCCTTATCTCACCACGTCCCCGTGAGAGGCTGGGCTTACGGGTTGGGGTGACGTGGGAGTTGTGGGGGGCAGGCAGGTGCTTGGTGTCTGTGCACTGAAAAGAAGAGGGCCCGGGGCAATCCCGGCGGACAGCGGCTTTGTGAAAAAGCGTGTGCAGTGTGACAGGCGCAGTTGGTGTCTGTGAGCCAGGCCTCAGGAGGTTCGCCTTCAGCTGCCGGTTCTGCCCAGACATCATAGGAAGCAGTCATGTCCTTCCAGCGAGAAGGCAGAACAGTGCGCTTGCTGTGAGGATCCTGTTAGTCCCAGAGCGAAGTCCAGCACTTGGGGCCCTGAGTGCTCAGCTGACAGGCTGCTGTGTGCCCCGAGGGGCGGCGGCACCTGACCCGGCGTCCTGGGGGCCTGCCCCCCTCCCCGTGTCCGTCTCTGTGCTCCAGTGCAACGTGCTGAGATGCGTTGCAAGACGGTGCTCATGCCTCATTTCTCTCCTCCTCGTTTCATCCTCTTGAATCTTTCACCTCCCCCCAACTTACTTCCCTGGTGGCTCAGACGTTAAGGAGTCTGCCTGCAATGCGGGAGACCCTGGTTCAACCCCTGGGTCGGGAAGATCCCCTGGAGAAGGAAATGGCAACCCACTCCAGTATTCTTGCCTGGAGAATCCCATGGACAGAGGAGCCTGGCAGGCTGCAGTCCATGGAGTTGCAAAGAGTTGGACGCGACTGAGTGACTTCACTTCTTCTTCTTTAACTTACTTCTAGAAACACTGGTGCGTAAAGGCCCACAGCCCCTCACCTGGATTTGGGAAGTCTAAGAAATCCAAAAGCCTGCCTGGGTTCTTTCTGGGTCCATGCGCCTGAAGGCACTTTGCATCTCACCACTGAATCATCCACGTGTTTGATTAGGGCATGGGTAGTCTGTAGCGTATCGATTTTTCCGACCATCCATGTGTGTGTTTTAGGAGTGCCTGTTTCGGTCTGTATCGGAGAACCATTTAAACCAGGGGTCCGCAACCTCTGGCCCGAACACTTTTACCTCCTGTCAGGTCACCGGTGGCATTAGACTGGATACAAAGCGCACAAGGAATGTCATGCCCTTGAATCATCCTGAAACCTCTTCCTCCCACCGCCATCTACCCGGGTTTTGTGGAAAAATTGTCTCCCGCAGAACCAGCCTCTCTGGTGCCACAAAAGTTGGGGACCGCTGCTTTGAACCACTCAGAATTGTTCATTCAGGACGCAAGGCAGGACACGTGGGTGATCGGAAGACAGCGCCCATCCCCCCACCGGGATCATGTCACAAACGCAGGTTGAGTGCCTGAGCTGTAATTGCGTTTGGATCCCCACGGGATGAATGGGCACGTTTAACAGTTTGGGAGTCTCTGGTCGGCCCCTCTAATCCGTCAGCCTTCTGTTCTGTGCGTGGA
>NW_011495036.1:1640751-1668568 GCF_000754665.1 Bison bison bison
AGCGGGCCAGGAGGGGGACCAGGGCAGTGCTGCTGGGCCCTCTGGCCTTGGTACGGTCCCCCCAAAGGTGTCGTGGCCCCTGTGTCAGCCGGCACGGCGGGGCACCGCCCAGGGAGGCACGGTGGCCCAGAAGCGGGCAGCTCCTCCCGCCTAGCCTGGGGTCTCATCACAGGGATCCCTGACTGCTCAGGGCCGCCACCAGCAAAGAGGGACGGTCACCCTCCCCGGGTCCCAGCTGTTGTCACCCAGGGCTCCTCCTGGGAGCCTTTGTGCAGAGGGACCCAGACACCCGCTGCCACGGGCCTGTGACGGGTTCCGGTGTCAGAAGGTCCCTTTGATCCCGTGGTGACGGCGCCCCTGCCTCTTGTTCCCCAGCTTTCAGCCCACTTGGTGTGGGCGGGGCTGGCCTGGGGTGTCCCTGTGGCTGCTTTGGTGGCCCCCACCTGTCACACAGGAAGGGGGGTCGCTGCTGGAGTGGGTAGGGGATGGGAGCATCCAGGTGGGGGGCCAGGAGGGGCCCTGGGTTCTCCCGGGGGGCTGCAGCTCAGGTGTGCGGGCCCCTGCAAGGGAGGAGCCGGGTGGGGTCAGCCCTCCGCTCGGGGAACTCAGCTGCCTCTGCGGTGGTCCCTGCAAGGGAGGAGCCCGGTGGGGTCAGCCCTCCGCTCGGGGAACTCAGCTGCCTCTGCGGTGGTCCCCACTGCTTGACATGCGGACTGTCCTGGTGTTGGTATTTTTTCTCAAGAGGCCGGGCGGGTTTGAGCAAGGGCTGGTGAGACTGGCACACGTCCCGTCCGGGCTAGAGTGCTGGGCAGGGTGGGCACTGGGACCGCAGGCCATAATAAGGGCACTGAGGTTAGTGCCCAATGAGCTGCAGGCGGGCGGTTCTTGGGCACTCGGGGGCCTGCGGCTGGAGTCCCCTCTGAGGCCCTTTCCCCGCCTTCCCCTTCCCAGCTCTTTGTAAAATGGAAGCCCTCTGGGCTCCTCCCAAGCCGTTCCTCCCACAGAACTCAGTTCCTCGGGGAGGGCAGGGTGGCTCCTCGGTTCGTGGTCCAGCCCTTTCCTTATTCACCCCCAAATGCCAGTGTGGTGCCCCCCAAGAGCTGTCAGCAATGCCGTTTCTTGGCCTCCCTGCCCCCCCCGACCCGCTGACCCAGGAAACGCGGTGGGCTCCCGTTTGGTGGTGCAGGCGGGCATCTGCCTTGGTGGTGCTGACGGTACGCGGGACTTGGATCGAAACATCTTCTTTCCTCCCCCCAAGAGGCGGGCGCTGCAGACACCGTGCCTGGGGCGGTGGGAGCCTCCGATCTTCCTGTGGCTGAGCCGTGAGCACATGCTCTGGTGATGTAACAGCCTTTATCAGGAGTGAATCAACACTAGAGGAGAGAGGCCGGAGCCTTAGCGGGACCCGAGTCGGCAGCTGATGCTCGGTCTCTGGGGGAGGGCACATGGGAGTGTCAGCTGGGACCCACCCTCTGCGCGGGTGAGACCAGCCGGGAAGGGTAGCCGAGGGCACAGGGGAGCGTCAGCTGGGACCCACGCTCCGCACAGGTGGGACCACCCAGGAAAGGTAGCCAAGGGCATAGGGGAGTGTCAGCTGGGACCCACACTCCACACAGGTGGGACCCACGCTCCGCACAAGTGGGGCCACCCAGGAAAGGTAGCCGAGGGCACAGGGGAGCGTCAGCTGGGACCCACGCGCCACACAGGTGAGACCACCTGGGAAAGGGTAGCTGAGGGCACAAGGGAGCGTCAGCTGGGGCCCACTCTCTGCACGGGTGGGACCCCCTCTCCGCATGGGTGGGGCCACCCGGGAAGGGTAGCCCTGCCTCTGTGTCTCGTCTTAGGAGCTGTACTCGGCTCCCTGCTGCCTGCCTGTCCATCTTCCAGGAGTGGGATTTCCAGGCCTCCACATCTCCAGAGTTGATTCTGAGCAGGTGGGGAGGGAGGAGCTAGGCAGAGTCTCAGGCTCCTCGATGAGACCACTTGAATCCTTTTCCTTTCCCAGACGTGTTCTTGGCGGGCATGTGCTGAGGGTTTGTGAGTGGGGCACCTTTAGAGACTCAAGAAGGACAAGCCGGGGGTTTTCTCTGGGATGTAGAAAGGGGCTCACCTCTGACCATCCCTCGACTGGCAGGTCTGGGAGGTGAACAGGGGGGTCCTGTGTACAGGACAGTGGGGAGCTGTGTGCTGGCATTTCAGGGATGCTGACCTGAGTGACGGGGGAGGAGCCTGATGGAGCAGGAGGCTGGGGGCGAGAGGGTGCTTATGTCAAACCTCCCCAAACTGTTCTGCAAAGATGCAGGAAGTTCACAGAGTGCCTCGAAGCACTCTGGTGTGGAGTTAAGGTGCGGATGGTTTGGATCCAGTCCCTGCCACCCACCTTGAGCAGGACTTGGGAGAAGCATTCAACAGATGACTTGGAGCATCATCTCAACCGCGGTTGAATCTCCTCTCCGCCACGTTCATCATTGGGGTCTGCTCCAATCCACTTCCAATTCTGCACAGGGCCGGCGTTGAAAGTAACAGTTACTGCAGGGGAGAGAGAGAAGTCAGCGCCAAGAAATTCTATCAAGGGAACGATCTTTAAGTGAAAATAGTGTCGGAAACCAGGTCTGGGACACTTCCCTGGTGAGCTTACAGCGCGAGTGGGATTTCATGGCGTGTTGGATGCCGGCTGGTGGTGGAGGCGGGAAGCCCGGGGGAGTCGCTCGGTCAGGTAACACCGTTGGCTGTTTGGAAAAAGTGCAGAACCCCAGGGGCTGGATGTTCTGGGGTTTCTTCCATCTCCCCTTCATCCGGAGCGTCAGGAGAGCAGCGCCCTCACGTCGGGTGGTGGGGAGGCGGTGGTGGGCAGGTGTGTGCTCCTGTTGGAGGTCTGCAGCCAGATGTGGCCGAGGCATCCGGAGCTGCTGTGGTTGCAGAGAGGGCCAAACCCAGAGGGCGGAGGCAGGAGCGGCGAGGAGGGTTCAGAGAGGTGGGGAAGAACCAGGTGGGAGCCGTGTCTGCCGTCAGGGAGCTGGGGTTCAGGAGTCCACTGTGGACTGCAGTGAGTTACAGGCTGTGTCCTCCCCAGGGGGGCCTTGGCCGTGGGCCCAGGTGATGCGGAGAGGGAGTGCCTGCCTTGGTCCTGGCCCACTCCCCCGCCACTCACACACACACACACACGCACGCACACACTGTGGGCACATGCGTGCACACACACATGCACGCACTGTGGGCACGCGCGTGCACACACACACACACGTACTGTGGGTGCACGTGCACACACACACATATACACACACACTGGGCGTGCACACACACACGCACTGTGGGTGTCCGGGTGTGAGTGTGATGACCACCTAGTTGCACCTCGGTTTTCTTGTCTCTGCGAGGAGCACTCACGCCTCTGTTGCGCTGCTGTTGCTCAGCCCTGTCTCCTCCTGACCCCGGCGCTGCAGTGCTCCAGGCTTCTCTGTCCTTCATTACTTCCCGGAGTGTGCTCAGGCTCATGATGTCCGTTGAATCCGTGATACTCTAAGCATCTCATCCTCTGTCGCCCCCTTCTCCTCCTGCCCTCCATCTTTCGCAGCGTCAGGGTCTTTTCCCACGGAGTTGTTCGGATTCGTTAAGGAGAGCAGATTCTGGGACGCGGGCCCATGGTTAGTATCAGTAAGGGGTGGCTGCTACTGAGTCCTTGTGGCTGTCGCCCTTGAGGGCGGGTCAAGTCTTGGTCGGCTCACCTCCCTGCCGGCTGGTTGGCCACTGGTGGCTGCGAGTCTGCATGCTAAGTGGTGCCTGGTCCCTGAGACTCGAGTTAAAAGCGTCCGTCTGGAGTCTCAGTGAGGCCGTGGGTTGGGCTCCCACCTGCCAGGGCTTCGGGTCTGGAGTGAGCAGAGGGCAGGGCCTCTAGCTCTTGGGGAGAGGAGCCACCCAGGGCACCTGTAAGCGTGTGAGGCCCTCCTGAGTGGCGCTCTTTGCAGTAGAAGGAGTATTTCTGCCTCTCGAAAGTGGCTTCACTGAGCTTTGATTGGCGAGTGAAAGAACCTGTGCTTAGGGACCTCCAGAGCCTCTGTCTCCTCCACCTCCGTCCCAACTGATGGGGCCCCCAGCTGCAGTCCGCTCCCCTGGGTTCCGTTCCTGGGTGCACAGAGGCTTCATCTCCTTCCAGCCAGAAGTCCAGGGAAGCTTCTTTGTACCGGGGGTGGTGCCTGGGTGGGAGGCCCGCAGAAGGGCTCCAGGGAGCGCGATCTTCAGGAACACAAAGGTTTACTGCAGTTAGGCTTTGGGGACAGGGAGTTTGGGAGTCTGCGAGGCAGCGCGTTAATTGGCAGGTCATTGGGAGGCCTCATGTCGAGCAGCTCGTTTTAATTAGCCTGCTCTGCCCGGTGGATTCCGTGCTGTTGCAGCAGCAGAGCGCGTGGCCCTGCTTTGCCAATCTCGTGGTTGACTTGAGTTTCCTCAGTGGCAAGTTTGCAGCGGAGTTGGGGCTCTGGGTTGCCAGCCCCTGGCTGGGAGTGGGCCAGCATCTCCAGGGCACCCCGGCAGTGCTCGGAGCTTCCCTGGGAGACAAGGATGGAGGTCCCAGCCGTCCTTCTAGGCCTGTAACCAGAGACCTGCTGCCCCCGGGGTCCCCCCCTGCCGCCAGCCTCTCGGGACACCAACAGGGCTCCCCTGCAGCTCTGACGGGGAGGAAAAGAGCCTTACATCCACACACCTGTGGGTGGGAGGCCCTCCTGAGAGTCTTGAGGCCGTTTGGAAATATTTTTTTACACTTGTCAAACAAACTTTCCTCCAGCCCATAAAAGCGTAGAGAGAGGTGTGGGGAGGTGCTTTTCCGGGGTGGCGGTGAGCAGTTGGTTCTCCGTGTCCCAGAACCCGGGGAAGCCCTGGAGGGGATGGAGGGGCCCCAGTGCCCCCAGGCAGAGCTGCCGTGGCTCGGTGGGTCTTCTCTTCCAGCTGGATCGTCTTCCCAGGAATCTGGGTTATGGAGGGAAGCCTGACTTCTTAAAGGGGCCAGAGGCCTGCCTGCTCTGTAATGCCCTTCCTGTAGCTGTACCTCTGGCCCTTGGAGAGCCTGGGGTCCTGCCCTGTGGGCCGTGTGGCCAGCAGGGTGGGTCTGCCCAGCTGAGACCCCGAGGAGGGGGCTCTCCATTCACTCGTGCCCATCCCGTTGGCCTCCGGATCCAGTCTGTGAATGGAGCCCAGCCCCAGTGTAGTGCCCCATGTCTGCCTGTGGGCCCAGGGGGATGCTCACCCGACCTGCAGACGCCCTGCGCCTCCCAGGAGGGCGCATGCGTGTCCCAGTGTGCAGGCCCTGCCCAGCCTCCTGGTGAACTGCAGGGAGAGCCAGCTGGGTGTTCCCTGCTGGGTCTGCCCTTGTGTATTTCCATCAGGTTGCTTTGGGCGTGGTGGGAGGATGTCACCCGGAAGCACAGTCTTGACCCCTGCCTTTGACCTTGGCCACCTGCTCTGAGGTTCACACCTGAGCGGAGGCCAGAGATGCTCTAGAGAACAGGCCTGGGGTCGCGGCCCGTTTCTGGTTTCTGAGTATTTGAGGCTTAAAAAGCTCCACGGTAGGGAGGCTGGATCAGAGGCTGGCCAGTGGCTGCTGCAGGTAGGAGATTGGTTGGAGCTCTGGGGCACCTACTCTGCCGTGTACAGCCAGGCGAGGCCCCTCAGGTTGGAAAGCAAGCCCCCCAGCTGCTGGCTGACCTTGAGTTTGTCTGCAGGCTGCATGGGGTCTGCTCCCTGGAGGAGCCTCAGGGGAGAACCATGCTGGGTGGTTCTCGGGGAGGAGAGGGGGCCTGCTGAGATGGAGAGGGGGTGTGTGCATGGTCACCTGCCGCTGACCAGCAGAGGCGGCCTGGGCTCCTTGGAGCTGCACCCTGGGGAGCTTGGGGGTCACAGCTCCCTCTGCCCACACTGCCCACCGGCCCTGCTTCAGGAACAGGCCTGGAACCCCTCAAGTCCCTATCCCCGTCTTCTAGGGCTTGGCCACTGCCCCAGTGGCCACAGATAGGAGGACCCTCCCGACGGCTCAAGCCAGGCTTGTCCCAGCTGCCCTAACCTAGGCCATCTGAGGTATAGCAATGCTTGAGGGCAGCTCCTGGCCCCTTGTCCTCTTGCGGGTGAGCCACGTGGGAATCGGGGGGTGCATAGCCCCACAGGGGTGTCAGTAGAGAGGCCACGAGTGCTCTTGCTCTCACCCTTTCAACACTCAGACTGGCTGGGATGTGGGCACCTGTGAGTGATCCTCAGCCGGGCAGGGAGGGCGTCTGGGGGCTCCGTCCTCTGAGTGTCCTCTGCCTCCATGGGTGCACGTTGGAGTAGACTCGTGAAAACGTCGCTCAGTCGTGTCCAACTCTTTGCAACCCCGTGGGCTGTACAGTCCATGGAGTTCTCCAGGCCAGAATCCTGGAGTGGGTAGCCTTTCCCTTCAGGGGATCTTCCCAACCCAGGGATCGAGCCCAGGTCTCCTGCATTGGGGGTGTATTCTTTACCAGCTGAGCCACAAGGGAATCCTGGAGTAAACTCGTACGAATACTTAATCCAAACCAACGTGTGTTAATCTTCCTAGATGCCTGAGCAAGTGCAGGAAGCTACATTTAACCTTTTTCTCTAATAAACCACGAGGTCAGGAGTGTAAGATCATTTTGGTTGTGTACTGAGCCTAGTGAGAGGGGATCTGGTGTGAGCGTGCACTTACCCTCGGGACTGCGTGTGGACGTGTGTTTTGAACTCAAGCATGGGCAGTCTTCTGCTTTCTCATGGGCCAAGTGGAAGTCAGGTGTGAACTGAAGACTGGTGTTTTGGAGCCGGGGTGGATCATTTTCTGAGGACCCCAGTCTTTAGCAGGTACTGTCGTGGCCCCTTGGCTTTCTGGAGATCGGAGGTGGAAACTCGAAAGGTGGTCCTGGGTTTCCCAGCCGGCAGGGCCTTGGGGTCTACGGTTCCGTCTGGGAAGGCTGCTGGAGCCCGTGGGTCTGTAGCCTTGCCAACAGCTCTGCTCCCCGCTGGCGTTCAGAGCGGAGCCTGGAGGCTAGGTCCCGCTCCGGGCGGGGGAAGGGAAGGTGGGCACCTGGGCTGCCCAACCCCTCTCAGGCACTTGCTCCTTCCCCGCGATTCACAAACGTCTTTCCTCTTTGAAGCTGTGCCTCGTGCTGTGCTGATGTTTCTTTAGGGCTGGAAAAGCCTTGCTGGGTTCCTGCCCTCGCGAGGACCAGCGTTGTAGAGCCTGCAAAGAGCGCAGCGAGACGGCAGTGGGGGCAGAGGCTCGGGGTTTTCCTGATTTGGTGAAAGGAACGGAGTCTGAACTCGTCCCAGGGATGCTGGCTTTCAAGAATTAATGAAACATGGAAAACCAGAGATGATGATGATGGCAGTCAAGTTAATGAAGTTTATTGGCTTTTTCTGTGCCAAGAGCTCTTTGGGAGCGTAACCCGGAGGAACCCAGTTAATCCTCCCACCAGCCCATAACTAGAGCTGGCCTCCTGGTCTTGTCGTGGGTCACAGCGTGGATGGTGGGGCCAGAGCCAACCCAGACCACCTGACCCAGAGCAGCTCCCGCCTGTGTGTCTGGCCCCGTGTGTGAAGGTGACCAATCAGCCTGGTCACGGAGGCGTTTTCGATTTGCCCTGAACTGTGAGTGACACGTGGGTGCTTCCTGCAGGTCCGCCTCGTGTGACGGAGGTTTTGGTCCCGGACGGGTTCGCTCCCCTGGCAGTACCGGGGTGGGTTTGGCCTGAGAGCTGGGGCTGTGGGAGCTGACGTCCCTGGGCCTGGGGCCTGGCGGTCAGCCCCCCGAGCCTCAGGCCCCGTCTGGAAGCGGCAGGAGTACCAGGCACCCCGCCAGGGCCGCTGTGTGGAGGGATGAGACCCTCTGCCTGGGAAAGGGTGTTGCTCTGTACTCGGGGCACGTGGTGAACCTGCACGGAGGTTCCCGGAGGTTGTTCAGCTCCTCGTGGGGCCTGTGTGTCTGCGTGTGTGTTTGGTGAGTCCGTGTGTGTATGTGTGTCTCTGTGTTGTGTGTCTGTCTGTGTGTGTGCTTGCATGGTTGTGTGTCTGTGTCTCTGTGTGGTGTGTGTGTGTGCTGTGTGCTTGTGTGTCTTTGAGTCTCTGTGTTGTGTGTCTGTGTGTCTCTGCATCCTTGCTTGGATGTCTCTGTGTGCATGTCTCTAGTGTGTGTGTGCATGCGTGCTTGTGTGTTTCTTGGCTTATCTCTGTGTTGTGTGTCTGTCTCGTGTGTGTGCATGCATCCTTGTATGTCTCCCTTTGTGTGTGTGTGCTGTGTGTCTCTTTGTGTGTGTGTGTCTGTGTCTCTGTGTGAGCACACATATGCTTGTATGTTTCTGTGTGTTTTTGTTGTGTGTCTATCTCTGTGTGTGTCTCTGAGTGTGTGTCTCTGTGCTGTGTGTCTCTGTGTGTTGTCTGAGTGTGCCTGTGCAGCCGTGCCCCACACTCTCCTCCTCTGAGTGTGTGTGTCTCTCTGTGTGTCTCTGTGTGTGTGTTTCTCTTTGCTGTGTGTCTCTGTCTCTGTGTGTGTCTGTGTTGTGTGTCTCTGTGTTGTGTGTCTCTGTGTTGTGTGTCTCTGTGTGTCTCTCTGTGTGTGTCTCTTTGCTGTATGTCTCTGTCTCTGTGTGTATCTCCGTGTTGTGTGTCTCTCTATGTGTGTCTGTGCTGTGTGAGTGTGCAGCCATGCCCCACAGTCTCCTCCTCTGATTGTGTGTCTCTCTCTGTGTGCATATCTCTGTGTGTGTTTCTCTCTGCTGTGTGTGTCTCTGTGTTGTGTGTCTCCGTATGTGTGTGTCTCTGTGTGTGGTGTGTGAGTGTGCCTGCGCAACGGCGTTCTTCTCCTCGGGGTGAGGAGTCCCTAGCGTTCAGCCCTTTTGGACGCAGGCTCCTCGTTTCCCTCCTTCCGTTATTTATTCTTTATTTAACTCTGTTGTCCTGTTGCGTATTTCCCTCGTACGACATTAGCCACCTGCTTTTCCCCGTGTTTTGAGCCACTTCCCTCCCCCGAAAGTCCTCCCCAGGCCTGCTCCTCGTCCCCCGTGGACACGTGTCTGCCGTGGTGCGCGTCTGACTGGCTCTGCCCCCCGGGGCCTGTGTGTCCCTGCCTCCCGGCACCTTTGATGTGCATGACGGCCTCTAAGAATAGAGTGTGACCGGGAAAACCGCATGTGTTGAAACTTGGGAGGTCAGGTTTCCTCCCAAGCCCTGGAAAATATTCAGAGCCCTTCCAGAACGTTCTCCCGGCTCCATCCTTGTCCTTTCGCTCTGCTTGAGCCCAGCGACCCTCCAGTCCTGGCCTCAGGAGCATGAGGGCCCCTGAGAGTGCGGCCCACCCTCCCTCGCCCTGCCTCCCAGGAAGCCTTGTCTGCGTTTCCCAGAGGATCAGTGTTACCCGGGGATGGGGCCACATTCCTGATGAAGGAGGCAGCCTTGGAAGGCTTGATTAGAAAGATGCAGCAGTGTTCACCCGCTCTAGTCGATAATACACCGTTACAGTCTCAGCCACAAGGTGCTGTCCAGTGTGATTCCACGAGGAGCCCCCTGTACTATGGGGTGGAGTTCAGCATGTGCGGAACTGAGCTTGGGGACACGTCGCTGTAGCTTCAGACGGGTCTGCTTATAATTAAGGGGGAAAGTTCATTGCGCATTTCATTGAAGACTGTGTTTAAAATATGTGCCAGCTCAGAATGCACGAAAATAGGATGATGGGGGTGATTTGCGTGTCCCGGGATGGGAAATCATCCAGGCAGCTCAGCGTCGATGTCGTCTTGGGTCTTGGCGACCTTCTCTCTGGCAGGTGGTGAGGCCTTTCGCACAGCACGCCTCGCTCTGGGCAGGGGCGATTGATGCTGGTGTTGGTGGAACGTTCTTTCACTGTAAGAAGTGTTCTCGAAGGTTTTAATCCGTTTTTCGTTATGAGAGTGGTATATGCCTGCTGTCAGAGAAACTACAGAAGATGTTAAAAGTTGAAGGAGCTCCAGGATCCGAGTTCCCAGAGTAAGTTACTACTGTTACTGCTTGGAGGGGCTTCCTGAGGTAATCTATGCCTGTGACATCTGGTATGTTTTCTTAGTTTTAAAAAAACAACAGCTTTATTGAAATGTAATTCACTTACCATGGGATTCATCACTTTGAATTGTACGCTGCAGCGGGGTTTTGTGTATTCCCAGAGTCGTCCAGCCATCCACTACTATTTAGTTACAGAACATTTTTGTCACTCCAGAAGACCCCTGTCCGCATTAGCAGATACTCGCTAATTTGTCTGTGGATTCTGCTTAATCTGGACATTTCGTGGAATAAGAATCATAGAAGTTGTGGTCTTCTGTGGCAGGCTTCTTTCACTTAGCCTGATGCATTCAGGTTTCATCCCTGTTGTAGCGTATATCAGAATGACCTCCCTTTTCACTGACATATACACACTGCTGTATATAAAATAGAGAAGGAATAGGGACCTACTGTATAGCACAGGGAACTCTACTCAGTCCTCTGAAACACCCTATATGGGAAGAGAATCTCAAAAAGAGTGGATGAATGACAGGTATAACTGTTTGACTTTGCTGCTCAGCAGAAACTAATAGCATTGCAGCTCAATTATATTCCAATAAAATAAAAAGAATCTCCTCCCTTTTACGACTGCATTCCATTGCATATGTGTGTGTTGTGTTTTGCTTGTGGACTCACCCATGGGTGGACTCTTGGTGTTGCTTCCACATTTTGGGCATTGTGAGTAAGTTCCTGCTGCTCCTACGAAGAGCTGTATCTGTGATGCCAAGAGCTGACTCATTGGAGAAGACCCTGGTGCTGGGAAAGATTGAAGGTGGGAGGAGAAGGGGACAACAGAGGGTGAGGTGGCTGGATGGCATCACCGACTCAATGGACATGGGTTTGGGTAGACTCCGGGAGTTGGGGATGGACAGGGAGGCCTGGCGTGCTTCGGTCCATGGGGTTGCAAAGAGTCGGACACGACTGAGCGACTGAACTGAACTGAGCTATGTCTGGGGGCCAGCTTCTGCACATCCTTGCCAATTCTTGCTGTTGCCTGTCCTCTTGACGATGGGTATGAAGCCACAGCTCATGGTGGTTTTGGTTTGCATTTCCCTAATGATTGGTGGTACTGGACGGCTTTTCACGTGCTTACTGGCCATTTGCAGATCTTAGGAGGAATGCCCCCATTCAGGTCTTTCGTCCACATTTTAGTTGGGTTATTTGTCTTTTTATTGTTGAGTTTTAAGAGTTCTCTGTGTGTTCTGAATGCTGGGCCCTTATCAGATACATGATTTGCAAATGTTTTCTCGCATTTTCATGATGGTGTTTTTTGATGTATGAAAGTTTTTAATGAAGTTCGGTTTGTCTGTTTTTCTCCTTTGGTCAGGTGTGCTTTGGTGTTACATTTAAGAAATAACTGCCTAAGGGCCTGGATATTTAGTCCTGTGTTTCCCTCCAGGAGTTGTATGGGTCTGCCTCTTACCATTAGGTCTTTGATCTGTTCCGAGTTAATTTTTATGTAAGATGTAAGATAGCGTAGGTTCTCCTCTTTTGGAAAGGTAAATGGAGCCCCTGAGTCCTGATCTGCAGTCTGCCTTTATGCCGTCGTGGTACGCCTGGACATCAGCGTGTTAGAGCGCTCTCTGTCCTGCAGGTCCTGCGTGGTCCTGTCGTTGGCTTGGTGCCCTCACTCATTTCACTGGACCCCTGTTAGCTGCTGCGTGGTCTGTTCTCTGTTGCCCCCAGTTACAAGCAGTGCTCCAGGGACCGCCCTGGAACGAGTGTTGAGAAGCAGGTTAAGCCCAAGGGGTGATGTGCTTCTGCCTTCATCTCTCCCCCCGCGGTGTGGGCAGAGGAATGACCCCTAGAGATCCATGCCTCGATCCCCACAACCCGTGGTTGTGTTACCTGAAAGGGCAGAAGGGACCTGTAGGTGGGATTAACGGTTTTGAGATGGGGGATTATTCCGGATTGCCTGGTAGGCCCAGCATAAGCACAGGGGTACCTCAAGCTGAAAGAGGGAGACAGAGGCGGGTCAGAGAGGGCGGTGCGAGCGGGAAAAGGTCAGCTTACGTCAATGCTGGGGTGCTGGCTCTGCTGCTGGAAGCAGGACCGCGGATGTGCGTGGATTCTGAAAGCTTTTGGAAAAGGCAAGGAAAGAGTTCTTCCCTGGGGCCTTGATTTCAGCCCTGGGAGACCGAGGTCAGGCTCTGACCTCCAGAATGGGAAGGTGGTCACTTCATGTTGTGATTTTGTTTTGTGCCTTTTTTTTTCCTGCCTGCACTGGGTCTTCATCGTGCCCACGGGCTCTCTAGTTGAGGCGAATGGGCTTGGTTCCCCATGTCACGTGGGCTCCCAGTTTCCAGACTAGGCATCAAGCCATGCCCCCCTGCAGTGGAAGGCAGATTCCTAACCGCTGGACCACCCGGGACATGCCTAGTGATGTTGTTTTCAGTCACCGAGTTTGTGGCCGTATGTTGCGGTAGCATTCTTCTGACCCCGCCTTTCCTCGGGCTGTAAGTAAGCGACAGGTGTTTTGGTCTCTGCTGGACCACCTGCTGCTCTGGGACGCTCAGGTCACTGCTGAGTGCGTCCCCACCCCACTCAGAGTTCCTGTGTCTTGTCGGAAAAGTCACAGAAGTTATGGATCAGACTCACGGCACACAGGATTTGAGTGCTGCCTTAAAAAATGCGCTGTTCCTGTGGCCTCCAGGCCCCGTGGAGAGGCCGTGGGAGGGGAGAGGCCACCAAGGTGAGCTGTCCCCAGACTGGATGCTGCTGGGCCGCCCTCGCCATTGTATAACCTTGGCTCCACTTTCCAGTTTGTTTTCTTGGGGTGGACACAGTTTCCATGTCCTTTTGGCCCATAGAGGCCTCTGTAAGCTGGGTGGGGTCCTAGCCACCATTTCGGGTGTTATTTCTTTGTGTCTTGAATTCTGAACTCTCAACAGTGACTTTGAGAACCCCTGGGGGTTGGGGTGTGCCAGGAGCTGTTGAGGGGCAGTGGGGGGGCTTACAGATCTCCTGCGCTGATTTGGGGCAGTGGAGGGTGGCTGACATGTTGGGGTTGCTTTGAACTCTCCCTAGTGGATCCAGGTGTGCAGTGAGGTACCCCTTATCTCGGGCTTCCCCTCCACTGACCTGGAGGCTCCCTGCTGCGCTGACTTTGACCCTCATCACAGCCCCGGGCAGTTTCTGAGGCCCTTGCCGTCTGCCTGTCTGGTCAGGATACAAAAAGACAACACTGCTAATTCAGTAATTGGGGAGAGTATCTGTGAACTTAAATAAAGGCCCATTAAATACCTTTTTTGGATTAGAGCTGTAATTGACTTAGTGATTAAGGCGGAAACAAAGGCCTTTGACTTAAAAACTGTTGACAGGTTTGAACCTAAGCTGCTTCTCCTTGCAGAGGAAGGGGCTGCCTGCCAGTCCAGGCTGAAAGGCACCTTCTCTTATATCCTCTGAGCTTGACTTTTCTCCTGTTTCATGAAACGTAAGGCTGTACATGTTCACTCACCCGTGGGGCTCTCCCGTGAACCAGCTTGAGGTTTTTTCCCTGAACAAACTAGCTGGTTCTGGGACATTGTCAAGATGAGCAGACACTCCTAACACATGGAGACCGCATCTGTGCGCTTAAGAGATCAGGGTGTTTATAGTCTTTAAGTCTCTGCAAGTCAAAGACTTTGCAAGCTTATCTTAAAAGAAATAGGCGTTTAAGGTTCACCATGATGGACAGCAATTCCTTTATACATGGGTTACACGAGGCGTAATTGAAACGTTTCCTGTATTTTCTTGCACTGTAATAAGCTGGCAGTGTAGTCAAATCGTACCAGATTATGGCTGTAATCAAGTGATTATACCATGCGAGTGCGTGTTTTGCCGCTGTGGGGTTGAGGAATAAGGAGATGGCGGGTCCTCCAGGACGTGGCCTCCTCCCTGTGTTTTGGAGCTTCTGCTCTTGAACACGTGGATCCCCGGGCCTCTCCACCCTGTGAGCCCCCAAGCCCCCAATTCCCTCCTCAACCCCCAGCCAGTGTGAACCTCTCTCCCCAAGCCCGGAGCTTTGCAGAGAGAGGCCTGCTAGTATCCAGACCAGGGGCTTTCTTTCTGTCTTTTTCTAGAACCCTTCCTGCCCTGTAGCTTCTGTTGTAGAGTCCCTGGCTGCCCCGGGCTCCAGTCCTGGCTCTGCCCCTTCTGGACGGGCGACATGCGTGGGCAAGTCAGCCGCTCCGCTTCCCCGCCTGCAGTGTGTGTGGGTCGTGGGGGAGCTGTGGTGCACGTGTTCACCTCCTCGGCTGCCTTGCAGGTCACAGGAGTTGTCTGTGGCCCCTGCCTGGAGTGGGACTGGGGACACTGTAGGGTCTCCTCCCAGCCCTTGACTGCACCCCCGGACCATGCCCAGCCTGGACCACACCTCTGAGCTCTAGACCTGCTTCATGTTCCCTACCCCTCCGGATGGCTAGTCTGTCTGTCTGTCCTGGGGTTGCCTCATCCCTCCAATGCTCTGGTCTCTGTCTCACGCCTTCCTCCTGGGGGCTGTGTTTCGGTCCACGCCTGCGTTCACTCTTACCCAAGTGGACAGCTGTGTCCCCCAGAAGTTTCCCGCACCCCCTCATCGGCCCAATTTCCTTCCCCGTGGGCTCAGACTGAGATGCTGTGGCCCCTTCACTGGAGAAAATGAACACGTTAATTGGATCCAGTGTCTTTGACAAACACTGTTCTATTTTTACAGTCAGACAGGAAGTTGTTGGTGTTTTAGAACTCTGTAGATTACAACCCTGGGGGACTTGGCTTGTTATAATGAATTATCATCCTGTTTTCCGTAGGGTGATTTTTTTTTTTTAAATTTCTGGGTAAATTCTAGGAAGTCGCTGCATTTTCTTTATTCTAGTTAGCTTTGCTAGGGCTTGGGAAGGGGCCCTGCAAGAGGAGGGACGGAACCAGCATTTACTGTCTCATGGGTGGTGGGGTGCCGGCTCCTTGAAGGTGCTGTTTGATTTAATCCTTGTCAAAATTCCCGTGAAGGGGGTGGTATCACCTGTCCGTTACAGATAAAGAAACAGGCTGGGCAGGTTGGGGCACTTGCTCCAGGTCACATGGCTGTAGTGAGAAGGTCACGCATGCGGGACTCTTGTTCCCAAGGTGGGGCGCTGTGTGCTCCCAGGACCGCCCCCTCGATTTTGCAGAATGTTCTGCTGTTGGTCACGCGTCCCCACTGAGGGGCGTGAGCTCTGAGGTCAGGAGGCTCTCCTTGGCAGTGCATCCTGCACAGCTTTTCAGTCTGCACAACCTTCTAAAGCCTCTTTATGATCACGACCCCGACCTCTACCCGTTGAATCTTAAAGTGGTCAAGCTAGTAATGACCAAGACATGACCTCATAGGATGCTTTCCTTGGACCGAGGAGCCAGGGGTAAATGGCAGCCCTGAGCCTTGCTTTCGAGCAGCAGACCCTCCAGGGTGAGGAGGGGATTGCTGTTACTTTGAGCGTGGTCTTCAAGAGTAGTCTTGTCTGAATACAGCGGGCCAAGGAGGCCTCCTGGGGTGGCGCGGCGGGAGAGGATTTCAGTCTACTTGCTCAGGCCAAATACCGGATACCCGCTTTCTGCTCCTTCTGCGGAAGTATCCGCGCTTTCCTCTCCTAAACGTTGGGTTTTGACACATCGTCCATCTGTTGAACACGGTGGGGCCTGCCGGCTGTGAGCCAGGTGTCAGCCTCCATCCTTGCGTCCTCATCGCCTGGATCCTGGCACCAGCCCCCTCCTGTGGGGCTCTGTGCCCCGCTGACAGTGCTGTAAACCAAGGTGAAGGAGCCGTGCTTAGCTTTGCAGTATCTGTTTGAAGGGCATTAAAGGAATGCTCTTAAAAGGTTCATCATTTAGTGCCCGATCTCTTAAAGCTCAACATTCAGAAAACTAAGATCATGGCATCCAGTCCCATCACTTCGTGGCAAATAGATGAGGAAACAGTGGCTGACTTTCTTTTTCTGGGCTCCAAAATCACTGCAGATGGTGACTGCAGCTATGAAATTAAAAGATGCTTACTCCTTGGAAGGAAAGTTACAACCAACCTAGACAGCATATTAAAAAGCAGAGACATTACTTTGTCAACAAAGGTCCGTCTAGTCGAGGCTATGGTTTTTCCAGTGGTCATGTATGGATGTGAGAGTTGGTCTATAAAGAAAGCTGAGCACCGAAGAATTGATGCTTTTGAACTGTGGTGTTGGAGAAGACTCTTGAGAGTCCCTTGGACTGCAAGGAGATCCAACCAGTCCATCCTAAAGGAGATCAGTCCTGGGTGTTCATTGGAAGGACTGATGTTAAAGCTGAAAGTCCGATACTTTGGCCACCTGATGCAGAGAGCTGACTCATTTGAAAATACCCTGATGCTGGGAAAGATTGAGGGCAGGAGGAGAAGGGGACGACAGAGGATGAGATGGTTGGATGGCATCACCGACTTGATGGACATGGGTTTCGTGGACTCTGGGAGTTGGTGATGGACAGGGAGGCCTGGTGTGCTGTGGTTCATGGGGTCGCAAAGAGTCGGACACCACTGAGCGACTGAACTGAACTCACGGTAGCCTGCGTTGTCCCGCACCTCGAGCTTACCTACCTACCGGTGTGACATGTGGGAGGGGGCTCAGAGGAACCTGCTAGGCTCTTGTATTCTAGTGATGTCTTTTGTGATGAAAGGATTCCTGAGAGGCCGCTGTGAAATGTGTATATACCCAGAGCTGCTCATGTCACAGATATCCAAAAATCTTCAAAGGATGTTTTGCTGCTGAACTATTTTTTTTACCATGTTTCATTATGATAGCACTTTTATCAGGATTAGGTATGATGGTGCATGTAGGTGGTTATTTAGGACAGCGCCTGGCAAGCAGTATGACGCCGGGAACCTCAGGTGTCTTCCTCTTCACGATAACCTACTTTAAATATGAATGTATTATCTAGTGCCTCGCCCTCCAGTGGGGCCGCTGTGAGCCATGATTGACTGTTTAAATGTCAGTTAAATGAGAAGTCCAGTTCCTTGTGTGGCTGGTCGCTCCCACGCTGGACCCTGCAGGTGAGGGGTGTTTCCGCTGCTCTGGTCCGCTGTCTGTGGTGAAGGTTAAATGCCGACCCCCTGTGCCTCCCTGTATAGAAATCCATTTCCTAGGCCCTTTTCTGATGTGTATTTTACTGGGAAAACCCTTTTGTACGGTAGGGAAATTATGAGTCTTTGTCGTAATGACAGCTCTCCCAGAAAACAGAAGGACGGATTGGCTTATGGAAAGAGGCCAACAGGGCCCAAGAGTGGAGTGGACGCTCGGGTAGGGAATGGTGACCACCCCTCTCCTCCCTGTCCTGGAGGTCCAGAGACCACGGTCAGCTCTCTGCTCTGGCGCTGGCCTGGGCTCAACTACAGTTTGAATTTGAACATCACTGCATTTTGCTGAACAGCTGCAGTGGACAGACGTGTTAACCTCCTCGCATCGCTGAGGGCTCCTCTGCGTCCCTGCAGGACTGGGTTCTGCCTCGTCCCCTTGGGCTCAGCCGGCCCGTCTTCACCGTGGCCGGACCCTGAGTGTGTGCAATGCGACAGCTTCTGACAGCGGCATGACTCCAGGACGTTCAGGACATCTCAGCGTTGCGGTTGGCTTAGCGACAGTGACGTCTGCCCCGATGGCCGCTGTCCTGGAGCTCCGTGGGGACTGTGGCCTGAGGCCTCCCCTGCAGTGTCTGTGGATGAGTGGTTAGAGCCCAGGACCTGAGTCCCCGGTCCTCGCGCGTTGGGCTGGTTCTCCGGGGGATGGGGCTCCCCCTGATCTGGACTCCCTGTGTCCCCCCTCTTCCTCTGCCCCCTCACCCCCACCCCCAGCATCTCTGCACCTGCTCTTGCCTCCCCTTGTCTGCACCGGGGGCGGGGCCTGCCCAGGGCTCACGTCTCCAGGGAAATAGCCACTTCCTTCCCCATCTTCTCAGTCCCGGTCCCCTCGGAGCCTCTGAAATGCCTGCAGCTGCCTCTCCACAGCCTTCCAGGGTCCCCCGGCTGTCGTGTTTGTGTGTGTGTGTGTGTGTGTGTGTGTGTGACTTCGCTGCCTTCAGTCAAGCTGATGAGAACCTGCTGTGTGCTAATAAGCATGTGCTGGAGACTGACCAAGGCTTCAGAAACGAGCAAGACCAAGCACGGCCTTCGGGGGCTCCCAGGGGCAGCGGGCAGCCAGTGTCGTCCCGAGGGCCCTTTGAAACATGAGCAGATGCACGTGACTAAATGAGAAGCAGCATCGTGGCCTCTGTTCGATTTTTCCACCACTGTCTTTAAACGTATCTTGAGCTTCCCTGCTGGCTCAGACGGTAAAGTCTGCCTGCAGTGTGGGAGACCCGGGTTCCTTCCCTGGGTCGGGAAGATCCCCTGGAAAAGGAAATGGCAACCCACTCCAGTATTCTCGCCTGGAAAAATCCATGGATAGAGAAGCCTGGCAGGCTACAGTCCGTGGGGTTGCAAAGAGTCGGATGTGACTGAGTGACTTCATTTTCTTTTCTTTCATTTGAGCACATTTACTTAAACACTGTTTTCTTTTAAAGAAGCAGCTCATCTTCATTGAATCTTCCCAAAACGTTCTATGTCATTTTCAAAGCAAAAAGAAATCCCTCTTACTGAATTTCCCATTTAATCAATTTGTATAATGTTTAATCAAATGATGTAATTATGGTTACTCTTATTAAAACTTCCATTTAATCGATTTGTGTAATATTTAATTAAGTGATGTAATTAGTTATAAGTACAGCGGATGTAAGGAGGTTTGGAAACACTGCAGGCGCTTGAAGACCAAGTTTTCCGCCTGCAGTGGGGGCTCCGGGTGTGGAGAGCCCTTCACAGCTGGTGTGATCAGTGCTTCCTCAGTTGTGCTGGGTGCCATGTTGGTTGATTATGTTTATCTTTCAATATGTATTAAAAAGAAACCTAGACTTTAGTTCATGAGTAGTGTTGCTGTTCAGTTGCACAGTTGTGCCCAACTCTTTGTGACCCCGTGGACTGCAGCTCGCCAGGCCTCCCTGTCCTTCACTGTTTACCAGAGCTTGCTCAAACTCATGTCCATTGAGTCAGTGATAGCATCCAACCATCTCATCCTCTGTTGTCCCCTTCTCCTCCCGCCCTCAAGCTTTCCCAGCATCAGGGTCTTTTCCAGTGAGTCGGTTCTTCACATCAGGTGGCCAAAGTATTGGAGCTTCAGCTTCAGCATCAGTCCTTCCAATGAATATTCAGGACTGATCTCCTTTAGGACGGACTGGTTGGATCTCCTTGCAGTCCGAGGGTCTTGAGTTTTCTGCGGCATAAGTAATATTGCTTGGGCTACACGTACTCTAGGAAAGGTTTAAAGATGATTGAAGGGGAATAAGTGACGGCGTCACGTGGAGCCCGAAGCGGGCAGCGAACCGTGCAGGTGGGACGTGATGCTTGAAGCTTGGGAAGCGGTCAGGGAGCCACACGATTGAGGCTGAAGCTTTGAGGAGCCGATTTGACGATAAGCTCTTGAGGAAAGTATCAGTGGGCTTCCGCCTCGTCCTTGACCCCTGTCTCCCCCGACTCTTGGTCACTCGTCTGGCTTCATGAGCAGCACAGGCCACGCCCTGGTGGGCCGGGTGCTTGGCCCTGGTGACCCGCAGCCCTGCCCATCCCCGCACGCCCTCCCGCATTCCTGCAACCTGGGAGAAGGGGCTGCCTTGGGGAAAAGTATTAACGCACAAATATGCATGGTTAATATTCTAGATGTTTGCTTTATTGGAAGGAGTCGTCTTTTCTTTTATCTTGACTTTCCTCTGTTCCTTGTGTCCTTTTCTTTTTTCTGTAAAGTCACTATGTTTTCCTGAGATGGGAGAGGGAGGCTTGTCTCTTTTGAACCATCTCCTGTTGACTTCAGGGGAAGTAGTCCCTTCTTTTCAAAAGAGAAGAAGATGTGGGAGAGAGAGGTTTTTCTTCTGAGAAAGCTGTACCCTCCCACGGGGGCCTTCCCTGTGTCCTCAGGACCCCGACCTCCCTGGTCATCACTGCTCGGCCTGCGGTGATCCCCGGGAAGGCAGAGAGACCCGTAGTGTGAGGTGCACCTCTTCCTGGAGGCCCATGTGTCTGGTCGTCCCAGCGGGGCTCCTGGGACAGCCGTCTGTTCTGGGCTTCGGCTGGGGTTTTCCCTGATGGGTGATGCTTCCAGCCACCCCTGGTGCAGGGGCGACGGTCCAGTGGGCACGGCGCTTGGGACCAAGTCGGGAGGCAGAAGAGGAGGCCCTGGGGAGGGTGCATGCGGACGGCTGGGAAGGGGTCTAGGAAGGGCTCAGCTCGCGCTGCCCGAGGGGCTGAGTGTGGTTGAGTACCTACATGCAAAACAGCGGGGCGAGGACCACGTGAAGCCCAACTGGTGGGAAAACGGGCCAAGGCTGGCAAAGCAGGGAAAGGTCAAGGGAGGCCAGCACAGGCTGACTCCTGCCATCGGCTGCTCGTGGCTGACCCCTGGGCATTCCGTAGGATCGCAGTGGTATCTGATTAGCCTGGGAAAAGTGACCAGCCCAGTGCCTCAGACCTCCCCGAGGTGAGGGGTGCCTACGTGCGGGGGCACGGGGAACGGAAGGGTCGCTTAGTCACGTAAAGGAGCGTCAGGTTTCAAAGCACGGCCACCAACAGCGCGTCTTTGTGTGGGGCACTGTGGGACGATCGCAAGGCTATACGGCTCTCAGCGCCTCATCAGCGGGCACGCATCCTGGGCATCAAAGATGAAACAAACAGGGACTTCCTGGTGCCCCCGTGGTTACGACTTCTCCTCCTTCCATCGCAAGGGGTGCGGGATCCCTCCCTGGTTAGAGAGCTGAGATCCCACCGGCCTCGTAGCCAAAACACCGAAACGTAGAACAGAAACAATATTGTGCCAGATTCAGTAAAGACTTTAAAAAGGGTTCGTTAAAAAAAAAAAAAAATCTTACAGATTAAATAGAACAGGATAGGGTGGGAGGTGGGACAGAGGTTCCAGAGGGAGGGGACACATGTATACCTGCGGCTGATCCCTGTTGATGCCTGGCAGAAACCCATACAATATTCATAAAGCAGTTATTCTCCAATTAAAAATAAATAATTTTAAAAAATAGAAAAGGAGCTGAGAGTCTGCTAAGAGCGGAAACGCCTCTTCCTTCCCTGCTGAAAGGGGTCTTGCTCAGGAGTGGTGAGGAGGGTCTTGGTGGGGGGGCGGCTCCTGGCCCCATGCACGTGGTCACCAATGAGTGTGGAGCTGTGCGTGCTTGGGCGGGATGTGGAGAAGCAGGTGAGCCACGCTGTTAAGAGCCTATCTGGACAAGAGGGTGCCTTTGGCTTTTGGGGCCGGGCATTTCCGTAGTTTAGAAACAGGCTGGAGGTATGGGGGGAGTGACCCCCAGGGGTGGATGAGGTGATGTGGATAGGGAGACCACAGAGGCTGCTCCGGCTCAGAGTAGCTGCCTGTCCCCTCTGATTGGATTTCACTGGTTTTTCCTCCTCTCTCGGTTGACGTTTTTGCCACTTCGATTGTGGTTCATTCTTCCTTATTCTTGGTGTAGTGGGACAGACAGGGCTTGTGATGGAAAGCAAAAGTTCCCACCTGCTCCTTGCTCTCCTACTTCCGCTCCCTGAAACCTCGTAACTGGTTTTGCTCCTCGCGCTCTGGATGGTCACCTTCCATGTCCGCATTTGGGATCCTTACGGAGCACGTTCCTTCCTTAGGGGCCAGTGGGTTAAGTGACTTGGGCCTTGGCAGCCGTCACTGGCTTGTTCCTCCAGGACTGTCTTTTAAGAAGAAATGTATGTGGTGGTGTCCCCACTTCCTGCCACTGATCTCCTAAAAACCCTTGGCATTTCCTGGGTGATAGGAGTACCCTTGGTTACTCCTGAGCCCCTTGGATCGCAGCTGAGCTGGTGCTGACAGGGTGACTTAGGAGGAGGCAGTGGCACCCCACTCCAGTACTCTTGCCTAGAAACTCCCATGGACAGAGGAGCCTGGTAGGCTGCAGTCCATGGGGTTGTGAAGAGTCAGACATGACTGAAGCAACTTAGCAGCAGCAGCTGGGTAGCTTCGGAACGGAGTGAGTGGTCATCAGACCAATCAAGTTAACAGAGCTGGAACTTCCCTCCCCTCCCCCGACCTCTGGGGAGGGAAGAGGAGCTGGAGCTTAATCTCTGTAAATAGAGCTCCCGAGCAGTGAACACCTGGAGCTCCTGGGAGGGTGGGCCCCATGCACCTTCCGCATGACTTGCCTACACATGGCCCCCATCCGGCACCTCCTCACTTGTACCCTTTATAATAAACAGATAAGTGGACTGTTCTAGAGTCTGTGAGCCATTCTGGTAAATTATGGAACCCAAGGAGGGGAGGTGGGGACCTCTGGATCAGAGCTGGTCATGCCGAGGGATGGCTGACGCCTGACTGATTCTCGTTGGCATCCGAGGTGGGGGAGAGCTTGTGGGTCCAGGCCCTTAACCTGTAGGGCCTGACACCAGTTCTGGGTAGTGTCACAATGTGCCCGATCTCCTCTGATCTTGGAAGCCAAGCAGGGCCGGGCCTGGTTAGTGCTTGGATGGGAGAGTGTGCTGAATCTCAGGCACCACGTGGAGGGCCGGGAGTTGGAACTTTTCCATCGGTTGTTGGTGTGGAGGAAACTCACACGTTTGGTGTCAGAACTGTTGTAGATGGAGAATGTCTCAGTCAGTGATGCCGAAGGGCCCGGATCAGAAGGAGCCACAGACTCTGAAATCTGCACAGCAGGTTTGTGCGCCTTGTCTGACCCCCGGGTACTGTGAAACTCTCCCATCAGGGCCGCGGGCCCCTGGGGGTGACTCACTTCCCTGTGCTTGGCAGCAGAGACTAACTAGCTACTGCTGGATGACTGGTCCGGCCACACCGCCCACCCCTGCTCCCACCAGTCTGGTGCCCTTGTCCACTCACAGGTCAGCTCAGTGGAGGCAGCTAGCACATTTCCCTGCACCATACGTGTGACATCGAAGAGGGGCAGGGCGTGTGAGTAAGCTCAGGGTCACATGGGGTTCCTGGGGCAGCTTGAATTTTAGGTTTCAAGTACATTTTATATCTGTGTGTATTTCTTATTTAGTAGCGTCAGGTAGAATAAGGGATGTCTTCCTGTTAATCCCTTTACATCTTGACCGGTCCAGGGTTCCCCAGCACACATGGATCTGTCCTTCCCTCTCTGCTTGGGGATGGCATTTAAAGCTGCATCTTATGTGACTCTCCGTTTTGTTCCTGCTAGTACAGGAGGATGCTCTCTGCAGCAGAGAGAGGGTTCGGGCGTTGTTTACCTGTGTGCTCTGGGTCTGCATCCGATCCATCAATCTTGACACTCGTCTCATTCTCCAGGCTTTTAAAATTGGGCTGCTGTTGGGCAGTGGTACCCCGGGTGTGAGTTGTGCACTTAGGATGTGTGTGTGTGTGTGGTCATCCGCGCAGGCTCCAGCTGCACCGAGGTTTGTGAGGTGTATTCTAGCCAGGGATGCAGGTGGTGCTCAGGGAACATTTGTGCTCTCTGTGACCTGGGACCTTTGCCTCTTTGTGATGAGTTGACCCGGCATCTGGTCTTGAGAACTTCGTTGCGTGTGTCTCTGGGATGTTCACCAGGGGTCATGCTGCGTACAAACGGCCGCTGTGAGCACCGCAGAGGCGCGTCCCTTTGGACCCTCGTCCAGTGGGCTGCCTGGCGTGACGGTCTGGCCGTGTCAGCCCAGCCTGGCGATGCTAACAGGCTGCACACTTTCCTGGGCTCCCTGGGGGCTAGCAGAGCTGTCCTTGGCTTCTCCGTGTGGTCAACCCTGCTTCTCCCCGCCTTCACAGACGTCCATCCGCCATCCACACCCTGCCTGCCACACTTCACCTCTGCAGTCTCTCTGCAGTCCACTTTCTTGCCCTCCCCTAGCAGATCTGCCCAGTGGAAACAGAACGTGGACCTCGAGTCCTTTGAAATTCTCATGTAGCCACATAAAAAGCTGAAAGGGAGCAGGTGGAATGATTTTTCCCGAGACGTGAATACGTGGTGTCTAATCTAGCACACCCACAGCCCTGTCCTGCAGATCCACACAGTCTGGGATTTATGGGGGGATGGTGGGTTCCATCCTGTTGGTCCCGAGCCTTTGGACTGTGGGGTGCTGTCCGCTCACAGCACATCTGGGTCGAACCCGCCTCATTTCAGCTGTCGTGGCCCGTGGCCTCTGCTGGACAGCTTTGATTTAATCCCAGCTGTCTTGACCCTCTGCCCGGAGCCTTGGCCTAGATGAGCACTGCCTCGCTGACTGCCTGCTTGGAATGGACTCCCGTGTGTGTTTGGAAGCCACGGAACGCTCTCAGGTCACTTGCTAGGGTCGGTGGTGGCCCAGAGTCCTCTCTGAGCACGACTGTGTGGTCAGTGGGCAGGCAGGCGCTGGGGGTGACTCTTCCGAGCATGGAGTGTGTTGTCTTCACCCTGCGATGGCTTCTGGGCTAATTGAGCCCTAAACAAAAAGGGCCTTCATCGTGGGCTTGTCCGCCCCTCCTCTGGGAGGCAGGGCGGGCTGGCCATTTCTGAAATGTCACCCTCTGTCAGCGCTGCACAAAAGCCTCATGTCTGCGGCTCTGAGCTGATAGATGGCCTTTGTGCTGATTGAAAAACCCCAAGCTGGGCCTGGTGTGAATAGAGTTGGGGGGTAGGGGGCGGTGCTCACAGGGGCCAACCCAGGGTCAGCGGTGATGGGGCCTTCGTCAGGACCACCCGTCATGAGAGACAGGGCACCCCGTATCTGGACTGGACTCTGAGGGCTGGAGCATGGTGGGTGTGGAGCCCAGAGCTGGGCCTGGCCCCAGGACCCGCTGGGCACCCTCCCCGTGGGTCCTGTGCCCTGCCCGCCTTACCATTCCTGGCGTCTTTGTGAGAAACCAGCAATGATCATGTCACTGTCTTCTCACCAAGATGCCATGGGCAGTAAGGAGGGCAGGCTGGTGACAGGGCTTCCCTGGTGGCTCAGACAGTAAAGAGCCTGCCTGCAATATGGGAGACTATGTTTGATGCCTGGGTTCAGAAGATCCCCTGGAGAAGGGAATGGCACCCCACTCCAGTATTCTTGCCTGGAGCATCCCATGGACAGAGGGCTGCAGTCCATGGGGTCACAAAAAGCTGGACACGACTAAGAGACTACCACGCACACAGTGACAGGCTGGAGACCTCGAAGGTGATGACGGGCACTCCTGGCACCACTGGATCCCATGGTTACATGTGCAGGGTGGTGAATTTTATGTTGTGTATGTTTTCACCAGAATTAAAAAAAAATCACGATGCACTCTTTAAATATTTGTGTTAAAGCTTGACAGTTTTTCAGTTCTTAGGGTGAAAGTTACCCTTCTAAAGAGTATTCCTGTCTACCTGCCTGTCGTACAAATCCTGCATCGTAGGCATCTGTTTCTGTTTAGATGTATAAATATGTATCTTAAAATTGTTCTCTTTTGATAGTCCACGTCTTAAAAGAATTAAAAGTTTTGTTATCACCTGTTGCAGTTGAAAGATACACAGTTTAATCACCTTGGAAAGAAACTCAGGAAGCAAAGTGATGGTGTCTTCAGCTTTTGTCCCGTTTCCAGGGTTTATTGGCCAGATTACGGCTTTTAGGTAAGGTAAGGGTGTGCTGCGGACCCAGATGAGTCTGCCCAGCGAGGCCTTCGGCAATGAGAGTGAAAAGTGTGAGTCGCTCAGTCGTGTCCGACTGTTTGTGACCCCGTGGACTGTAGCCCACTAGACTCCTCTGTCCAGGGAATTCCTCAGGCAGGAGTATTGGAGTGGGTTGCCATTTTCTCCTCCAGGGGATCTTCCCGACCCAGGGATCGAACCTGAGTCTCCTGCATTGCAGGCAGGTTCTTTACTGTCTGAGCCACCAGGGTGGAAGGAAAAAAAAAAAAAGTACAAGAGAGAATCTTGGAACTGGGCTGTGTGAGAGGTGCTTGCTCTGTTTCTGAGTGAGGGTAGGAGATGCTGTAGGTTTTCGGCTGTCTTGATGGGGCCCTGCCATGGTGACGGTCAAGGACAGCTGCTACCCTCTGCCCTTACACCGTGACTTCCCAGCTCACACCACACTACTGCAGAGCTTGTTACATTGTCTGATGAGCGCGTGAGGTATGGAGTGGGGCTTTCTTACCAAGAAACTGAAGCTCAGAGAGATTGATGCTTTGAAATCGCACACTGGGGCCGGAGGTGCTGAGACTCCACCTTGTGTTTTGACCCTAAAGTAGGATGATTATCTGTGATGCTCAGTTTTTAAAGGACTGAGTGTGAAACTTTTGGAAATATGTGAATGGAAGCCATTTAAAAAGAAAACAAAACAACCCTAATGAGGTTACCGTGGATATCCTTCAGCCACAAGGACATCGTGGAGTATGACCACAGTTGGTGGCAAACCTTGAAACCTGTAAGAAAGCTGTGCAATGTGGTTGCTTGAAGAGTGAGCAGGAAGGTTTTACTGTTCTGTGTTTACCCTGGAAGATCTCAAAGGCCTTCAAGAAAAAACCTGAGGGGTTACAGCAGCCTTTCAGGAATGACAGCTGTTTGTGCATCCGGAGAAGATGGTATTGTTGTGGAGAGTGCCTGGGAGGGACGGGGGTGATGCTGGACGCAGGCTAGAGGAGTCAGGAGGTGACGGGGTGATGGTGACACAGGCTGGAGGAGTCAGGAGGTGACAGGGTGATGCTGGACACAGGCTGAGGAGTCGGGAGGTGACGGGGTGATGCTGGACGCAGGCTGAGGAGTCAGGAGGTGATGGGGTGATGGTGACACAGGCTGAGGAGTCAGGAGGTGACGGGGTGATGCTGAACGCAGGCTGAGGAGTCAGGAGGTGATAGGGTGATGGTGACACAGGCTGAGGAGTCAGGAGGTGACGGGGTGATGCTGGACACAGGCTGAGGAGTCGGGAGGTGACAGAGTGATGGTGACACAGGCTGGGGAGTCAGGAGGTGACAGGGTGATGGTGACACAGGCTGAGGAGTCGGGAGGTGACGGGGTGATGCTGGACGCAGGCTGAGGAGTCAGGAGGTGATGGGGTGATGGTGACACAGGCTGAGGAGTCGGGAGGTGACGGGGTGATGCTGGACACAGGCTGAGGAGTCAGGAGGTGACGGGGTGATGGTGACACAGGCTGAGGAGTCAGGAGGTGACAGGGTGATGCTGGACACAGGCTGAGGAGTCGGGAGGTGACAGGGTGATGGTGGATACAGGCTGGAGCAGTTAGGAGGTGACAGGGTGATGGTGGATACAGGCTGGAGGAGTCAGGAAGTGACAGGGTGACGGTGGACACAGGTTGCAGGAGTCAGGAAGTGATGAGGTGATTTTGGACACAGGCTGGAGGAGTCAGGTGACGGGGTGATGGTGGACACAGGTTGGAGGAGTCAGGAGGTGACGGAGTGATGCAGGCTGGAGGAGTCAGGAAGTCACAGGGTGATGCTGGACACAGGCTGTAGAAGTCAGGAGATGATGGGGTGATGGTAGACACAGGCTGTAGTAGTCAGGAGATGATGGGGTGATGCTGGACACAGGCTGGAGGAGTCAGGAGGTGACGGGGTGATGCTGGACGCAGGCTGAGGAGTCAGGAGGTGACGGGGTGATGGTGACACAGGCTGAGGAGTCAGGAGGTGACGGGGTGATGCTGGGCACAGGCTGAGGAGTCAGGAGGTGACGGGGTGATGCTGGGCACAGGCTGAGGAGTCAGGAGGTGACAGGGTGATGGTGACACAGGCTGAGGAGTCAGGAGGTGACGGGGTGATGCTGGACGCAGGCTGAGGAGTCAGGAGGGGATGGGGTGATGGTGACACAGGCTGAGGAG
>NW_011495036.1:1668668-1681432 GCF_000754665.1 Bison bison bison
GACGGGGTGATGCTGGACACAGGCTGAGGAGTCGGGAGGTGACAGAGTGATGGTGACACAGGCTGGGGAGTCAGGAGGTGACAGGGTGATGGTGACACAGGCTGAGGAGTCGGGAGGTGACGGGGTGATGCTGGACGCAGGCTGAGGAGTCAGGAGGTGATGGGGTGATGGTGACACAGGCTGAGGAGTCAGGAGGTGACGGGGTGATGCTGAACGCAGGCTGAGGAGTCAGGAGGTGATAGGGTGATGGTGACACAGGCTGAGGAGTCAGGAGGTGACGGGGTGATGCTGGACACAGGCTGAGGAGTCGGGAGGTGACAGAGTGATGGTGACACAGGCTGGGGAGTCAGGAGGTGACAGGGTGATGGTGACACAGGCTGAGGAGTCAGGAGGTGACAGGGTGATGCTGGACACAGGCTGAGAAGTCGGGAGGTGACGGGGTGATGGTGGATACAGGCTGGAGCAGTTAGGAGGTTATGGGGTGATGGTGGATACAGGCTGGAGGAGTCAGGAAGTGACAGGGTGACGGTGGACACAGGTTGCAGGAGTCAGGAAGTGACAGGGTGATGGTGACACAGGCTGAGGAGTCAGGAGGTGACGGGGTGATGCTGAACGCAGGCTGAGGAGTCAGGAGGTGATGGGGTGATGGTGACACAGGCTGGAGGAGTCAGGAGGTGACGGGGTGATGCTGCATATGAGCTAGAGGAGTCAGGAGGTGATGCCAGCCCTGCCAAAGGAGAAGAGAGGTCTGATCCCAGATGTGGCTCTGGGGCTCCCTTTCGTGGTTTCAGAACCTTGGCCCCTGGTTGATCCTGACCTTGGGAAATCTGTGAGTTTGCTGCACTGGCAGTGCTGCTCCGGGTTTCAGTGTGACCATGTGTCATGGCCGTTTTGGGTGTCACACCACAGGTTTCAGTGCCCCAAGGCCAGGACACCCGCTCTGTCCCAGTATGCTGGCCAGGCCTGCGCTCTGGAGTCTGATCTTGACCCAGGCGTCCCCGACAGCCCATTGAGAACCACGCAGAGCCCCCTTAGAGGTGGCAGCAGCTCCTTGCTCGGACAGAACCCCCTGCTGCTGGGTCATGGCCTCGGTGCATAGTTATGTGGTCAGGTTTCAAGGGCAACCTCAAGATCAAAGGAACGCCCAGAGTTGGGCTTCTCACGCTGAAGAGCAGGATCCCTTTAGAAGGATGTGCAAACATGTTTCTCAGCAGTGACTTGTATCAAAAGCATGGAACAGATGCCAAGGATTTTTGCTGCCAGAGTGATGGCCCGAGGGAGCCCAGAATCCGCCAGAACTCGGGCACCCGGGGACTAAGCCCGTCTGTCCATCACTGGGAACCAGAGTTTGGGGTTAGCACCCTTCCTCTCAGCCTCCCAGGAAAGCCAGCGTGCTGCGCCGGGTCCTGCGTTTCCTTTCTAACACTCAGACCCTTGCCAGCAGCTTCGGCGAGAATTTACAGAACTTTTTTGAGTGAAATGTGTTCCTGAAACTGGGGGAGAATGTCCCCTGTGTTTTAAAGTTGGAGTGGTTCCCTAGTAAACTGGCCATCCCCAGACCCCTGTACACATTTTCCAGGATAATCACTTCTCCCTGACCTGTAGAGGTGAAAGGCCAGCGCCAAGGTCCCGGCACAGCTTGGAGGCGGCCGAGGTTGGGCAGGCCACCCCCGCGTGGCCATCACTGTTGGAGGACCACGGCCACGGGCGTGTTCCCAAAGGAGGCTGTGTGGGCCCAGGGGGCTCTCTCGGGTCAGTAGTGGTCTGCCGGGAAGAGGACACGCTTGGGCCTCTGGAAGGAGGGTCCCAGCTGTCTTGCGGAGGCTGGAGGCCATACGGAGGCTTGGAGGAGACCCTTAACACAAAGATCTCACAGAAGTGAGTCCATTTTTACTAAATATATTTCTTTCCTTTCTAAAAACTCAAAAGTCAACAGGTACACTGTGATCCGTTACACACCACGTTCTCACCCACTGGTATCCACCGCCATCTTAATTTCTTCAGGGGTGGTCAGCTCCTTGTTTCCTGAAGACACCCCAAATAAAGCTGACCTGGTCACTTCTGTTTAGTCGGAGAAGTTCTTGAGATGGCGGGGCGGTGGTGAAAAGCCGTAGCCACATGCTGCCAGGGTTTGTGCCAACCAGAACTAAATGGAGGAACCACTTAACCGCTAAGGTTACGGATCGCAGCGGGCACTGCCGGGCACGTCGAGACGGGTTCTGACTACAGATTAGATGTGGGTGGGGGCAAGGGGAAGTGGGCTTATCAGCTAGTCGGGTGCAGGTCGGGGAAGCGAGGCAGAAAAGTGACGCCTCCTGTTTAAACAGTAGGTATGAGGATGTTAGGCGACTGGGCTCAGTATGACTCAGTGCTGTGGCGTGGGAGCACTTGTGTGTGTATACACACACACACACACCCCCCTGCATGCACAAGTTGGGGGGCTGGGCCCTCAGGTTGCCTGCTTGCCTGCAGGGCGTGTAATCTGGGAGAAGTAGGAGCCACTGATCCACCCCTGGCCGACCACCCAGGCTGACCTCTGCCAACTCCCTTCGCAAGGGTGTTCTGGATGCGGTGGGATCCACTGGGTTCTGGGCAGTGGCCTGGGGAAGGTGCTCACGTGGCAGCTTTCTTGTGCACGTTTCACTGGAGTGCAGTTCAGCTTGAAGAATTTCCACCAGGAGAATTCGTGTGTCACTGGCAGCCCCGTCAAGACACAGAAAATGACCGAGGTGGCAGTTTTCAGTCCCCTGCAAACAGACACTCTCTCTGACTCTGTGGTTAGTTCATTCTTGTGCCAGTTAGTGAGGAACCACTCCCTAAGTCCTTATTTGAATGGATGAGTCAGTGCCTAGAGTTGAATAATTTTTGAAACTGTTTGTAGGGAGGTCTTACCCAAATATAAACATGGCCGTAATAATAGAACCCATTGTATTGATATGTCACTGATTAATTACACAAACACCTCTTATCTCCTCATTAGGTGAAGAGCTTTCTCCCTAGGGATCAGCAAGTGGAAACATGGGAAGGAGTCCCAATCAAAGCAGAAGCGAGTGCAGACCGAGATCCAGGCAGCTGGAGAGTTAGAGGAAATTAGAGACGGCACTTGTCTTTGATTTCTGCATCTTTCTGATGACGATTGGAGGTGTGCCTTGACTTCCGAGCTCACCGGGGGCCTTATTTTCCTTGAAGGACTAGCAGGACGGGGTTTCCTTTGTGGCACAGGGATCTCTTGTATTGGAAGGATGCTCAGGGCAGGGGTGGTCGTGAATGGAGCCGCCTCCGTGGAGGTGGGGACCCAGTGGGAAGCCCTAGGTCCTGTGGCTCCCGTATAGCTTCCCAGGAGCTGAAGTCCAGTCCTTTGCTGAGTGTAAGGAACTTGATCACTTCACCTGGAGGATTTTGTTCAAGCCCCTGCTAAATGAAAATTGTCATGGGGGAGGGTAGTTCTCAGAGTTTATTATGGATCAGGTATCTTAGAATGCAGGGAAAGCTGTGGTTCTTTCTCCTTCTAGCAGCCTTCCACGATCACCCCCCAGGGTCCCTCCCCTCATTTCCACCCCCCACCCTGGTGCTTGTCCTCGGTGCTGAGATGGGCAGACTTCTTTAGAACCCACGACTCACTGTGACTGCCTGCACGCCAGGTCAGGTCTGGCCTCTGATGATGTTTTAACTCCTCCACAGTGAAATCCTGATTTAGGATAGTAATTGGCTTTTAAGAGGGCTATTAACAGGCCTCCAGAGACGAATCATTAAGAAGTTACACTCTATCCGTTCAAATGCCTCAATACCTTTTTGGGAAAATTTCTAGATTTCCTGAAATTCACAGAGGGATGCACATTGTTCTTTCTATTCCTTTTACATCTTTTTTTTTTTTTTAAACTTGGGGATTATTAGTGTAAATTACAGATCAAGAATGCCAGAAATGTCATGACTTAACTAAAATTTATCCCAGGGCTCAGTGATTATAGCTGGCCTCCCTTTATAGGTTGTGTGGGGGATTGTTGTTACTGATGGGACTCTTTCAAGACTCTTCCAGCACAGGCGGGTCCCACGTGGCTTGTTCACTGAGCTTATTTCAGAATTTTAACTAGCCCCTGAGGTTAGCCGCAGTTTGGGTTTCCTGCTTTCCTGCACGCTTGGGGCTTACTTGTTTGTCTCCGTATTGAAATACAACTACGCTTCCTTTACCTGGACTGTGTCTGCATCAGTCAGTCAGGACTTGTGTAACGAACGTGCCTCACGCAGCGGGGCTGAGACACCAAACATTTCTTTCTCGCACTTCTGGAGGCCGGAAGTCCAAGGGCTGGGCACCAGCGGATTTGGTTCCCTGTGGGTCAGTGCCTCCTTCCTAGATGGCTGTCTTCTCACCATGTCCTTCTGTGGCAGAGGGGCCAGGGAGCTCTCTGGAGCCCCTTTTATAAAGGCATTAATCTGTTTCATGCCTGCCTGCTGATGCAGGAGACCCGGGTTCGATCCCTGGGTTGGGAAGATCCCCTGGAGGAGGAAATGGCATCCCACTCCAGTATTCTTGTCTGGAGAATCCCATGGAGAGAAGAGCCTGGCAGACTTCAGTCCACAGGGTCTCAAAGAGTCAGACACTGAGCCACTAACACTTCCACTGAATCCCTTTTATGAGGGCTCCACCCTCATGACCTAACGACCTCCCAAACATCCTACCTCCTAATATCATCACCTTGGGGTTTAGGTTTCAACACATGAATTTGGGGGGGGGGTGGGCACAGACATTCAGTCTAGAAGAATCTCTCTGCCACATTTTCCAAGCTCTCCTTTCCCCAGGAATTCTGCAGATGCCCTTCCCTGGTCCCTCCTGGATCCAGCCCTCATTAAAGGATGCTGTTCACCCTTAGGCTTTGAGAGATGCCTTTCTTCCAGCGTCTGATGTGAATTTTCACCCCAGCTGAACCCTTCGAATGTCGCTCCTGGCTCTTCATGGTGATGAGGGCCTTACCATGTTCCCTTTGGGATGGCGGCTTTGGAGTGAAGATGATCTAGAGGAAGTGATGGGCAGCTCGGCGTTCTTGTCATCACCTGTTGCCAGGAGGGAGAAGGCGGGCTCAAGTGGGATGATCTGGGTGAAGGGACACGGAATTCCAGAGTCCAGAGGAAGGAAGAGGCGAGATCCTGTAAGAGAAGATTTGAAAAGGGTTAGAAAGTATGTTTTCTTTTGCTGTCAGCATCTATCCCGGTTTTTACTCAATGGGAACTTCTTTATGGTTCGGATTTTTAAAACTAGTTCCATTTTTTTTTTTTTTAATCATGCAAACATAAATAGAAAGCAACCGTAATTTCTCCCACAAAGATGAATGTTATTAACCCCTCGGTGCACGTCCTCCCTGCTCGTGTGGATGCTGCATCTCCCAGGGCTGTGGGTGTGCGCATAATCTAGTGGTGGGCAAGGAGGCTGAACTCCCTGTGTCCGGGTGTGTGTGTGAGGATTGCTACGAGGCTGGTGGTGGATAAACACGAGTGATGAGCTGGGAGAAAAGTGTCGGAGAAGCTGAGCCCGGCCATGATTAGAAAAGGCTCTTAGAAAGACCTTATTTGTTATTTTGGGATAAGATGCAAAGAAAGGGTCATGCCCTCTATGCAGGGCTGTTGATGGATGGGGTCATGGCATAGTGCTCCCCTCCCCGCTACAGCCTCCTTTCTCACGGGGAGATGATCCTGGGACAGGGACCAAGCAGAGGTGAGCTTCTCCGAAGATCTTGACCAGCATAGCCCACAATTGCACCCTCAGCTGCAGCTGCTCCATCAGATCCAAATGAAAAGATCAGAGACATTTTTTAAAAAGTCCACGCACATGATAGGAATGAACTGACTTGATGCAAAGGACTTGAGCAGGAAATAACATGACGTCTTGGTTGTAGCTCAGTTGGTAAAGAATTCACCTGCGATGCAGGAGACCCCAATTCGATTCCTGGGTCGGGAAGATCCGCTGGAGGAGCGATAGGCTACCCACTCCAGAATTCTTGGGCTTCCCTTGTGGCTCAGCTGGTAGAGAATTTGCTTGCAGTGCGGGAGACCTGGATTTGATTCCAGGGTTGGGAAGATCTCTTGGAGAAGGGAAAGGCTACTCACTCCAGTATTCTGGCCTGGAGAATTCCATGGACTGTATAGTCCATGGGGTCGCAAAGAGTTGGACACGACTGAGCGACGGTCACTTGGTCTCGGATCTAGAACCCCTGACCGCAGTCCTTGGTGGAACGTGTCCTGAAGGCCGATGGGCTTGGGTTCAGAGAGTCAGCCATGCTTTTTCTCAGTGACACGTCTATCCCCAGGGAATCAGCGTGTTCTGTGTGCTGTGTGTGTGTTTCCCTCAAGTCTGAGATGGAGTGATTGGAAACGGCTCTGATTCTGAGGGGTGCAGGCCCGGGAGGTTGGGGAGCTGTGTCTAGGGGGCTCAGTGAGGTGGCCAGGAGCTGTGCCTGTCCCCTCACCCCAGATGGTGCTTGTCCCCCAGAGCTCACACCACCGGGATGTGGGCTTTGCTAACGGGCACCATGCTCTTGAGCCAGGAGACGTGCCACGGCTTATAGAAGGAACCTGGCGCTGATGGAGTGGGGGGACCTTGCCTTTGCACAAGATGGTGTCTTCCAGTGTTTTTTGTTTTTTTTTTTTTGGGGGGGGTGGTTGGGCTCCAGAAGAGACTGGTTCCAGAGTGGCAGTTTTGAAACTAGGACCCCAGGAGGGGACTTGTGGCTGGTGGTCAGACTTCCAGACGGTGCTCTGGGAGTGACTCCGGCCCCCCGTGCTGTGGGTGTGATTCCAAGCAGGGCTCCTTGTTCACAGGTGGGGCATGCCTCGGAAGGACTTGGCATCACGTAAATGGTTGCAGAGTTGAGACAGGGGGAAACCAGAGCTTCCGTTGTGCCCTGTGCTACTGTGAGCTACTCATGGAACGTGGAATTTGGCTGAGGGTAGTGGCTGGAAATCCATGCCCTCTCAGGGCTGAAGCTACCGGGGGAGGGGGACGCTGTTCTCCTGGGGAAGGGAGGACCAACTGGGAAACAGAATATGAGACGGAGGCAGCTTCTCCTTGCAAGCCGCCCCACGAATATTGGGATCCCAGGAATGCACATTTTGACTCCATAGAAGGAGAGATGTCTGAGCGCTCCAGTCAGTGATGATCAGATGAGGGGCCCTGGGACTCCTGGAGGGGGGCCTCCAGGGCTGGCTGAACTCCTCGAACAAGCCTGAGGTAACACCCCATCCTGCTAAGGCCTTTGCTCACCTGGCCAGGAGTGAGATGATGGCGGACGATGCGGTCCAGGTTGTGGGTCTGTGGCTCTGTGATGGTTATTGATGTCCGCCACCCTGAGATGGCAGGGTGCATCAGAATTACCTGTGGTTTTGAGATTTTCAAAAAATGTTTTCACGTAATAGAAGAGGGTACCACCGCTCTGAAAGGAAACGGGTGTACCAATAACTGCATTAATTTATATCATGACTATTGTTGTTCAGTTGCTCAGTTGTGTCTGACTCTTTGCCACCCCATGGACTGCAGCACGCTAGGCTTCCTTGTCCTTCACCATCTCTTGGAGTTTGCTCAAACTCATGTCCATCGAGTCTGTGATGCCATCCAACCATCTCATTCTCTGTCGTCCCCTTCTCCGCACGCCTTCGATCTTTCTGTGCATCAGGGTCTTTTCTAATGAGTTGGCTCTTCACATCAGGCGCCCAGGTATTGGAGCTTTAGCTTTAGCATCAGTCCTTCCGATGAATATTCAGGGTTATTTCCTTTAGGATTGACTGGTTGGATTTCCATCATAACTATGTGTCATGTTAATTAAAATTTTATTTTAATTGTAGGTTTGCATGTAATAAAATATTTCTAAGTGGTATAAAGGAAGTGAAGAGTGAGATACTTAAACGGAAACCTGGTGTGTTTTTAGCCTCATATGAGCTCTTAGTGTCTGAGCTCACTCAAGACAGAAGAGGACTTACGTAGTCTTTAAGATGCTGCCCCCTTCTGGAGATTAAACATATTCTAATACTGCCTGTTCTTAGTTGCAAAATTGCATTTTGATTTTTTTTCTATTTAAATACTATTTTTATTATTAAACCTGGAAAAGAAAACTGGCTTCAGAAGTGGTCTCTTCTGTCCCTCTCTCTCTGTCATAAACACAGGAATAGCTCTGTGATCTCTCTTTCGTTCTGGCTTTTATCATGATTGTGTGGTCCTGACCAGTTTTCTTCCTTTACGTGGAGCATGTCTGTGTGCTGGGAACCACGATCGGCCTTCCATGAGCAATATTGTTATTTTAAAGGATTGGGAATGTGGTGTGTACTTTTCTAAGTTTAAAAAAAATGATCTCAACACAGTTACAGACACACTGAAATAGTTTTTAAAGAAGTTTAATCTTAGCCTATTGAGAGGCAGTGGCTGGCATCAGGACCCCTGGATGGGCCTTGATGAGGCGAAAGAGGGCTGGAGATGGGCCAGGTGAGTGGGTTGTGGAGCAAGGAGGAGTCTATTTCAGGCCTGAAGAACTCGCTCAGATTTCCCCGGAGCCTTGAATAAGTGCCCCAGGCGAGGAGTGAAAAGTTCAGCCCAGCACCGAGGGGAAGCGGTGAAAACTAAGGACGTGTTGGGGAACCAGCGAGTATGGTGGTGGTTGTTCAGTCACTAAGTCACGACTTCCTCTTTGTGACCCCATGGACTGCAGCAAGCCAGGCCTCCTCCCTGGCCTTCATTATCTTCTGGAGTTTGCTCAAACTCGTGACCATTGAGTCAGTGATGTTATCTAACCATCTCATCCTCTGCAGTCCCCTTTTCCTCCCACCTTCAATCTTTCCCAGCATCAGGGACTTTTCCAATGAGTTGGCTCTTCCCATCAGATGGCCAAAGTATTGGAGCTCCAGCATCAGTCCTTCGAATGAATATTCAGGGTTGATATTGGCTGGTTTGATCTCCTTGCAATCTAAGGGCCTCTCAAGAGTCTTTTCCAGCATGGTTACGATGCCTTACAAACAACTGCTGGGCTCATCACTAATTCCCAGAGCTGACCCTGACTTAGAAAAGCAGATTTCCTATAGAAGCATGCCCTCTGGACTGCTGGAAATGCTGATAGCAACCCTGGGCCCCCCAAATCCAGACTACACACTGAAACATAGTCTCAGAACATCCAATTCACTGAAGTCTCAAATCCACCTTCCTCTTACACACCACTCCACTATTGTCTGGGTTTGTCTGCTCATGTGGTTTCAAATTTTTTTAATGAAGTACAGTGCCTTAAATTATGCTGTTATTTATAACCAGGGGGAGCAGGGCTATATAGATTTTCCAGTGTCCATTATGGAAACATTTAAGCCTGGACTTTTCTGGGACTCATTTTCAAGCAACCACCGGTAGATGGAGGGAGTGAGACATGTAAACAGAGGGGAGTGACCGCCCTGCCACTTCCTGTTGGTGTAAATCCACTGCTAAACCGAGCTCTCACACCGAGCTCACTAATAAGATTCCCTGCAGATACAGCTGAGATACTTATCATCGATGATTTACATGAAATGAACAAAGGCTAGCTGTTGACAGCCCCGAGAAGTGGCGAAGTCTATTTTAGAACCTCTCTGTCTTTGGAAATTAAGGAAAAAACCGCGTGCATTCATTTGCCTTGGAGCCCTTTAAGAATAAATCAGCATAAACTAGGGCGGATTATTAAAATATTAAAGAGAACCACAAAGTCAAAACGTTTTCTCTTCAGAGGGAAGCAAGGGCATGCTGCTTTACGAGCGTCGTGCACGGGGGTGTCAGGCGTTGCTCATGCCGAGGAGGCTGTGTTCTTGGATGCGGTTGTGTAAACACAGGGATTGCCCAGATCGCCTGCAGGGAGAGCAGAGATATTCAGTGGAACTCACCCAGGAGCACCACCTCTTCTCACATCTCAGCAGCACCTGTGCTGGTCTGGAGGGCGCAGGTGGGGCCCGGGAGACACTGAGGTTCTTGGCCTTCGGGGTGCTGGGTGTTGTGTGGCTGTTTTTGATGAGATTGTGCGCGTAGATACTGATTGTTAAATCAGTTTTTAGAATCAACAGAATTGTAGATCTTCAGGGAATCAACTCTAAGCCTTCTTTCCTCTTCCACTCCAACCCTTGAGACCAGAAAACTAATGTTTCCCGGAACTTCCTTGGTTTTCCAGTGGTTAAGAATCTGCCTGCCAGTGCAGGGGTCATGAGTTCGATGCCTGGTCCGGGAAGATTCCACATGGCACAGGGCGCCTAAGTCCGTGTGCCACAACTACTGAGCCCGGGCACTCTAGATCTGGCGCTCTGCAGCAAGGGAAGCCACCGAAACGAGAAGCCTGCAACAGAGGCCCCTGCTTGCCTCAACTAGAGACAGTCCGTGCCCAGCAGTGAAGACCCCGCATGGCCAAAAGTAAAAAGAAAACTAACGTTTCCTAAGGCCAGTGCTGGGGACAGAATTGCCTCGCCCCCTAGATGTGGAAGCCCTCGTCCCCACTGTGCTGCTACTTGGAGAGGCTGAGATTTGTTTCCTTATAAGAGGAGACCCCAGGGCCGCACCTCGACCACCCAGCAGGCACGTGCTGGTTTGCAGCTGTTCCCTCTTTCTTTCTGGTTATTGTGTCTCCTGGAACCAGAGCCCCAAGCCCCAGAACACCCTGGAGTAGGGCCTCAGCTCAAAATCATGCTCGACAGCAAAGGGAGTACTGCTGGGCTCTGCAGCCTGTAGCTGGTTCGTTTATGGTCACTTAATGCACACAAAGCTAGCTTTTGCCTTCTTGTACTCGTCGCTCTTGGACAATCCAATTATAAGTTCAAAAGTACTAAGTCAAATGCAGTGACAGGAGAGGGAACCACTTGATGTCTCAGATGGAGGGCCTTGTTTTGTGTGAACATTCGGTGTTATTTTTTTATTGACATGTAGTTGATGCCTTAGTTTCAGGCACGCGGCTGCTGCTGAGTTGCTTGTCGTGTCCGACCCTTTGCCACCCCATGGACTGTAGCCTCCCAGGCTTCTCTGTCCATGGAGTTCTCCAGAAAGGAGTATTGGAGTGGGTTGCCACGCCCTCCTCCAGGGGATCTGCTCAACCCAGGGACTGAATCCAGGTCTCCTGCTTCGCAGGCAGGTTCTTTATCCCTCAGCCACCAGGGAAGCCTGGTTTCAGGTAGACAGCATTAGACAGCACTGAAAGTCAGCATACAGATTATGCTCCTTTAAAGTTGCCGATAGTACAAAATAACGGCTGCATTTCCCTGTGCTGCATAATATGATCTTGTAGCTTATTTGTTTTATTATCGATACCTAGCCGTCTGTCCCTCTTAATCTCCACCCCCGTCCTGGCCCCTCCCCCACGTAACCACTGGTTTGTCCCTGTGCCTGTGATTCTGTTGTTGATGGGCTGCTATTCCTGTAACTACCCCCCACCCCCGGTGTGACTGTTGCAGTCAGTGAGGTGGCCCGCGGTCTGTGCGTGTGCTGTCCACCCCTCCTTGGGTTGAGGGACATCCTAGCTCCCCAGCTACTTCCGTTGGACTCATGGCAAAGTCGTTGGTTTTTCACAATAATCCTTAAATACTTGAACCAAAACGCGTAACCGCTGCAGGTTGCTGAGACCAAGCCTGCTGACAACCTTTTGGGAACCCTGTCCCATTGCTGCCCAGTATTGATCAGCCTTCACTTTCTGAGACATCACAGAAGCGTCCTGTTTAAAAAGTAAGTTAGAGGAAACGTGTATTTGCAGTCAGAGGCCTTGCATTTGAACATGTAGTACATTACGCAGGAGGGGTTCTGACTAATGACATCAGAAGCCCAGGCAGATGGTGGGGGCCTTGGGAGGGTGTCACCATGGCAGGCAGGCAGGCGTGAGAAGTCGGAGCCCCCCGCCTCTTGTCAGGGAGCAGAGAGCTCTGGAACTCTGTGGTGCCCAAGGCAGGCAGGTCTGGTGGTCCAGGGAGGGTGGGACAGACTCAGCAGAGGACCCTCCGTCCCCAGGCAGAGAGGAGGGTTTGGTGTTTCTGATTTACGTGCAGGGAGGTGAGAGTCAGGCCCCCATCCGTTCTTACTTGCTGTGAACAGCGAAGTCGTGAGCTTCCCAGGCGGTGCTGGTGGTAAAGAACCCGCCTGCCGATGCAGGAGATGCAAGAGTCGTGGGTTCCATCCCTGGTGTGGGGAAGATCCTCTGGAGGAGGAAACAGCAGCCCACTCCAGTGTTCTTCCCTGGAGCATCCCATGAACGGAGGAGCCTGGAGGGCTACAGTCCATGGGGCACACACGCTGAAGTAGTAGGTTTATGTCGAAAGTGTGTGAAGCCACTTCCTTGGTGGTCCAGTGGTTAAGAACCTGCCTTCCGATGCAGGGAGCTCGACTTCCATCCCTGTTCAGGGAACTGAGATCTCACATGCCAGGGGACTGCTCAGCCCGTGGGCCACAACTCCTGAGCCTGTGCTCTCGAGCCCAGGACCACAGCTGGAGAGAAGCCCGCATGCCGCCAGTGAGACCCTTGTTGTTTTTGTTGGGTCACCAAGTCGTGTCTGACTCTCTGCGACCCCATGAACTGTAGCCCCCCAGGCTCCTCTGTCCATGGGATTCTCCAGGCAAGGATATTGGAGTGGGTTGCCAGGCCCTCCTCCAGGGGATCTTCCTGACCCAGGGATCGAACCCTCGTCTCCTGCATTGGCAGGAGGGTTCTTCACCACTGAGCCACCGCATAGGATGTCGGCAAACGAGTACTATGTAGGCCCCCCCCCCAAAATAAAAAAGACTGAAAAAGCAAAGTTTGGCTCCC
>NW_011495036.1:1681538-1684577 GCF_000754665.1 Bison bison bison
GTGCAGCCAGCAGCTTCCTCCCGCGGGCCCGGACTCCTGGAGCTGCACACAGATGGGCCCATTGTTCTCCCCACAGCAGGTGAACTGTGTGTCCCCAGGCCTTTGGATGCTGGGCTGAATCACTTTGAAATGCTTCCTCTGTTTTTTCCTCCTGGAGGACTGACCTGAAGCCAAGATAGAAACTTCTAGAAGAGGGCATCCCAGCGTACCACAGCTGGCCCCTTCCTCGGGGCCGAGAGAGCCCGTGCAGGTGTGTCTTTTTTTAGCCGCTGGGGGTGTGGGAGCTGGAGGGAGTTAGCCTGTGTGCGGGGGGCATGTCTGTTTTGTGCCTTCCTGCCCTGGTTTTGCCCAGGAGGAATCAGATGACCGAGAAGAGGGGAGGGCTGGGGACCAGGAGGCTGGGAAGATGGTCTCTGCCTGTTGTCCTGGTGCCCAGTATAGGGGGGCGGGCGGGGCCCGGAAGTGGACCTTGCAGGGTGAACTGTAGAGGGCCTTGGGGGTGTTTGCTGTAATTAATCAGCCAGACACGAAGGGTGTTAATTGGTGATGGCTTTTCCCCATGTGTTAGAAATGACTACAAAGTCGTGTGAGGCTTTAGTCCGTGGCTACAAAAAGGAAAAGAAAAAAAAAATCCCCACCAAGTCAGGGTCTGTATAAAGAAGTTGGTCATGGTCACTCAGCTTTGGAAAACTGCACACGATGTCAGGGCTCTGGCCACTGCTCCAGTGCCTACAGAACCTTCCAGAAATGGCTTTAAGACACCCCCACCCCCCTTCTCCAGCCCTGAAACAGAAACCTGCAAAAACCCCAGTCTGATTAACAAAGGGGCAAAGCACTTGAAGAGACTGTTTCAAAGAAGACGTACAAATGGCCAACAGGTCCGTGAAAAGATGCTCAGCATCGTTAATCACTAGAGAAGCTACAATGAGATAGCATCCCCACCTGTTGGAATGGCTTTTATCAAACTGACAGGAGACAAGTGTTGGTGAGGATGGGGAGGAAAGGGAAGTCTCGTGCCCTGTGCTGGGGTGAAAATTGCTGCAGTCGTTATGGAAAACTGTATGGAGATGCCTCCGAACCACCATGTGACCTGACAGTCCCATTTCTGGGCATATGTCCAGAGGAAATGAGAACAGTGTATGGAAGAGAGAGCCTCACCCCCACTCTTATAGCAGCGCCATTCACAACAGCCAGGACACGGAAGCTGTATGTGCCAACGGATGGATGCATGGATAACAAAAATGTGTGTACACAGTGGATTATTATTCAGCCATAAACAAGAAGGAAATCCTGCCTTTTGTGATAACATGGGTGAAACTTGAGGGCATTGTGCTAATTGAACTAAATCAAATACTCTACAATTTCACTCATATGTGAACTCAGAAAAGTCCATGTGGAAAAAAGGCCTTGGAAACAGAGAACAGATTGGTGAGTTGTAACGGGTGCAACGGGGGGATGTCAGTGAAAGGGATCAGACTGTGAGATTCTAATTGAGGAAGTTCCGAGATCTAACGTGTAGAGCTGACCTAACAGTGCTGTGCGTGTGTGCTCAGTCGCTCACTCGTGTCCGACTCGTTTGCAACCACATGGACTGCTGCCCACCAGGCTCCTCTGTCCGTAGGAATTCTCCAGGCAAGAATGCTGGAGTGGGTTGCCATTCCCTTCTCTAGGGGGTCTTCTCGACCCAGGGATAGAACCCAGTGTCCTACGTCTCCTGCATTGCAGGAGGGCTTTGTTTAGTTTTTAACCAGTGGGACGCCTTAACAGTACTGGGTTATGTGCTTGAAAGCTGTTAAGAGAGTGGATGTTACATGTTCCTACCAAAAAAGATAATTTATGTGATGAGGTGACGGTGTTAACTCACCTACTGTGATAATTGTTTTACAGTATGTATGTGTGTCAAATCATCATACTGTCAGCTGTGAACTTACATGTGTTATTTGTCAGTTACATCTCAGTTCAGTTCAGTTCAGTCACTCAGCTGTGTCCCACTCCTTGTGACCCCATGGACTGCAGCACGCCAGGCCTCCATGTCCACCGCCAACTCCCGGAGTTTACCTAAAGTCATGTCCATTGAGTCGGTGATGCCATCCAACCATCTCATCCTCTGTCATCCCCTTCTCCTCCTGCCCTCAGTCTTTCCCAGCAGCAGGGTCTTTTCCAATGACTCATATCTCAAGGCAGGAAGAAAGAGAAAGTCGAGGACCACTTGTGGGCATCGGGCCCGGGGGCCTTTGTGGGCCTGCCTCGTTCCCCTTGACCACCCGCTGGCTTGGCTCAGACCGACGACCGGTTTTCTTCTCAAGTGAGATTGGTCTGCTCCGCTCTCTAGGACCTTCCGGGGAGGGGGCATCCACTCTGTGTCTGGCTAGGCCCCTGTACTCAGGCCTGCTTTACCTGAGGCCGGGATGGTGAGTGGGGAGACCTTACCGGTGGGCGAGGGCAGTGCCTGGACGCTGGGCACAGAGGCACAAGGGGCCACGATGGGCTGCGACCATGAAGAGAGTTGCTCTGTGTGGCTGAGTCAGGCCAGTCCCTGTTTCCAGCGGAGGTTTGGAAACAGGCCATCGCTTCCAGACTCTCAGGACCATCAGGCACAGATAGCAGCCACAGTAAACCTCAGGTTGCCGACTTTCAGAGGCATATGAACAGTCTTCGGGGAGCCCCCCTACCCCGCCCCTCCCACCCCCCGACCTTGGAGTCATTCAGTTATTTATCCGGCAAGTCAAGGTTCAAGCCCTTGGTCTCACATCAGAAAGCCACGAGAATGGAAATATCCTGTAACTCACTTGGCAGCAAAGCCAGGCCCGATGACCTCACACGAGGCGACGCGGGCCTGGCTTTACCCCCTTGTTGTGGATACTGACGCCTCCCGGCGCCTGCCTCTGGGCTGCTCCTAAGGGTGGGGTGGGCGGTGCGTGAGCTCCCTCGCCTCATCTGAAGCACCCTCCCCACCGCCCTCCCCGCCCTGGCCTGCCTGTCCTGCCCGCAGCCTGGCCATCTCAGCTGGCGGTCATTGCATTTCCCGTGGGTTGTTCA
>NW_011495036.1:1684677-1716760 GCF_000754665.1 Bison bison bison
GGTTGTTCAGACCCTAAACCCGGGATCATCCACCATGCCTCCTCTCTTTTGCTCACTCCCCACTTCCGGTCAAGCTGGCACCCCCCGCCTTGCTGCACCCTGGGCACAGGAAGAGTCCTGCCGCGCCCCCCCCTCCCCCTTCACTCCAGGGCTGTCACAGTGCCCATGGGCCAGTCCCTTTGCTCCCACCCGTCCCACCGGGAGACCGTCCTCAGAAGCTTCTCTGTGACTCTTGGAATCCAGGTCGGTCGTGTTACTGCAGAGTGTGCGGTTACCACGGCCTCTGTGTGCTCGGACAAACTCCAGAGGCCCTACCAAGTCCCAGGAGCCAGTGCGCCCTGCGCCTGCCTGTGTTTTTTAACGCATTCATTTTTGGCTGCGCCGGTCCTTCGTTGCTGCCTGTGTGGGCTTTCTCTACTTGCAGCAGGTGGGGGCGTCTCTCCGGTTGTGGCGCGTGGGCTTCTCGTTGCAGCGGCTTCTCTTGTTGCAGAAAAGGGCTTTGGTAGTTGTGGCCCGTGGACTTGGCGGCTCCTCAGCCCGTGGGATCTTCCCAGACCAGGGATCAAACCCGTGTCCCCTGCATTGGCAGGTGGCTTCTTAACCCCTGGACCACCAGGGAAGTCCCCTGCGCCTGCTCTTGAGCTCTGAGGATGGTTCTTGTAGTTACAGAGTGCTTCGGGGCAGGGGTGGGGGAGGAAGAATCAAAAGGAAAATATTTTGGGACCCGTAGAAGTCCAGTGAAATTCACATCTCTGCGTCCGAGTGAGTCACAGGCACGTCATTTGCTTACATACTTTCCGTGACCGAGCTTAGACAATGTGGCAGAGTCGGAGACCTCCATGACATCCTAGATGGTCTCTTGGCCCGGAAAACCTAAACTGTTTACTCTCTGCTGCCTGGCGGGAGAGGGTTACCAGCCCTGCAGCGGCTGCCTCCGCCCCGGCCAGCCTGTGTCTCCTCCCACGTGCAGACCTCAAGACTGTGGCTCTGGCTGTGGCCTCTGCCTGGAGGGCTCTTCCTCACGGGGTTTGCACTTCCTTCAAGTCCTTGCTGAGACCTCAGCCTGCCAGCTGCTCAGTGCTGAGTCCTCTCTCCAGCCTGCAGCCCCACCGGTTCTCTTTTCCAGCTCGGTCAGCCATTGGACACTAATTTAACTTGTTTCTCAACCTGTCCCACCACCGCTGGAATGTCACTTCCTCAGGACCTGGGGGTCTTTGTCTCTTTGGGCCCAAACACCGGGATCAGAGGGGGTTGGTTCTTGTAGTGTTCAGTCCAGATCCGTGGGAAGACTCAACGTAGAATAAGTATTTGCAGTTTAGGTGCTCTGGGGGAGGTAGGTAAATGTTTGTTAGACACCTCTTCTTTTGTGTATTAAAAAACAGCTTCTGCAAGTAGAAAACTTTCAGTGATTTTTTTTTGAAGAAGAAGTAAAAAAGTATCTGACCATGTATGTATTTTCCTTCTCTGCTAAGCCCTGCTTGTGTAGTAAATGTTTTGGTGTTGAAACATTTCATGGGGAAATAGTTCCCTAGAAATCTAGATGGTTAGTGAATTACTTTTATTCCATTGTGTTAGAAAGAAGCGCTTTGGGCTGGTTGCCCACTTGTAGGCCAGAGGTGGCTGTGTGTAGCTTCCTGCACACATGTCCATCAGCACATGCGTCCATCAGCACACATGTCCATGAGCACACGTCTATCAGCACACACATCCACCAGCACACGCGTCCGCGGCACCAGCGCCCGCCAGCACACGCGTCTGCAGCACACGCGCCCTCCAGCACACATGCTCTGGTCATCCCTGGCCGCCAGTCCTGGCACCCAGGAGATACAAGCTCCCTGTCAGTGCTTACACCCCAGGTTGAGTTTTTTTGTTGCTTTTGGGAAGTTCGCTATTAATAGATTCTTTATCTATGAATTTAGTTGAAGAAAACTGTTTGAGATAACGGGGGGATCTTATTAAAAAGTCTCAGACCATGCAACTCATTTGTTCATTTTGTCTTGCTTTTGAGACACGTATGACCATTGCCTTAGGAACTGAGGAAGCCTCCAGCTCTAACTCGGCATCAGGAATAGAATTAAAAACTCCTTTTTTAAAGGGAATCTCTCGGCAGTCCAGTGGTTAGGACTCACTCTCCACGTTCACTGTTGAGGCTGTGGGTTCAGTCCCTGGTCAGAGGTCCTGCAGGCCATGTAATGTGGCCAAACAGCAAAGCAAAGCAAAACAAAATCCAGCCTACCCCAAAGCCGCATTTTTTAGTTCACATTTATCATTCCTTCTCCAACCAGCACATATAAAAGCAATATTGCCTGTCACCTTATGCCATTTATAAAATTTGGCTTTAGCTTGTGCATGCATATTTCTTTTCTGGGTACTATTTAATAATAGTCATAATGAAAGTTAATAAGTGGGGCTGAATATTGAGTGTTTTCCATGTTCTGTGCTGTGCATTTCATGTCCATCATCTTCATTAATATCCTTATTGTTATCCTCACTTTACAGATGGGGAAACTTGGGCTCAGGGAGTTGATAACTGTCCCAGAGCTGGACAGTTAACCCCTGATGGTACTTGCCACTTGTGACCTGATCCTAGCATCCGACCAGAGCCCTTTTATGCTTGTCACTCAGCACTACAGCCTTTGGCATCGTGTAATTTTTGTCAGTGTTAGTTATTTTCTTCTTGCCGTGTTGCCAAATGAAGTGTGGATGAAACACTGACGATCAAGACACCCTAAGGGAAAAACATGAGGAAGGCAGCTTTTAAGAAACGTAAGCACATTTACAAAAGGCCAGCGTTTTTAGACTTATTCTGCATCAGAAACTGGGAGTCGCGGAAATGCCGCTTTCTAAAAATTGCCAGCTCTGCCCCGTCAGCGCCTTTTTGTTGTGTAACATTTCTTCTCAACCAGCAATTAGTCAATGACCCTAGAGTTTCAGCCTCAGATCCAAGGAGCGCAGAGGAAGTGGCACACACCCTCCACGGCCTCATGTCACCATGGTAACGGCTGTGTCCCCTTCCTCCTGCAGCTTCAGCTCAGTGGTTCGTGGAGCCCCACCAAAACACCTCAGGCACAGAGAGGTACTTGCCAGCTGGAATTCTGATTTTTTCCTTTCTACTGGTAAAGATTTTCTAGACTTCCTCTGATAAGCATGAAACAATAAAGCAACTATGTTTATCTGTCTGAAGAGAAGAATTCTTTGGATGCTAGTACATATTGATCATTGATTACCACAAGATCCGCCGTTTTCCAGGTGTGAATCCAGGCATCTGCTGCGGCCAGTTGCCTACTTGCCATCTGTCGTACTTGGCTTTCCTGTCCAGACGTGTGTGCCACTGCCTCGCCAATGGCCATTTTTAACCACTTGGCGAATCTGGTGCAGGAGAGGAGGGTGGGGAGAGGGCTGTGTTCTCCGCTACACGGCTGAGATCCGACGGGTCAGCTTCTAGTGAAAGCCAAACTGGTTTCCACAAGGTGACCGTCATTCTCTGTTTGCCCATCTGTCTGCTCCTGGGTTTGGGGAGGGCTGGCAAGACAGTGAGACTGATGGGGAGATTGCTGTCCACCATTCAGAGACAAAGTCCTGCTTCAATTAAACAGTCACCAGGGCTTGTCTTCTCAATATTCTGGGTGAACCTTGTCCTAGAAACGGTATCGGGGCATCACGGCAGATCATGCACGTTGCTGAAGGAATCACACACCAGTCCTGGGAGAATAATGGCACACGCCCTTAGCGATGCGCGGAGCTGCAAAGCAAGGAGCAGCATCTCTTATAAATTATCCTTGTTTATAAACCTATTCACACGCATTGTCTCGTGCACCCAGTGAGGCTGGGAGGCGGGAAGAATGGGCGGGTGTTCAGTTCTTGTTTCCATCCTATGGATGGGAAAACAGGGTCAGGGCGACAAGGGGCTTTTCCCAGGTCCCCAGGGAGCAGAGTTGGGCCCAGCATGGTTGAGTTCCAGTGTCTCTAAGGCCAGAGCCGTCTCTCCCTGACACCAGCCTCTTCCCAGAAGCAAGCAGGGGAGCGTCTCAGGTGGGAAACGGGAGATTTTATAGAAGACCAAAGCACAATGTAGCCAAATGATCCATGGGTTCCAGTCGTTCCGCTGTCATCTGGAAACAGTGTGCTTGGATTACCTTTACCTTCTTACTCATGAATTGTAGCTAATTAAAAAAATACATGTTTATGTGTTTATTTTTGGCCATACCAGCCGATATGTAGCATCTTGGTTCTCCCACCAGGGATGGAGCCTGAACCCCCTGCTTTGGAAGGCGGATTCTCACCCACTGAACCACCAGGGAGCTCCTGAATTCTAGCTACTTATGTGGAAATTCAGCTACTGTTAGGTGGAATCGTTTGTCTCCCTATAGTGCTGTCTGCAGGAATCAGAGGGCGCAGGAGCCCAGGGCAGGAGGAACGTGTTCTGCGTGTTGGCGGGATTGGCTGGGAGCCCAAAAGCCTGGCTCTGCCCTCTTGGGAGGATTGAGTGTTGTTCGAGACCCCCTCTCAGCCTGTGTGTCTCCTCCCACCTGAAGGTGCTTGCTGGACTCTGAGCCTTGCACGGACCCCTGCCTACTGCGGGGGATGGATTGGGAATCTCCCCGAAACTCTCTGGAGCTCTGGATACCTTCCTGGAGATAGGGCAGCAGAGAGGAGATTCTTGCTGCCAGAAGCTTGGATTCCCAGGCTCCAAGACAGCTGTGGTGGGAACATTCTTTGAGGGTTTTTTAGGGTTTTAGAATTTTTAAAGGGACAGATAATATCTCGATGTTGTGTTCCACCAAAACAAATATTTTCTTCTGAAAATATGTTAGACACAAAAACGCACCCAGAACTGCTGAGCCTGACTTAGAAATGCACGCGTGAGCCCCGCTGTGTCCCGGCCACCGGGCGGCCGTGACTTCCCAGCCCTGTGCTTCGTGCTCTGTGTAGGGGGTGGGCGGGGTTAGACTCTGACACTTAGCTGTTTCGTAGCCGACTTGCCTGGTGCAGCCCCTCCCTGACTCTCACAGGGTTACTTCTCTGGTCCCATCCATGTCCTGGCTTATCCTCACAGGGAGGCATCGCTGGCCCAGGGCAGGCAGACAGCTGCAGTCAGAGCCAGCCAGCTGTATTCTGTAAATTTCCAAGGCGTGTGTTTTATGCCCCCCACCCCTTTGTAATCTGGCTTGGGAAAGAACTCTGCTGGTCGGAGTTCCCAGCTGAGAGGGCTTGGCGAGGAGTCTGCGGGGTGTGGTTCCTTGGAAAGTGGAGCCATCCCAGGCCAGAGGCATCAGGGGTGCTCAGCATGGCGGGGGGAGGGCGGCCAGGCCCTGGGCCCCCCTGGAGGCAGTAGGCTCGCCAGGCCTCCTGTGCCTCTCCCCATCTGTCTGAGTGGGAAGGAGGTGGGAGCCAGGATGGTCAGTTGTGTGGTCAGATGGTTCCTCCAGGGCCACAGACCCCGAAACAGTGGAGCCCGAACAGGAATGGGGGTCTCCTCATTTCCTGAGGCTCCACTGCTACCCAGCTGCATAGTAACAGATTGCTGTCCCTTGACTTTTATTTATTTTTAGTGGGCTGGGAGGAGCACTTTTCCATGACAGGCATCCAGTGCAGGGCCTTGAAGTCAGCATGTTGGAAGCCTGCGTGCGTGCTCAGTCGCTTCAGTCGTGTCTGACTCTGCGACCCCATGAACTGTAGTCTGCCAGGCTCCTCTGTCCATGGGATTCTCCAGGCTAGGACACTGGAGTGGGTTGCCATGTCCTCCTCCAGGGGATCTTCCCGACCCAGGGATCGAACCGGCATCTTTTATGTCTCCTGCGTTGGCAGGTAGCTGCTTGACCACTAGAACCACCTGGAAAGCCCTGGAAAGCTCGGAGGAGCAGGGTCAAGAGTGAAGGCGATGTTGGAATGCGAGGAAAGGTTCAATGTAGCATCACCCACCTTGGGTCATGCACCCTCTCGCTTTCTCTTTATTTTCCAGGTGACCCCTGATGACTCACATGCTCGTCATCACAGCAATAGCAGCAGTGGTTGTAGCTGGTGATGTAATGGTGGGAATAATGATGATAAAAATGGGATGATAGAAACTAAAGAGCAGACTCACTGGAAAAGACCCTGATGCTGGGAAAGATTGAGGGCAGGAGGAGAAGGGGGCGGCAGAGGATGAGGTGGTTGGACGGCACCACAGACTCAGTGCACATGCGTTTGAGCCAGCTGTGGGAGAGGGTGGTGGACAGGGAAACCTGGTGTGCTGCAGTCCCCGGGGTTGCAGAGAGTAGGCTACGACTGTGTGACTGAACAGCAACAAAAGAGCAAGCTTGGGCGACCGTAGAAAAGGGAAGCAGTGCCTAAATTCTGCATGGTAGTTTTGCACAGAGCTGCGTCATTTCGAAGGGTGCTTATTGCTGAGGGCTTTGTGGTTTCCCTCCTCCTTTCTTGTCTTCTTTTTGGTGGTTTTCTGTCTTGATGTGTGGGGAAGAGTTTGTGGCCAGGTGCTGTGAAGCAGCTCTCTGAGCACTTTTTCTTGAGCCCTGATTTTAATCATATGATCAGCTGTGGGGAGACCTGTGGTACTTGGGAGAAAGCAGTGAGGTTGTGTTCCCATCAGGGGCATGGGGGCCCCGAAGTGATGGGGCCAATGGGGGATGAAGACAGAGCAGAAGGAGAGCCGGGGAGGCAGCTGGAAGCCCTCAAGGGCCACCTGGAATAACTATTTGAGATTTGTTGTTGTGGTTCAGTCACTAAGTCGTGTCCAACTCTCTGCGACCCCGTGGAGTGCAGCACGCCAGGCTTCCCTGCCCTTCACCGTCTCTCGGAGCTTGCTCAAACGCACGTCCATTGAGCCAGTGATGTTCTTTAGATGCTCAGTTGTATCTGACTCTTTGCCGCCCCATGGACTGTAGCCCCCCAGGCTCCTCTGTCCATGGGATTCTCCAGGCAAGAATACTGGAGTCAGTTGCCATGCCCTCCTCTGGGGGATCTTCCTGACCCAGGGATCAAACCCACATCTCTTGAGTCTCCTGCGTTGGTAGGGATGTTCTTCACCACTGCGCCTCCTGTGTGTGGGGGGAGGGTTTCCTCATTGATAAGCTGGAGATTGAGCTCCTTGTTCAAGAACAAACAAATAGCTGTACATGGCTTTTGTTGTTATTCATTTGCTGAGTCGTGCCAACTCTGCGACCCGTGGGCTGCAGCAGCCAGGCTCCTCTGTCCTGCCCCGTCTCCCGCTGTTTGCTCAAATTCACATTCATGAGTCGGCGATGCCGTCCAACCGCCTCCTCCTCTGCTTCAGGTAGAGTGAAATGTACAATCTGGAGTTCCTGCTAAAATTGCACTTTGGCGTAAGAGTCTTCATTTCTTTAAAAACTATTTGTCAGTCGTAAATATTTGAATTTCATGCCTCTGTGGGAGCTTCCACATAAATATGTTTACACTTAGGACAGAGAAATGCTTCCATCTCCCTGTCCCAGTTTCAGACCACGTGGTACCTGGGTCTTCAGGGGCTGAAACCACCTCTTAGGCCACCGGTGTGGGGCCCCAGCACAGCAGCGTGACTCCCTTGCAGAACGTTCTTTGTCAACAGTGATGTTGATCATTATGTAAAATTATTCTGCTCTGCAGCCTGCGGTCTCACTGGAGAGCAATCAGACATGCTTTATTTTCTAATCATAATTCGAGTGCAGTTGCAAGATTTTTGTTTTCCTGGTTGCTCATTGTTTCAGGCGTTCCCCAGCGAAGCCTGTATCTGCTTCTCTTGTGCCCGTGGGGCGGGTTTGCTGTGCCAGAGCAGGGGCTGGGCGGGTATAACCCCAGCACTCCTGTCCTCTCACCTGGTGGGCCTTCGGGGTGCTCGATGACAGATTGCACCCTTCACTGGGCTCTGGATGGGGCCCGTTTGGAGCAGGGGTCCAGATGTGCCTGCCCGGAAGCGGCCTCATGTGTATCGTCAGGGGGCCAGGGCTGCAGTGAATAATTCAAGCCAGCCTGGCTCCTGCCCCCAGTAATGAGGTCTCAGGGGCGACACCGTGGGGGCCTGGACCCTCCAGACAGTCTCCGGATTGGTCTTTGCCTTCGCGCTTATTCAGACCGACAGAGACACGCTTCACAGCCCTTAGCCCGAGGGAAGGAGCGAGGTGGCCTTGTGTGGGTTTCCCTGCTGACTCCTGCGTGCAAGCGTGCTAAGTCGCTTTAGTCGTGTGCGACTCTGTGTGACCCCATGGACTGTAGCCTGACAGGCTCTTCTGTCCATGGGGATTCTCCAGGCAGGAATACTGGAGTGGGTTGCCATGCCCTCCTCCAGGGGAATCGTCCCAACCCAGGGATCGAACCTGTGTCTCTTACGTCTCCTGCATTGGCAGGCGGGTTCTTTACCACTGGAGCCACATGGGAAGCCCCTTTGACGCCTGAGAACCTGCCAATCCATGAAATGGGTGTAACAAGAGTTGTATTTAGATGGGACAGAGTTTGGGTCGTCAGCAGTGTATGTGGGGTTGATTGGGGGTGCGGTGGCGGTTCTCTGTGCTGTGGACAGAGAGGCGGGCTTGGGGGGGCGGATGGCTCCTGCCCCAGGTGTGCCCATGGCCACCCATGTTACTTCTCTCTCAGGTTCGTTTTCCTGGTCGGCTCCGTGCCCTTGTGGGCATGGGCGCCGACCTTTCTGGATTCCAGCTTCTGCATCTACATGAAACTCCTCGCCTGGGTTGTCTGGGTGCCCTTTCATCTTTTAGATGTCCTGCTCACTCCTCATGATTTCAGTTCAGTTCCATCGTGTCCGACTCTTTGCGACCCCATGGACTACAGCACACCAGGCCTCCCTGTCCATCAACAACTCCTGGAGTTTATTCACAACTTGTGTCCATTGAGTCAGTGATGCCATCCAACCATCTCATCCTCTGTCATCCCCTTCTCCTCCTGCCCTCAATCTTTCCGAGCATCAGGGTCTTTTCAAATGAGTCGGTTTTCACATCAGGTGGCCAAAGTATTGGAGTTTCAGCTTCAGCATCAGTCCTTCCAATGAATATCCGGGACTGATTTCCTTTAGTATGGACTGGTTGGATCTCCTTGCAGTGCAAGGGACTCTCAAGCGTCTTCTCCAACACCACAGTTCAAAAGCATCAATTCTTTGGTGCTCAGCTTTCTTTATAGTCCCTGGGTGCCCTTTCGTCTTTTACATGCCCTGCTCACTCTTCATGATTAGGGGCATTTTTATAAATGGGCGGGTACATGGCTCCTCTGCTGCCCAAGGTGAGCAAATAAATACACGTTGTATGGAAATAGTTTGCATTTAATGCTCTTCATATGAGATTTTGAAGCAGATAGTCTTAAGGATATAAGTACCTTAATAATTTGGCAAGTTTACAGTATAACAAGTTCTGCCTTATAATCTAAACTTGTTTAATGCCTATGTCAGGAGCCCAGTCCCTCCAAAACTTTTAGCTTCTGTTAATGACATGTATTACATCTGTTTGAATAGAAACCATGGCTTCAGGAACTAGCAGAACACTCTGTTCCCCTGAAAAAGAGAACGGCTAGGGAAAGGATTTTTTGCTCAACCCTATTCTTGTCCATGGGATTTCCAGGTGGTGTTAGTGGTAAAAAATCTGCCTGCCAGTGCGTGAAATGTGAGAGCCTTGGGTTTGATGCCTGGGTCAGGAAGATCCCCTGGAGGAAGAAATGACAACCCATTCCAGTGTTCTTGATGGGAGAGTTTCATGGACAGAGGAGCCTGGTGGGTTACAGTCCATGGGGTTGCAAAAGAGTTGGCTATGACTGAGCGACTGAGCACACACTACACGATGGCAAAGAGTCAGACGCAGCTGAGCGTCTGAGCACGGCACTCGGGTATTTCCTTTGTCAAGGGGGAGAAAAAGCTGCTAGAAAAGAGGAAAATGCATCACTGTACATAGAACTCCTTTATTGCATTTTACTCCAGGTAATCTACTGATAAAGGCAGTCTTTAAAATAAATGGGTAATTATTTCAAAATATTCCTTTGTGAATGTGCCTGATTGGCGCAGCCCTCCCCATAGAACCCGCCAGTCCACCCGCAGTTTGGAGGAAGGGCTGTAATTAACAGTGAATTAGCATATTGCAGTGTGGTGTGGACCACGGGTGTCCTCGCCCATCTGCTGGATAGAGAACCAGGGTGACACCTGGCCGACAGCGGCCTGTAAGACTTCTCTGTCATTTAGGAACGTACGGCTGTGTCAAAAATCTTTCTTCTTACGATTAAAACTGTAGACACTCGCCCCAATACACACAACATACAGGGACACAAACGAGTATTCTGCTAAATGATCATGAGAGCACTTAAATGTTCTGCGTTCACGTCTGTTCATTTATTCATTCGCCAGATATTCATGGAGCATCTGTGCATGTGCTCGGCACCCTGTGGGTGCTGCTGAGCTGAGGCACGAGGTCTTTGGCCTCAGGCGCTTGGAGACTAGACGGGGAAGGTGGGGTGGGTCAGAGTCGCCCCCGTGACCACGTGGTTCCGTGAGATGAGTGCTGCTGTGAGGGGAGGTGGATGGTGCAGGGGTGGGGTCGGGGGGACACAGGCCAGCAGCGGGGTCAGGAGAGGGTCTCTGAGGAGGGCGGGGGCTGACCCAGCTTAAGAAGCTGCTGCTCCTCTTTCAGTCTCAGAGGGGGCATGAGTGCATGTCTTCCACACGTTGGGCAGCGTGTGTGAAGACCCTGTGCACGAGGGTGTATTTGAGGGGATGGAAGAAGTCCCTTGCAGCTTCGTGGTGGCGTAAGACGCGTGGGGTTACCGACTTGCTCTTCGGAAAGCCTGTGAAGTCATCGGAGATTGCTGGTGTAAAGTCTTTGTCAGTTTCACTTAACTTGGGGAGCACCGGGGGTCCCTAGCTGTATCCTCCCCACGCCCCCACCCTGCACCCCGGGCAGCCTGGCGTGGGGTCTGGGCCATGCTGGGCATGTGGGCACGTGGTTGGGGGGCAGCTGGAGCCGCGCCCTCGGTCTTTACTGCGAGTCCTTTGTGAGACATGGAAGCAGACGGAGGGTGCTGTCCTCTCCCGTTTTCTTTGCCTCCGCGGAATAACGTTAACTGCATAGCTCTCTCGACTTGGAGCGCTTGCCAAATGTGATATTCCTACAGCTGATTCAGTTCTTCCAGTCACCCGCAGCCAGTGAACCTCTGCCCGTGGGTGGCTCGCCCACGGAAGGAATTCCACGCCAGCCGAGTGCCTTCTCTGTTGGGTCGTCTCTCTGCTCCTAGAACGCGAGCGGGGGGGCTCTTACGTGCAGAGGGCGAGAGGGTGGTCCCTGCGTTCCGTCACGTGGTTGGAGGCGGGTGTGGTCGCCTCCAGGGCCTGGCAGTGGAGGCCACGTCCCTGGCTCTCCACCTGGTCACCCAGGTGACCCAGGGTCCCAGGCCTGGGCGTCGGGGAACTGGATGTCACGGGACATCTGACCACGGCATCCCTCATCTTTCTGCTCTGACTGGCCCCACCGAGGAGTTTGCCAGTATTGTTGAAATTGGAATGATCTAAAATGATCTAAAATTGGAACAATCCCATTCTTTACTCACAGCCTGAGATTTTTCTTTTTTTTCCAAAGCATTATCTCTCTAGTGTTTCTAGGCAGAGCACTTGATACATTTTGCCTGAATTTATCTGTAAGCCTGGGTCAGATGTATGTTTGGCATCACTCTCATCTCTGAGCCATTGTAGCCTACTTTTTATGCCAAGAGAAAGTATTTTAAGCCAGTGGGGTCAGCTCTCCTCGGGTCTCCTGACTTCACAGGATAACTATGCATCCCGCCTCTCGTGGGGAGCTGGGCTATTATGAAACTAGGTCAAATGATTGTTTTTCTCTTTCTGCCTATAGCAGAATCCTTTCCTCCAAAACAGGTCTTGAAAGTCGTATATTCTTGGGATGGCCACCAAAGGCAGAGAATAAAAAAGGAAGTTTGCCTTGATAACATCTGAATAAGTGAACACCTTCTGAACATCACAGACACTTTAAGCAAATACAAAGTCAAATAGAAAACTGGGAAAATACTTACAACGTATGGCAAAGGGTTATCTTACATATGTAAAGAGTTGTTATAAAACAATAAGAAAAGTAAATTCCTCAAAAGGAGCAGGCACAGGTTTATAAAAAGAAATAAAGGGGCAAATAATATATACATATATTTAGCTGTATTACTTAGAGAACATTAACTGGGTGAGGAGAGTTTTTAATCTAGTTAGTTCAGTTCAGTCACTCAGTCGTGACCAACTCTTTTCGACCCCATGGACTGCAGCACACCGGGCCTCCCTGTCCATCACCAACTCCCAGAGTTACTCAAACTCATGACCATTGAGTTGGCCATCCAACCATCTCATCCTCTAGTTAATCTAGTTAAGTATAGTCTTAAAATCAAAGACCCCATGTTGGCGAAGGTATATGGAAATTGGTCCCCATCTTCGTCCATTCCAGCTGCTGTAACAAAGCACCCTGTACTGGATGGCTTATAAATAAGAAGAGTTTTCAGTTCATATTTCTGGAGGGTGGAAGTCTGAGATCCGGATACCAGCATGGTGAGCTGAAGGCTGTCTGCTGAGTCCCTGAATTCTGCTCATGTCCTCGTGTGGCTGAAGGGGACAGAGTAGCTCTCTGGGGTCTCTCTTACAAGGGCACTGACCCCATTCATGAGGGCTCCACTGTCATGACCAGTCACCTCCCAAAGGCCCCGCCTCCTAGTACCATCACCTTGGTAGTGGGTAGATTTCAACCTGTGAATTTTGAGGGGCACATTCAGACCGTAGGATTTCCATTTTACATGAGTGGAAGGAATGAATGTGTGTTGGGATAGCCCTTCTGGAAAAAAAAATTGACAGAATGGAATAAAAGCCTTAGCAAGGTATGTGGCCTTTGACCTAGCATTTTCCACTTCTGCCTACCAACCCTTAACCCTTTTTCCAGTTTGGCTCAATACATGAAGCAGTCATGTGAGACTATAGAAACCCTCACCCCGCTCCAGCTGTGTTCAGCTTAACGTCACTGGATGCCTGGCGTGGAGGGCACCTTTCATACATGTTTTTGTTCTGAACAAATTTTCAAAAAGTAATAGTTTAAAAAAAATCCTGAAGATAATAATTAAAAAAAAAACACTTTATAGCTTAATAAAAGCTTGGGAAAGAGGCACTTTTAGTTGCAGTTTTGCAGCGCGGGGGGATATATTGTGTAGTTTATAAACGCCATCATTAACGTCCCTAGAGATGCTTGTAAACTGAACAAATGTGAATCTTAATTTTTTTTGTTTTTTACCTCGGATAAATTAAAAAGTCAAAGTCATACCAGCTCCTGGGGGATTGGGCAGAGCTCACATTTTATGAATTTGTAATAAAGAAGGGAAACATTTGCTTTCGTTTTTGGCATGCTGCAGTGGCCTTTCCAGGGGACTGTAACTTTATAATTTTAAGGATTAATTGTAATGTAGGAAAAAACATTCTTGAAACACAGGCCAAATATATGTGAAGAGATGAGGAACAGTGATCAAAATAATACTTTTTAAAAACGAGGTTAAAATGTCCAGAGAATTTGTTTTGTCCAAAACACAGAAAGTTACTCTTCATGTGCAAACGTTTTTGAATCACTGGGGTTTAAAGAGGAGGGTAGGAGCAGGGTTGAAATATTTAAGCCCCAAATCAGAAGTGTGCTTCCTGCTCCTGCTGCCTTTGCTGTTGTGAAGAACATTTACTTTTGAGTTATAACCTCTATCTGTGACCTGGGTAAAGGATTGGGTAGAAACATATTTTACCCTCAAGAGATTTTTGCTTTTGCTTTTTTAAAATTAATTTTTATTGGAGAACACTTGCTTTGCAGTGTTGTGTTAGTTTCTGCTATCAAAATGCATCAGGTATATACACACATATGTCCTCTCTTTTTTGGATTTCCTTCACTTTCTGGTCACCACAGAGGAGCTGAGTCGTGTTTCTGTGCTATCGGGTAGGTTCTCCTCAGGTACCTATTTTATACATAACATCAATAGTGTATGTGATTCAGCCCCAGTCTCCCGATTTGCCCGACCCCCTGTATATCCCTAGGTATCCATGTGTGTGTGCGTTAGTCGCTCAGACATGTCCGACTCTTTGCGACCTCATGGACTGTAGCCTGCCAAGCTCTGCTGTCCTTGGGATTTCCCAGACAAGAATACTGGAGTGGGTTGCCATTTCCTTCTCCAGGGGACTCTTCCCAGCCCAGGGGTTGAACCTGAGCCTCCCACATTGCAGGAGGATTCTCTACCATCCGAGCCACCAGGGAAGCCCCTTGGTATCCATAGGTTTTTCTTCTGCTGCCTTTTATAGATCCTGCAGTTGATGAATGGAATCTAAACTTGCATAGCGGTCAGCTTGCTGCTGCCCAGCGTAAAATCCTGTTTGCCTCTCCTCTGTGTGGAGCCTGTAGACAGAAAGCCATTCAAAATGGTTTTCTTGGTTTGTTTTGCTACACAAAATAAGATTTAGTGGGAGCACGTGTGTGTGTGCATGCTCAGTTGTGCCCGACTCTTTTGCTACACCATTGAGTATAGCCCGCCAGGCTCCTCTGTCCATGGAATTATCCCAGTAGGAATACTGGAGTGGGTTGCCAATTCCTTCACCAGGGGATCTTCCCCACCCAGGGAGCGAACCCACATTTCCTATGTCTCTTTCATTGGCAGGTGGGTTCTTTATCGTTGAGTCACCGGGAAAGCCCCTTAGTAGAATTAGCTCAGGTTAAAAGCTGATGTTTCTCTTCACCCTTTGAGACAAGCACTTCCAGAGCGGTCCGTGTCCCAGCCACCCTGACTTCCCTGCTGGCCTTACAGAGTGCTTGCAGACGGTCAGCGGTTTCTGGAATGAGCACATTAACTCTCTCTCACACTCTCTGGCCAGTCTGTGGTCTGTAGCATCCTCACCCTCTAAGTACTGGGCACACTCCTCTCACCTGTGTGCCCGCGTGCACTCAGGTGGGTGAACACTAGATCTTGTGTCTGGGCCCATCCTGCAAAGCCAGGTAAGTGTGGTCTGATGACACTTGTAGGAGAGGACGGCCTTGGTTCTGGCCATGCTTTCTTTAACTAAACTCCCAGGGTCCTAGTTGTAGGCTCACCAAAGTCAACTTTGACTCTCAGGCCAGTGTTGGTTTTGACAACCAGACCTGTAAAGCTGGGAGCTCCGGCCGGTATGGAAGCAGTTCTGTGGCCACTCACGTAGGTCTCGTGGATCATTCGGACCACACTGGTTAATGTTTCTGTGGGCCAGGCTGTGTTCTCAGACCTGACCATTTATCCCACCCCCTGAAATACACAGAGAGATTGCAAGAAATGGCAACCCACTCCAGTATTCTTGCCTGGAGAATCCCATGGACAGAGGAACCTGGTGGGCTGCAGTCCATGGGGTTGTAAAGAGTCGGACACGACTGAGCAACTTTGCTTTCACTTTCCCTTTGCAGGAAATGCACTGGTGTTGCTTCTTGCACGAGCACACGCTGGACAGTCCCTGTAGGAGGTAGATTGTGATGCATCCAGGCTCTTCTGCCAGCAGCATTTTTTCTTTTTGCTTAAATGTCTCTGTAATTGGTGGCGGGGGGCCGGCGGGGGGCGGGTGGAGATGTTTTACAATGTTGTGCTGGTTTCTGCCATACCACAGTGGTACGTGGCTCCCTCCTGAGCCTCCAGGCACTTCCCCCCACCCCCACCCCGCCCCGCCCCCCTCCCTCAAGCCCTGCTGGAAGCATTGCTCCAAGAAAGGGGAAGGCACAGTAAGCGTAAGCCTGTGGGCTGGGACCCACCTGCTCCCTGGAGGGAGGGGGAGGGGACTGGAACAGGGGTTACCTGCAGTGATCATCAGTTTCCATCTGAGCGTATTCTAGAGTTGAGCTCATTTTCCTGGGGATTCTAGAGTTGAGCTCATTTTCCTGCGGATTGCCTCATGTTCTCCAGGCCGCCACAGCCAGGAGAGGCGTACATAAATGGGCCTTTCCTTTCCTTCGGAACTTCCAGTGCAGCTGCAGAAGCAGTGCATCCGTATTGACAGACTGCTTTGGGGATTTTCGAGTGTGCTGTAGGCTGACCTCTGCTTGTTGATGGAGAATGCCTCTCATAACACAGCAATCTCCGGGCGGCAGCCTACACAGCAGAATTTGCCTTGCTTCGTGCCAACTGGGGTAAACATTCGCAAAACATGTTTCGGGAACAGAAAATTAGTTCATTTGCAAATAGTGGGTTATCAGCCTCTGCTTGTTTGGCACGTGGTGGCTTTGAGAGCTCCTGCTCGGAGGGTTCAGTTCGGGGTGACATGCGCCCTCCTGGGTCAGGAGCCTGTCTTCACTCCTCCCTAGGCAGCTTTCCTGTTCCCTGTCCCCGTCGTCCGTGGTGCTCCCAGCCAGCTGTCAGTCCCATGGGCCTTCCAGCAAGGCTGGGCGCGTGTGGAAGGTCTGCGTGCCTCCCAGTGACACAGTTGGGATGGATTTCTAGACTTTTGGCTCTTCACCCATCCTTTCACTTTAGACGTTCTTCTCTGAATGAAGGACACTTCTGCTCTCTGCCGCACCAGGTTATTAACTTTCTATGTCAGATTTTTCTTGGGTATTATAGTGTTTTCCAGCTTTTATGAAACACTTAGTGTTTGTAATACGACAAAAGGTCAGATTTAATAAGGTATCGTATCCAAGAGGAATATTGTGTTTCCGTTGGAAAAATAATTCCAGTGTGAGCTTGCCTCATGGATAAGTTAGATCACACCAGTTGTGTCCAGAAGCGGGGCCTCCAGGGGAATTGGTCATCGCTAATTACTCACAGAAGAGCTTGGAGCCATGGCCAGCCGGCCTGGAGCTGGTGGCCGGAGAACAGCTCTCTGCAGTCAACGGGCCCAAGCAGCTTCTTAACCGTTGAGAGAACCTTGTATCCTTCTCATTGAAAGTATTAAATGGTTCAGATTCTAAAATCCAGAGAGAAGACGATGTGATTATGCACCTCCTTGATGGAAAAATTCCGTTTGCTTTTGCTCTGTGGGGTGTGGCTGCGTTTGTGTTTGTGAAAGAAAGCATTAGAGGCTCGGAGGGAGGCCCACCACCACCACCTGCTCCATCTGTGTTGCCGGCTGTGTGCGTCTTGCCATCCGCATCCCTTTAGACCGTGGCCCAAGCGTGTGTCCTTGGGACACGGTGTTCCGTGTGAGAGCCCACGGGACAGCACACTGACTGTGTCCTTCTGCGATGTGCGTGGAAAAAAAAAAAAAAACAGCATCATTTTGGGGACTTCTCTGGTGACCCAATGACTCAGATGCCACTCTGCCAACGCAGGGGGCCGGAGTTCAGTCCCTGGTCAGGGAACTGGATCCCATATGCCGCTAAGGGTCCTGCATGCTGCATGCATACGGCATCTGTATGTATACGCACATACAGGATACACACTGCATACACACAGCATCTAAGACCTGGCGTGGCCAGAGCAACAAGTGAATAAACAAATAGAAATGCGTGTCGTTCTGGTTCTTTCGTTTTACCTGCTATAGAATATTCCGTTTAGGGAGTTCATTGGCAGCCCAGGGGTTAGGACTCCACACTTCGACTTCAGGGGCTCTGGGTTCAGTCTTTGGTCTGGGAGCTAAGATCCTGCAGGCTGCACAGTGCAGCCAAAAAATAAAAAAAGGATATTCCAGCCAGAATTTACTTCATAGTTAAATGCTTATATATTTCTTTAAACGAATAAACTTTTGAATATTAAAATTTTTTGCCTGTGCGCTGTACAGTGAGTGCATGCGTGTTAGAGCTGTGTGTGTGTGTGTGTGTGTGTGTGTGTGTGTGTGAGAGTGTGTGTGTGTGTAGGGCTAAGAGGAATTAAGAGGAATTCAGGTCCTACTGAGAGAATTGGGCCACGGCTCCAGGTACTGCGTCGGGACTCAGGTGCGTCTCTTTTCCTCCCTGACCTTGACATCTGAGGCTGTAGCAGTTACCTCTGCCTAGACCTGAATTGTTGCAGGGTGCTACAGGAGAACCACCCCTCGGGCTCTGGGATGATGCCTCTGCAGTTGTGAAGGGTGCAGAGTGGGTTGTGCTGAGGCTCCCTGGACAAGGAGTGATGCCTGGCAGGCCCTGGGCCCTGGACTAAGCTGGTGGAGGCAGCAGGAGGGCATCCCGGAGTCCATGTGACTGGGGTCAGGGCGGCTCTGCGTTTCTTGAGGAAGGCATGTTGCCAGTGGTGGGGAGTGTGGTGGGTCTGATTGGAAGGGAGTGCGCTGTGGACTGTGTCTGCTGTTATATGAAGATGCGTTGTTATTACCCCAGCAAGATACCTAGTTTTTCAGCCTTGTCACCAAATGTTAGTTCCTTCCAAGCTTCAGCTTGAAAGGGATTTGAAAGATGGCACACACATAAAGGCGTGTATTTAGGATGTATTTAGGATGTCTGCACGTGTATTTAGAATGTCTGCCCAACTCTAGTATGAAGTTGTCCATAACCACGTGTGGGAAGTGTGGACAGCACTGTCTTGCTTTGTTTCAGCCGGGACTTTTCATGGTGATCATTGTTTAATGCTGTTCCCGACGGAAGGTTAACATAAAATAATTCAGGGCCTTGTCACATGTTCCTGGCAGGGAGTATACATCGGCCAGTTCATATGGAAGGCAGCGTGACAGCAAGGGGCTGAAGCCTTCAAAATGTTCACACGTTTGGTCTAGAAATTCGAGAATGGTATACTTTCCTATAATATTCTATTAGGAATACTCTTTCCTACTGAATATTCTATTCAGTATTACAGGCAAGTAGAATATTAGATTTGTAGAAAGAAGGCACAAATATTTGTTGCTGCATTTTATTAGAGTCAAAACATTGGAAAATGTAGGTGTCCACGTTTATGTCTCTGTTGTGAGCAGAGATAACCGAATACAGGTGCACACTCTCCCTTGTAAGTTTGTCCGATGGATTAGTGGGGAGACCCAGGTCCGGCCCACGGGACAGGCCCTGGTGCTTGGTGAGTGGTGATGTGAGGTTAGTGCCTCATCTTGTAAAAGGACAGCTGCATCCAGAAGTTTGAAGGATAGTTCACCAGGATGGTTGTGGTTACGACAGTGGGTTTTACGGGTGTTTTTTTTCCAATTTTTTTGTTACACGGATACTCCTCTTTTCTTTGAGGATCACGTATTTCTTAAGGTTCTATAAGAAGAAGTAGCTTGAATGACAGTAAAATTTTCTTTTCATGGGAACAAAATACCCTTGAGGTTATAAGTTCTGCGGAGGTCAGCGAACGCTTTCTGGGAAGGGCCAGACAGGCGAGTATTTTAGGCTTTGAGGGCTGTCCACTCCTTAAGTGGCGTCTCAGCTGCTTTGTGAAAATGCATAAACAAACGGTCATGGCTGAGTTTTGGTAAAACATTATTCACAAAAACCCGCGCCGGGCTGGATACACCCCACGGGCCGTCATTTCATAACCTGTGTTGCTGTAGGTCCTGGTGGGTTTCGGTTGAATCCAGCAGAAAGGGGCCCAACCACCATGTAGGTACACTGAGTTTATTTTCATCGTGCTCATAGAGTTGACTTTCCATCTAGACTCCGTGCGTTGTTATTTAATTTGATGCTGTGGAGACTTTGTAGGACAAAGGCTCAGCCTTCTTCATGAGGGGAGATGAGTCCTTTGGCTCTGGTTTGACAGCGCCCATGAGTGCTGTCCTCGGAGTCTTCCGTCGTGCTCATCTCTGTAGCCTCCAGTGCTGGCCCTCGAGATACCAAGTCCGGTTCCAGTCTTTGTTCGGGAGTGGCGCCTGCTTGCTCATCATTCCGGGGAAGTCACAGTAAAATGTTGTGTCCTGACCGAGCCTTCTGCCACTCTCTGCGATGTTCCCCTGGAACAGGACACCATCAGGGCTCATGTTTATTGCTGAGAACGGCAATTTTGGGCAGTGGGGGGCACGACTTTTCTCAGTGATTTGAATGTTAATTTTGAGTTCTGCCTGAAGCGTGATGAGGATGCGTCAGAACTGGAGAAATGTGTCCTGGAGTCTTCTTGACTGGAAAGGGGAAGGGTGGACTTAGGAGGGACATGCTTGCTGGAAAAGAAGGGAGGGAGGACCCGAGTGGGCAGCGTGTGCTTGGTCCACATGGGAAGATGGCCCGGCCCCCACTCACTTGCTGGGCCAGCGTCCTCCAGGGCATCTGTGGTGGGAGGAGAGAGGGGCGTGAGACCCCAGTGAGTCAGGGCTCGGAAGGCTCTGAGGAGAGCCCGTCAGAGCGGACGAAGGCCACTTCATGAAGCGTCGTCACCTCCGATGCTCTTGCTGCAGTGGGGCTGCTGTTGGACCAAAGGACAGGAAGCTGGACCATGGCTGTGCCCTTGTGCCTGGTGTCCCCCTGGAGGACCCCAGGGAGAGGTCAGGGATACTGGGCAGGGTGGGGCCGGCACGGAGGAGCTCTTCGCTGGGTTTCTAGGGGTGGGCTTTGCAGAAGGGCAGCCTGGAGGTGTGGTCTGGGCAGAGGGATGGGTGAGCAGGTGAACCTGCCCAGAGGCCTGGAGGAGCGAGGGGAGCCGGAGGCTGGGTGTGCAGGTGCGCAGGCCCCGGTGGGCCTCTGCAGTGAGGCTCCAGGAGCGGGAGGAAGGCGGGCAGGGGGTGGGTCAGGATGCTGCGGCCACAGGTGGACGCTGCAGACCAGGAGGAGGAGAACAGGACCGACACGCGGGAGGAGCATCTCCAGGCTGGGGACCAAGCGTCCAGCGCGGGGACCACTGCTGCTAACCTGAGGGAGCGGACCCCGTGGAAGGCAGCCAGTGACCATCGCTCAGCAGCTGTTTATGAAGTCTCATGAGTCCCAAGGACTTCTGAAGCAGGTATTCACCATTCCACGCTGTGTATGGAAGATTTCATCGCTTTTTTTTCCAGTACAGTAGTAATACGTGTATATGAAACTACAAAGTAGAGCATCGTAGGGAGGTTTTATGCCAGTGAAACACACGAGAAAAGAAAAGTTACCGTTTTGAAAACCTATTACACGTGGTCATTAATGTTTTGCTGGACTTCCTGCTAAACATTTTTCTGTACATTCTTCCTTCTGAGATGAGATGTGTGATGTAGAATTTCGAAGCCTTTTGGCCGACGCATCTTCCATGCCACGTAATAACGTGGCACAGCCGTGTCTGGGTACCTCTCTAAGGCTTCGGGACACACGAGGGGGCAGCGGGCACTGTTAGGCTTCGGTCTTCACGTTCAGTGATTCTGCTGCTTCGCTGCCTTGATGCTGTTTGGCAGCCCAGGGGCTCCTGCGGGGGGCAGAGGGGGGGCACCTGTCCTTCATCTGCACAGAGTGCTGCCATGGCAACGGCCAGCCCCGCCTCCCCCTAATTATTGGAACCCAGGCCTGTGGGCCGCCCAGGCCTGCATAATGTATGAGCCCGAGGGACAGCCCTGCGCGCAGCCCGATCAAAACAAAGAGCCCGCCTCCGAGAGCCAGTGGCAGATTGTGGAAACATATTGTGAACACATTCCCTGGCAACGGTGAACCGTGTCATCAAACGCATCTCCGGTCCGTCAAAAAATATTTTGACAGGGCCCACCGGCTAGCGCCTTCTTACGCAAACACGCCGGCCAGGCCCAGATCCCAGGGCGACCCCCGGGTGGGAATCTGGAGTGGGGGGCGGGGGTGCAGCCCACGTCATCAGGGTTCATCCCTCCTGCAGATAAGCACACACGGAGAAAGCTGTTTCTGTTCTCATGTGTGAATAGCCAAATCGGTCCTGACGCTCAGATCCTGGGGGGCGGGGATGATGAAAAGGTGTCCCCCAGAGGACTCGGACAGGGCGCTTCAGGAGAGCTGAACTGAAAAGCCACGCAAGGCTTGTGGGGTGACGCCGGGAAGGACAATGGATTGGCCACCCCTGACCAGCCAGATCCGGGGGGTTAGGGAGGGGTGGGGTGGGCTTGGCCGGCTGGCCGGGCATCGTTGGTCAACAGGGGCCTTGTGCCCACGAACTGGAATGTGTGGTTCCCACTGTACCCACTGTGGCTGGCCTGCCTTCCCACCAGAGGTTCCCGGACTTGGGGATCACCTCTCCTAACACTGTGCTTCTTCCGGGAGGCCCAGGCCTGCCGGGGCGCACAGTCAGCCCTCAGGAGCAGCTGCCGTGGGCTGGGCTTCGGGCTGAGACGTTAGAGCCTCCGTGTGCCTTGGCAGAGGAGGATAATATCTGTGCCACATGCTTGCAGTGAAAATGAGTGAGAGCTGCGTGGAAACGCGCTTGGGCGCGCCTGTGGCAGCTGGGAAATGCTAATGCGGTGCAGGTGGCTCTTGGTCCCAGTCCACAACTGGGTCCCCAGAGTAAAGACCCACGCTTCCCCTCTTGCTGTGGGGGTGGCTGCTCCCCTGAGACGCAGCTGGGGGTGCTGTGTGGCAGCTTCTGGTCGACCTCCTTCCAGGAGAGCAGGGGGTGTGGGGGTCCCTTTGCACCTTCACCCCTTCCTCTCTGATTGTTCTCTCCTGTCTGTGTGTTAGTCCCTTAGTCGTGTGTGACTCTTGATGATGCCATGGACTGTAGCCGCCAGGCTCCTCTGTCCATGGGATGCTCCAGGCAAGAATACTGGAGTGGGTCGCCATGCCCTCCTGCAGGGGATCTTCCTGACCCAGGGATCGAACCCAGGTCTCTCCTCCTGGGGCCCCTTCCCTACTGGAAGGGGTCCAGGTTTGTGGAGCACCCCCCCAGCCTCACCTGGGACAGCCCGCCTGGACACTCCATTGACAGGAGGGGCCTGGCCTTCCGTCTGCCTTAAGCCACTCTTAGTTGGGGTTCCCAGGCGTACGTGGCCAGTGGACTGACTCATACACAAAGTGAGAATGTGGTGTCCGGGAGACCTGGGAGGCTGCTGCCCCTGCACGTCAGTGTCTCAAGCTGAATTAACAGTCTGTCTTTCAGGGGGTGAACTTCTCACCCCTTGGGCAGAGTTTCCAGGAGGCTCCTTGGCCGCAGCTGAGACCCGCAGGCCGTGTTCCGGGGCCGGGGGACGTGCTCTTTGGTGGCCCCTCTGCCTTGCCAGCTCCACAATGACGGTCCAGGCTTTGGTGAGCTGCCAGATCCGAGATATACCTGAGGCTGTCAGGCGACTGTCTGTTGATGGCTGAGTTCTACATGACTGGTTTTCTGAGCCGCGATCGGGCAGGCTTGGGCAGGTCACGGCTGCGAACAAGAAGCTCCGGATGCTTCTGTTTTTCTAGTTCCACCTGGCTTCTCTGGGGAGCGAGGATCTGTCTTCTCTCCTTGCTGATGAAGTGGTTGTGTTTCTGCTGCAGAACAGAGCCTGCTGATTTAATCAGGAGGCAGGAGAGCGGGCCGCTGGCTGCTCTTCTGCCCAGCCTTCCTTTCGTGGTGCCCGATGGCGTGCCAGGGGAGCTTTATTGCGTGTGCTGTCATCTTGATTTTCCTGTTGGGATGGACATCATCATTTCAGAGGAAGGTCCCGGAGCCCAGCGGCTGGAAAACAGACAGCCGGGTTGGCAGATCTGCCTGGCCCTGACTCGCGTAGGAGGCATTTCTGTTTCGAAGTCAGCAGCCCAACGGGCAGCCTTAGCCCTCCCTCTGGGCGAGCTTGGTGGGCTTCTGCGTTCTGCTTTGCTTGAGCCCCTCTCACAAAAGTGGCAGCGAGGGGGGCCCTGATTTTTCCCTAAGGCTCAGGGTAGGGCAAGACCTGTGCATGGGGGCTGAACGCTGGAACTTGAAGACAAGCAGCTGTGACTTGAAGACAGACAATAGGGCTTTCCCCTTGATCATTCCACCACTGTGTCTCTTCTCCTTGGAACTTCTCCTTGGGGTCCTGGGAGTCGTTTATGGGATGAGTTTGCACTGGCGTGTCCCTGGATGAGAATTCTGCTTTTTGAGAGCTGTGTGTGTAAACAAGGTAACTGTGGATGTGTGTTTACATTTCACATCCTTAGGAGTCTTCCACGCAAGTCACAGCACCGTCATTTTCATAATTATGCTCCTCTGTGTGATACTGTATAAAACAGTGGTGAGCCCCAGCCTTGGAAGTTCCCCCCCGGTACCCCCACCCCCTATCCCACCAGAAGACGCTTGTTTACAGCTTCTCACGGGAACCGGAGTGGAGAAACTGTCCCTCAGAAGGTTATTCCTTGTGTCGAAACCGAGCTGCTCAGGCTGTGAGTGAATCCCGTCTAACCGTTTCCACCACGTGCGCTGCGGGCCAGCTGTGCCCCGGCCCCGGGGACAGTCAGGAAAGGTGAGCCACCCGGGGGCTTCGAGGGACCTTCTCTGCTATGCTTTCGATTGTCAGCATCCCAGTCGGAGTGAGGCCCGAGCCCCTTGCTTTTGTGGCCGTGTTTTCATCGGATTTCTCCCCTTTCTCCCTTTAATCATCCCATTGAACCTGAGAATGCTGGTTTTTATTTGGGTCAAAATGGAATCTTTTTCCAAAGTGTTGAAATGAGCGTTGAATTTCTAGCGAGAGAGCTCGTGCTAAAAGCCGTGGCTTGCGGTCAGGGCCCCATGCCTTTCGTAGGATGAATGAACGGATGGAGCAGTGGTCCCTGTCCTTCCCCGCCTCCCCCGATCCCTCCAAAGTGTGGACGTGGTGGGCGGCTGTCGTTGGCAGGTCTGTGTGGGTTTTCAGGGGCCTCAAGTCAAGCCCAGATTCCCCTCAGAAGAGTGAATGTTTTCTTTCCTGGTGACGGCTCTTGCACAACCTGGTGCCCGGGTCTGTGGTCAGGAGACACCTGCTGACATAAGCAGCAGGGGTCCTGGATTTGAATCTGACCTTAGAGCTCCTTGGAAGGAAAGCTATAACAAACCCAGACAGCGTATTAAAAAGCAGAGACATCACTTTGCCAACCAGGTCCATACAATTAAAGCTATGGTTTTTCCAGGAGTCACGTATGGATGTGAGAGTTGGACCATAGAGAAAGCTGAGCGCCAAAGAACTGATGCTTTTGAACTGTGGTGTTGGAGAAGACTCTTGAGAGTCCCTTGGACTGCAAGGAGATCCAACCGGTCCATCTTAAAGGAGATCAGTCCTGAATGTTCATTGGGAGGACTGATGCTGAAGCTGGAACTCAGTACTTTGGCCACCTCATGTGAAGAACCAACTCATTGGAAAAGACCCTGATGCTGGGAAAGATTGAAGGTGGGAGGAGAAGGGGATGACAGAGGATGAGATGGTTGGATGGCATCACCGACTCAGTGGAGTCAGTTTGAGCAAGCTCTGGGCGATAGTGAGCAACAGGGAAGCCTGGTGTGCTGCAGTCCATGGGTCGCAGAATCGGACACGACTTAGCAACTGAACAGCAGCCACCTCAGAGCTCAGCTGCATGGCCGTGAGTAAGGCATCCAGTCTTTCCGAGCCTCTGCTGCCCGCTCTGGAAGCTGGAATGAGAAACCGCCCAGGGTCACGTGATCCAGAGAGAGGGGTCTCTGGATGCAGGCGTATCCTCTGGTTCCCCTGTTCTCTGCTGATAAGGTTTGACCTTCATCTTACCTGGTAGTCTTCTTAGGAAAACTAGTTGCTCTAAAAGCTCAGGAGAGTCTCCAGGTATGGAAAATGGATTAGTTTTTTTCATCCATCATTCAGAAAAATTCCATATTCCTGAGATTATTTTTTAAATTTTTAGTTTAAAAATTTTTATTTATTTGGCTACTTTGGGCGTTTGTTGTGTCATGTAGGATCTCTGTTGCGTCATGCGAGATCTTTCGATGAGGACACTCAGACTCTGTGGCTGTGGCTCGTGGGCTCCGGAGCACACAGGCTTCAGTAATTGCAGCGCTTGGGTTGTGTTGCTCCGAGGCATGTGGGATCTTCCTTCCGGGGATCGAACTCGAGTCCTTTGTATTGCAAGGCAGGTTCTTTCCCCCTGGGCTATCAGGGAAGTCTTGCTGAGATTATTTTAAACGGTTTGGCCACAGTGGGTTCAGTCCCTGAGACATGAGAAGACAGAAGCAGGAGTGCTCTTGGGTTTCCTTTTGGGAGGAATCAGCTAGAGGAGTGACTTTGCTAGAGTCGGTGTCCTAGCTGTCGATGAGGCCTTTCCCAGTGCTTTCTCACTCCCGCCAGAGTTGTGCTCCCAGGGAGCGGCGTCCTGGGGTGTGGGGACAGCGGTGTTCTCCTGTGCAGAAGGGTGATTTTCTTTCAGTGCCATGAAATCCCAGCTTACGGAGAAGAGGGTTCTGGAAAATGAGCCGTGCAGCTCGCTTGTCTTTTTCTTCAGGCAAGTGCTTCGGGCCTTAGCTCCTTGGAACGCCTTTCCGGGGCTTCGGCCACAAGCAGAGAGACGGGGGCGTCCTGTGCACTGAGATTCTCAGGCTGACTGTTCCGAAGAATAACGACACCCCTGCTGACGGAATAGAAGGGGAAGGCTCTCTGTGGGAATGGTCATGACCTTGGAAAAGGATGTGGGTGTCCAGCCCTCCAGGTAAATGCTGGGGTGGAAGAGGAGGCCTTGTCCAGAACCCAGCCTCTGCCTGGCCCGAGTACCCTCTCCTAGACACCCATCCCCTGGGGCCCTGCACCCGGCTTTCCCAGGAACCCCCTGGCTGGGATGTGAGTCAGCCTAACGGATTCCTTGTGTCCACCGCTTGTTACGGGTTGAACTGTGTCCTGTCCAAAATTCATATGCTGAAGTCCTGACTCCCTAGTAGCTCAGAATGTGGTCTTCTTTGGAAATGAGGTCATAGCAGACGGCATTAGTTAAGAATAGGTCCTCCGGGATAGGGCGGGCCCTGATCCAGTGTGACCAGTGTCCTAATAAAAAGGGGGAGATTTGTGCATCATGGGGAGAATACCCCAGGAAGGTAAAGGCAAGAGAGCCGCCATCCAAGGAGTACCCGGGCTGGCCCTCAGACCCCCCAGAGACGGGAGAGGCCTGGTCAGGTCCTCCCTCAGGCCCCAGAGGGACCCCCACCCTGCAGACACTTTGCTGGATGCCTAGCCCCCAGGCCTGAGTGACTGTGAATTTCTGGGGCTTGCGCACCCAGCCAAAGAGCTTCAACACAGCAGCCCTAGGAAAACTGGAAATGCGGCTGATTCAGCGTGCGGTTCTGCACCTGGTGTGGGACGCTTGCTCTCGATCTTGGTCTCCTTCTCTGTAAAATGAAGATAAGACCTGCCTTGTAGGGTTATGGGATGTATAGCATCTCACGGGATCACGAACTGGCATGGTCTTTAGGAGAACATGGCGATGGATGCTCCAGGCCAGAAGGCGGCATGTTTCAGACCTCTCCAGATGTCAGCCAGGGGAGTGAAGGGGCGGGTGTCAGGATGCTGATCACATACCAGCCCTGCGCCTGAGTACCGACCCTCCTGCCTCCTTGGGCCTCAGTGCCCTTGGCTCTGAAGCAGGAAGTAGACCTGATGCCCGCGTTTGGCCCTGTGCCGTTAGGGCCTTGAAAGGTGGGCCTGGTCCTGCCGTAGCTGCAGCTCTGGGAGGGGAACCCCTGGGGGGACCCGGGCTCAGTCTCATCCCTTGGCTGCACGTCAAGCGTCCCATAAACATTGAAAGAGTGAAGAAAACTGAAGAGTGAGCATGTGCTCTGCTACAAAACTGCAAATAAGCTGATGAAAGATAAACTGCAAAATGATGTGGGGGAATGTCCACGTTATTCAGTTAAAACAAGCTGCAAAATAGTATGATGAATACTATCTCAATTTTGCCCCCCCAAAATTTTTTTTTCCGCTTACATTAAAAGAGTCTATATTGTTGATTAGTTGTGAAGTCGTGTCTGACTCTTTTTCACCCCATGGACTATAACCTGCCAGACTCCTCTGTCCATGGGATTTTCCAGACAAGAGTACTGGAGTGGATTGCCCTTCCCTCCTCCAGGGGATCTTCCCAACCCAGGGATCGAACCTGTGTCTCCCAGGTCTCTTGCAGGCAGATTCTTTACCACTGAGCCCCTGGCAAGCCTGAGTCAATCAATCAATCTATCTTATCCATCCATCCATCCATCCATCCAGATAAAAGACCAGAAAGAAAACTCTGTAGTGTGAATACCAGCTGTCTGTGAGTGGGGAGATTCCCTGTCATTGGCCCTGCTTTCTAGGATTGAGGGAAGAGTAAAACTGTGATCCAGTTCCCAGGTAGCTCCTTGGTAAAGAACCTACTTGCCAATTCAGGAGACGCAAGTTCGGTCCCTGGGTCAGGAAGATCCCCTGGAGAAGGAAATGGCTTACCCACTCCAGGACTCTTGCCTGGAGAATTCCGCGGGCAGAGGAGCCTGGGGGGCTCCATACAGTCCGTGGGTCGCAAAGAGTTGGACACAACTGAGAGCACACATACAAGACTGTGATCACGTGTGTCCTGGAGCCAGAGGTTGCTCTGGCTTCCCTGCAGAGCACAGACTTGGCGAGCAGGGACTGGAGGCGGGGAGAGTCCAGTGCGGCAGCTGGCCGTGATCCAGGAGAGGGGTGGTGTTGGCCCAAGACAGGGATATTTGCACTGTCAGCCCTCCTGACACTTGGAGCAGGGGGGCTGTCCCGCTCCCCTGGCTGGCTGACCTGGCCTGCTGGCCACGGCGGGGTGGTCAGCAGCATCCCTGGCCTCTTCACTCATTAGGTGCCAGGGCACCCCTTTCGAAGTGTGACAACTGGACATGTCTGCAGACAGTCCGGATCCAGTGTTGCCCGCCGAGAACCACTGGCCTGGAGATGGCAGTGGGGATGGAGGCGGGCAGCAGTTCTGGAGAGATCTCAGACAAGCCAGTCCAGGACTTGATGGTTGATTGCATTTGGCAGAGAAAGGCCGAGGGCGGGGAGCTGGGTGGATCATGGTGGCACTCAGGCTTCGGGAGGGACCGGGCTGAGTTCTGAGTTGGCCACGCTCCTGCTGAGCCTGGGGGCTTCCATGGGACAACTGAGTGGGCTTGTGAGAAAGGTTGTTGAGCCAGTGACCCCCTAGCTCCGCTCTGAGCAGGGGTGTCCATTTGAAGGTCATCTGGAGATGGAGAGCAGGCCGCGGGAGTGGGTGAACAACTCCTGGAAGAGAATCCTGGGGAAATCCCAGTGTTTCCAGGGTGGGCAGGAGAGGAGGAGGCCGAGAAGGGAATTTATTTCTGCAGCTGGAGCCGTGGCTCAGCGGCTGCTGGGGGCGAGGGGCGAAGCTCAGGGCAGATGTACATACGTCGGGGGTGATCTCACGGGGCGGGGCATCCTGGGTCCATCTCTCCCTGCTCCCCCTCCAGCATGTAGCGGCCGGGCATCCGCTGTGTTTCTGGGCGCACACGAGGTGTGTTCTGTTTGCCAAAGAAGCCCAGGGAGTCTCTCTCACTAGGAGATAACAGCAGAGCAGAAGAGGCTTGCCGCACCTTGGTCTGTCAAACCCCAACCCCGTGGTTCAGCCTGCTGTGTGGCTGGACCGTCCAGTTCTGCTTTGCAGAGCGGAGAAGAACAACTTCAAAGCCCACTGTCCTGGGACTTCCTTTTCAGATTATTTTCAAGGTCTTGAGGGACTCAGGAGTTGATAAGGTCATCCGGAGTAGACAGTTTCCCTTTGGGGGATATCTGCATTGTTTCTAGTTGTGACTTATCCGTCAAGGGCTCGGAGACCTACAGTTGCTCAAGAAGACCTATGTGTCCCTTGACGTGAGGATCCCCCTGGGTTATTGGTGTCCCCTGGGGAAGTGGCGGTCAGCTTCTAGGGCAGCCCGATTCATCTCCACCTTCCCTCCCCCGGGGTGGTGGTGGGCATCACAGCATCACTTACTGCAGAGACCATCCCCTGACCCAGAGGTCCCTGAGCGTGCGGGCCTGATCAGTCAGGGGCTGGACTCCCAGGTGTATGGAGACGTCATGCTGAGAGCTGAAGCTGCTGGAACATTTCCTGCCTCTGTTGGAGACTGAAGCCGGCCCATCTCCCGAGATTCCGGCTGGTTTCCCTCGCAGTTAAAAATGATCCCCCATGGCCCCTGTGGCCCCAGGCCAGGAGGGAAGGTGCTGTCTGTCCGCCCCAACTTCAGAAGATCAAGGGTCAGCAGAGGCCAGCCCACCACAGGGCAGAGGGACTGTCTTCCAGAAAAGGAAGGAGCTGCGCATTCCGTCCCACCCCAGAGTTCCCATCTCAGCTCAGAAGTCAAGAAATCCTAAAACTCCCAAGAACCGTCTCTACCACTGGTAGACGGACAGGCTCAGCTGAATGAGAGAGCAGTCCCGAGTGGCGTTTCCTGGTTGCTTCCTGGCACGTCTAGTTTATAAACAGTGAAGGTCTGTAATTAAGCTGTCTGATTGGGAGTGTGTGCCGCAGAGGCCGTGAACGCGCCAGGCTGGCATATGTGAGTCGTTTGTGTGTTCCCTTGCCTGCCACCATTTTTAACCCCCCCGTCATCTTTTAAGAAAAATTTGGGGGCGAATTCTAAAGGACAGACCCTGTGCCACCTTGGGAAGCCTGCCTGACTGAGCAGGGAGCCAGGTGTGATCTTTCCCCTTGAAGGAGAACCGTGTGATGTTTGGTGGATCAGAAAGAATTGGGGAGAAGAGCCCCGACCTGTTGAGCTGGATTGAGGTGGCTTAGGAAGCAACTCTGTCTGCCTCTTGAGTGTGTTCTTGCCCAAGAATCAGGTCTCGGCCTTTCTGTAATGGCCAGCTTGACGCCTGCTGACAGTCCCCCGTCCTGGGAAAAACCAGGTTATGATCGGACGGTATTTCCCATAAACCACTCGCCAGCCAGCGTTAGCCATGCAGACCTACACATTACCCGAGACAATGTATAATGGGAGTTTTAAACTTGTCTTAAAAAAACAACTCTCTAATCTTACAGATCCAGTTCAGACACATGCAACTCTGCAGAAGTATGTGATTGGCCCCCAAATGTGGAATTCTTTTTTGCTTTTTTAAAATATGTCTTGGTTGTGTTTTAGGGAAACTTGTAATTAGAAAAGAAATGCCTTTTGTGTGTGTGTGTGTGTTGAAAGCCTGCCTGAGCATTCCTGGGAGCAGTTCAAGCAGCTCTTTGGTGAATGTCAGGGAACTGGGGCCTCCGAGCTGGTGGCACCCCATCCTCTCGGGCGCCCGGTTTCCGCTCCTGCCCTCGTGGCCCGCTGGCTGGTCTCCCTGCCACTGCCTTCTGTCCCCGTGCAGAGTTTTGCTTTTCTCCCCTCCGACTGTCAGCGACATCGACCTCTACCTCTAAAAAAAAAAAAAAAAAAAAAATACGCGTGTTATCTCTTTCACGAGTGATGTTATTGCTGTAACATGGTTACTGCACTATAGAAAATAACTGTTCTAGAATAGGGCCCCTGTCTGATGTCGCCCACTTGGCAGGTGATGTGTGTTCATTTCCCCGTGTGCCTCGCCAGCCTGTTCTGTGTGGTTAGATGACCTTAGGATGTCTCATTTGAAAAGACCCTGATGCTGGGAAAGATTGAAGGCAGGAGGAGAAGGGGACGACAGAGGATGAAATGGCTGGATGGCATCACCGACTCGATGGACATGAGTTTGGGTGGACTCCGGGAGTTGGTGATGGACAGGGAGGCCTGGTGTGCTGCGATTCACAGGGTTTCGAAGAGTCGGACACGACTGAGCAACTGAACTGAACTGAAGGATGTCTCACCTGCTCAGCCGTCGGGGTCATCCTTTTAACAGGGGTGCAAGATTTTCTCAAACATGCCCGCATCAGTGTGTCTGTCTGTGTATCTGTTTGTCTTGATCCCTTTTTGATGAGCATCTAGGTTGTTAACTGTTGATGGGCCATTTCTTCTTCATCTCCTTGCACTTCGAGTGTCTGTTCAGCCTGAAGTTCTAAAGTGGGTTCCTGGGGCTGAAGCGATGTGAGGTTCTCTGCTTTCCTGTTAATTTCCAGGGTGGGGATCATCGTGAAGTGACCCCACCCACTGGTGTATGCCCCTCACCCACTCAGCTCAGCCTTCCCCCCAACCAGGGATTTACCTTGTAGCTCCCGTTGCCTGTTTGGGGGAATCGCTGCTCACGTGTGCATTTCTTACATCACTGAAGTTTGGGGCAATTGGTGGGAATAAAATAGGAGGCTGGGGCCTTCTGCGTCACCACCCCCACCCCACCTTCCTGGGCCCTTGGGCTGCATTGAGGGGAATGACCTTGCTGCCATGGGCCTTGATGGAGTTGACCTCAGGATAAGCTTAGGAGGAGAGGTTTCAGGACCCAGGAAGGCCCGGGTCCTGAAACAGG
>NW_011495036.1:1717026-1719378 GCF_000754665.1 Bison bison bison
CTTGGTTTGGCCAAGACTGCAGGGGGTGCTTGTGCCAGAACTCACCCTGCCCCCTCAGCCCACTCCACTCCCCCCTGCCCCCTCCCATGTCCTAACAGCTGTCGGCAGAGGCATCCACAGGGCCCAGCTGTGCAAAATCAGACCCACCCGCAAAGGCGGCACGCTGGGAGGTCAAGTGGGGGCTCCTCTGGGCTCAGGAAGTCCCAGGCGGCCCAGAGCTCTGTTGATGAGGAAGTGCAGATGTAATTCTTGCTTTCAGATGGATTGAAAAAAAAAGTGACTTGGGATCACTTTTTGCAGCATATTTCCTCGGAGGATTGGGAAAGACAGAGTTGGGCTGGACCATAGCAACCATCTTCCAATGTTGCTGCCCTTCTGGGGAGGGGAAGCCCGTGAACACGGAGCGCTTGGAGAGGCTTCCCCTTTCATGTCCTTTACCATTTCTCTTCATTGTGTTTGTTGGTGGGGAAGGCGGGTGGGGGTGATCGTAGTGAACGGGAATGGGGGGAACTGGAAACCCTCTCTCTGTGACACAGAGGGGTCCCTCCCTGTTCAGTGCTCCCTGGGAAGACCCACAGAATCTCCGGGAGTTTACCCAATCCTGTCCACAGGGCCCAGGAGATCAGGTCATCTTGCGTATGGGTCTGAGCACAATTCTTTGGACGGGAAGCCAGCAGTTGACAAGTTCCAGGTGGAAACATAACTCAGAAGTAGACTTTGTCAAAAGCGACTTCTTTCTCCCATCCTGCTGTCTGTTCAAGGGGTCCCCGGTGTCTGAGCCAGCGCTTGTATTGGGTTCTTCCACATCCTGTGATCTTCGGAGAGGAAAAAGCAACAGTGATCTCATCAAAGGAAGCAGGCGACAGAGCCCGAGGTGCAGGCTGCCTTTGTCCGGTGCCCCCGTGGTGGAGGAGGCTGGGGGCGGGCAGGAAGGGGGCTCCTTGAGCCACAAAGCGGGGTGCCGGACCGCAGGCTGCCTTCCCGCTCCGAAAACGGACCAGCTCTCTGACCCTGGAAGATCAGGCTTGCAGACGTCCACGGATTCTCAGCTGTTTCCGCTGCAGGTGGTCAGGACCAACTCCTTGGAGGCAGGATGGGAGGATGGGAGAAGAGAGTCTGCAAGAGCAGCCAGAGTTCTCGCCGATTAGCTAATCCAGAGGTGGAGTGAGAAGGGGGAGCGGAGCTCAAGGCCGGCTCGCTCCCATCCCCGTCACGTGACGTGTCCACTGATGTGTGCGCGCGTCCATCCGCCCATCCCTGGGGACTTTCTGGGTCTGGCTGCTCTTTCTCGGACTCACTGGTGCTCACACAGGCCTTTCCAGGGAGCCGGCCCCACGAAACCCCGTTGATCTGCAAGTAGCTCGTCCTCTGCCCTGGAATAGACATTCATTCACCTGTAGACATTCAGTCTCCCGAGTTCGAGGTCACCTACAGTGTCTCCACCTGGAAGGAACCAGTCACACCGTCCACATGGGATAAGCACAAGGCTGCGCTGAGTCTGGCACTCGGACCACGAGACAGCCTCTGAGAAGCTGGCTGAAAGGGGCTCGGGGATCTGAGACTGGACCGGCACGCACACAGAGGACTGTGGCCGCGAGGCTGGTGTCATGCCCCTGGCAGGCCGTGCGGGCTGTCTTTAAAAATGGCTTCTATAGAACACCTTTGAGTGTCGGCGGGGTGGCCCGTCCAGGAGGGGGCTGCTGGCTGTGGCCCTGTGCACTGCCCTAGGACAAGAGAGAAGGCGAGCAGAAAGATAATTAACTCTGTAGGAAAGCAGAGGTGGGCTGGGGTTGCTCACAAAGGCAGATGTTGCTACCGTGAAGGAGGTGGGGGGAGCACGGTCATCCCTGCCCCGGAAAGTCAACTTGAGGGGCTCTGTGTCACCGAGTGACAACACAGAGGGCACCTTTTTTTTAAATTGCCTTTTAAAAGTTTGTTAATTTATTAATGGCTGTGCTGGGCCTCCTTGGCTTCACGCGGGCTTTTCTCTGGTTGTGGCGAGAGGTGGGGGCCGCTCTCCAGTTGTAGCGCTACGGCTTCTCACTGCAGGGCTTTCCCTTGTCGTAGCGCCTGGGCTCCAGGGGGACGGGGCTTCAGTAGCTGTGACTCACGGGCTTAGCTGCCCCGATCAGGGCTCGAACCCGGGTCTCCCGCATTGGCCGGCAGATTTCTTTCCCACTGAGCCACCAGGGAAGCACCAGAGGGCGCCTTTCGGATCGCGGTTTTTGAAGATGCTGGTTAAATGTGTGGGCACAACTGCACGCGAATGAGTTTGTGCTTGCCGTCTTGGCAGTTAGTTGCAGTCTCCCCTGCCCTCAGAGTATCCAGTGGCTTTCTGGGTAGGGGGGAAAA
>NW_011495036.1:1719478-1733742 GCF_000754665.1 Bison bison bison
AGGGAGCAAACATCTACCCGAGGGCACCTCAGTCACCTGAACATTTCAGATCAGACTGTTTGAACCTGCTCTGTCGAGGCTTTCAGTTGAGGAGTCAGTTGTGATGGCCTTGGAAAGGAATCCCGATGTTGTTGTTCACTCACTAAGTTGTATCCAGCTCTTTGCGACCCTATGGACTCAGCACGCCAGGCCTCCCTGTCCATCACCAACTCCCGGAGTTTACCCAAACTCATGTCCATGGAGTCGGTGATGCCATCCAGCCATCTCATTCTCTGTCGTCCCTTCTCCTGCCCTCAATCTTTCCCAGTATCAGGGTCTTTTCAAATGAGTCAGCTCTTCGCATCAGGTGGCTAAAGTACTGGAGCTTCAGCTTTAGCCTCAGTCCTTCCAGTGAACACCCAGGGTTGATCTGACGTCAACGTGGTAGAATTTGGGGAAGAACTGGGGGCTGGGAACTAGCAGGCGCCTGTAGGATGGATGGAATCAGGAAGCTCCTACTGTGTGGCCAACAGGGGACTATATTCAGTATCTCCTGATAAACATAATGGAAAAGAATATTAAAAAAAACAATGTGCATATATGTATAACTGAATCTGTATACATCTGAAACTGTAACTTTGCTGTACAGCAGAAATTAACATTGTAAATCAGCTATATACTTCAATAAACTTTTTTTTTTAATGGTAGAATTTTAGGTCTAGAATGAATTTTCACGAAAGTTGTAGTCTCATCTCATCATTTTATGGTCGAAGCTCATGGCTGAACAGTTCAAGGGGAGCCCAGGTGGGGTGTGGGGGTCCCCCTTCCTTCACCCAGGTGGGACATGGGGGTCCCCTTTTCCTTCACTGAGGACCATGCAGCCACTGCTTCCCCATCAGTCTAGAGCAGATTGTTGCCATTTCAGAAAAATTCAATATTTAGTTAATGCATCCTCCCCTCCTCTGCCCCCAAATACAGTCATAAAAGAAGGTCAAGAATTCTGGGGTGACGGAGATGAGCACAAGTGACTTCTTCTCTTGAGCCTCACCCTCCCTTTATTCTTAGAAAGCCTTGCATTTTTGGGCCAGTGTTGGCAAGGCTTTGACTGTGGGTGTAGGGCTACTCCCTTCTCTTCTGTCTTCCTTTCCTGGTTGCCCCTAGCCTCCTGCATGCACACCACCCCGCCTCCTCTGACCCCACCCCCGGGGCAGTGGGCTCTGGTTTCTGTTTGGACTGTCAGCTTCTCATTTGGGGCAGGCCATGAAACTGTGATGACGCTGTCACCCTGCATCCAGGCTGCTGATGGGCCATGGACCGTCCAGCTCTGCTGTCTCCTCATGCTGCATCATGAGGGTCCCTGAGGAGCCTGCAGGTGACTGTCAGACTCTCAATTAAAGTGCCTTAAAGGTCAGCAGCGAGGTGACTTCCCCTGAGTGGTTCTCGCCCTGGAAAGAGGGTTTTCCGTGTCCACTGTATATCCAGCCACAGCCTGAAAAGCACTTCCCCCTCTGCAGGGTGGTGCCCTCTTGGCGTGATTGTTGCCATAAAGCTAAAGCCACATGAAGACAGGAGCAGAGGCCACGGTGGAACCGTGGCTTTGGGTTCGGTTCCAGGACATGGAAAGAGTGGCACCCCGAGCTAAAGCCCTAGCCGCCAAGGGACAGGTAGGTCCAGGCAACTCCCCTCTGAACACCCTCCCCTCCTCCTACCGTTTCTTGTCTCTTGAGGCAGGAGCTGGCGCTCTAGAGTCATGGCTTCAGATTTCTAAGCCTTCCCTTCCAGCACTGCTGTGTGACTGAGTGATGCCCCTCCAAGGCGCCGGCCCTTTATTTGGAAAAAGGAGAAGGGTAATGGTACCCACCTCCAAAAGTGGATGGAGGCTGTGAGCAGATCTAAAACGTGCATGCCCAGATGCCTGGGGTTTTCGAGCACCTGCAGAATTAACCTTCATTAGGGTTATCCGGGTCCAGCTGTGGTCGCCCTGCTGATGTGGTCAGTTCAGTGGCTTCTCTGGATCTTGGAGGGCTCTGAATGATCTGACTTTCGTGAGGGCAGTTAGGTATTTCCAGAAAGCTTATTTAAAGCCATCAAGGACAGGAGCGGCTCGTCCATGTGGGAGCTGCTGGATCCGAGGACAGAAGACCCAAACCCAGGAGCTGAGGATGGGGGAAGCGAGGCCGTGGTCTCCTGGCACGGTTCTGTGCCCTTTAAGTCACAGTAAAGCCTTCATGTGGGAAAAAAAAAAAAGCCCTGAGGGACTCCCTTGGTGGTCCAGTGGTGAAGCTTTGCTCTTCCCGTCCTGGAGGCATGGGTTCCATCCCTGGTCCGACGACTACCCACATGACACATACGGCCCCCTGTCCACCCCCGCAAAACCAATAAAAAACTAACCAAGTAAAGAAAACCCTTGACATGCTCTAGGATTTAGTTGTGTTACTGTTTAGGGACCGGTGGGTGGGGGCTCCCTGGAGGAGGTGGCCCCCAGTGGGAGGTTGGGTGTATTCCCTGGGCAGAGCGCTCTGGACCCAGAGGACTCTGGGACAGAGGGGAAGTTCAGTTTCCCCTGAGTCTAGCAGAGATGTTTATATTTCTGTTACAGAACAAGTCCTGGTGACCTTTTTGATGCAGTTCTGCCCTCTTCTTCCAGGGGATTTTAATTTTTCCGTTATTCCATCATTGACTTTGCCACACTTTAAAAGCCTTTCACCCTTGTTACATGTCTTTGAAAAATGTGTGACTTTGATGATCCTTCAATGCTGTACCATTCTTCCAGAATTAGGGGAAACAAGAAAGGGTGGGGGAAAATAGAATATTTGGCTCTTTACTGAATCGGTTGTTTTAAGACATTTGCTTAAGTGTTTATCTAAAGTGGTATGTTACATCAGAAATGGCAGGAAGGACGTCCACCCTCCGTGTCCCGGAGCAGTGCTCTGCATACCTGATCGGAGAGGTCTGAGCAGCATTTGGAGACTCCTCGAGACAGGGTCCTGGGCTCCTCCACCAGAGATTCTGATTTAGGGGGTTTGGGTTGGGCCTGAGCGTCTGCATTTCTCACATGCATGCCGCTCTCTCTGTGGATCCTGCTGTTTGGGACCACATGCCAAGGAACACTGCCCTGGAGATTCCAGGGCTTTAAAGGGCACTACAGAGTTTTTCTTGGTGGATTCCCTGGTGGCTCAGAGGTTAAAGCACCTGCCTGCAATGTGGGAGACCTGGGTTCGATCCCTGGATCAGGAAGATCCCTTGGAGAAGGAAATGGCAACCCATTCCAGTATTCTAGCCTGGAGAATCCCATGGATAGAGGAGCCTGGTGGGCTACAGTCCGTGGGGTCACAAAGAGTTGGACACGACTGAGCGACTTCACTCACTCACTCACAGAATTTTCTTGGGCTCCCAAATCACGAGGGACAGTGACTGCAGCCACAAAATTAAAAGCCACTTTCTCCTTGGAAGAAAAGCTATGACCAACCTACACAGCATATTAAAAAGCAGAGACATTACTTTGTCGACAAAGGTCTGTCTAGTCAAAGCTATGGTTTTTCCAGTATCGGTGCGAGAGTTGGACCATAAAGAAAGCTGAGTATTGAAGAATCGATGGTTTTGAACTGTGGTGTTGGAGAAGAGTCCCTTGGACTACAAGCAGATCCAACCAGTCCATCCTAAAGGAAATCAGTCCTGGGTGTTCATTGGAAGGACTGTTGCTGAAGCTGAAGCTCCAGTACATTGGCCACCTGATGCGGAGAGCTGACTCATTGGAAAAGACCCTGATGCCAGGAAAGATTGAAGGTGAGAGGAGAAGGGGACAACAGAGGATGAGATGGTTGGATGGCATCACTGACTCAATGGACATGGGTTTGAGCAAATTCCGGAAGATAACGAAGGGCAGGGAAGCCTGGTGTGCTACAGTTCCTACAGTTGCAAAGAGTCTTAGTGTGACTTAGTGACTGAATAGTGAACAGCAACAGGACATACAGTGTACCAAGTGTCACCAATTTAAGGGTCTGGGCTGTGCCTAAGTGTCATGGGGCTGATAAATGTGAAGCCAATTAGCAGCACTTCAGCTCTTCCATCTAGGTCATGGGCTGGCTTGTCTTATTATTTACTCCAGAGTGCCTTTTACATCAGAGGTAGTGGCTTTTTAATTTCAAGCTCAGGTTAATTGGTGGAGTTTCCAAGGCAAGAGAATTCAGTAAATCAAACACGATGACCCATGTTGGTGGACAAGCAGAAAAACGCCTTTTCAACTGGGGAGTGATCTTTGGATGGAAGAGATGAAAATATGCATCAATCAGACCTGGGAGGAGTGAAGAGGTTGTGAGGGAGCCTGGCTATTCTGCGTGCTGCGGGGTGGGGGGTGGGATTATTTGTTTACATCCAGCCCACAGTCTCCTCAGCCCCCACCCAGCATCCACCGTGTGTCCATCGTCCTCCAGGGCAGTTCTAGGCACTGAAGACACAGCAGAGAAGAAAGAAGGTGAAACTCGACCCTCACACGTCTTCTGAGCTCCGGGAGGATCCCGCAAATGATATTAGCCTACACCTCCCCACCCCAACCCTGCTGTTCTGAAGGATACCTTCCAAACAGGGGACAGAAAACTCAACGTGAAAAAAAAAAAGTATCAATTTTAGCAGTAGGGAAAAAAAAAAGTGGTTCCTGCAAATTAGAAACCTGTGAGTTTCACTTACACTGCCCGTAATAACGTCCAGAAAGACATATTAGTGAATGTTTTATGAGAAGAGCTAGCAAGCGGGTCAGGAGGATGCCAGTCTCAGAGATTGTTGGCATCCTTGGTGACCAGCCAAGACAGAGACAAGACGGGCCGTCACTCTGTGGGCAGTGCCAACCAGGCAGGAGAGCTGGTGCCATTGAGAAAACTGCTCCGAGGTGTCTGCACAGCCGAATTCTTGAAAATCCTTGTTTTTGATGGACGCTGATCTCCATTTGACAACGGAAAATGTACTTGCGCCGACTGTTAGAGCCAAATGGCCATTCTTCATGTTTATAGAGCTTATGCAAATATAAATGAAGATTCCTTAGGTAAAGGAATAAAATTAATCTGAGATGCCAGTGTTTGAACAAACAAGCAGAGAGTGAGCACAGTGATGAAAATGACATAGAAATGTCCATTTCTATGACCGTGTCGTGGGGGTGGTTTAGACTGTGACTAGAAGAAGCCTGTGTGGTGGTGTCCGTGGGGCAACATTGAGGCCCCCCAAATAATGATGGGGGAGTTGAAATGTTTACCCTTCCTAGAGAGCAGGTTGGAAATGTGAATGGATAAAAGGCTTGTACACTTTGACCCAGAAATTATGCCTCCCGGAATTAAAGAAATAGAGATTTCCACCATGATTGATAGGTTAATTTGAATATCTACCCTATTTTTTTTTTTTTTCAAAGCCTACAGGGATGGGTGGGTAATTAAATGCAAGGCATCATTGATGAAAATGTCTTCTCTTGATGAAAATCAGCCTTACAGTACACAAAGTGTCTTCTACTAGGAAATGCCTAGGATTTGGGCACCCCGTTTTTTGAAGTCAATTTTGTAATAATTTTTAAATAATTTTGTTATTTAAATGGGGGAAAAATACAGAGTGATGTCAACTGTAGAGGTGGTGCCAGTGGTCAAGAACCCACCTGCTAGTACAGGAGACATAAGAGACATGGGTTCGATCCCTGGGTTGGGAAGATCTCCTGGAGAAGGGAATGGCACCCCACTCCAGTATTCTTGCCTGGAGAATCCCATGGACAGAGGAGCCTGGTGGGCTACAGTCCATGGGGTTGCAAAGAAGTAGACACAACTAAAGTGACGTAGCACGAGTCACGCAGATCATGCCAGAGGGGTGGGCTTGCCTTTTAAACACACCTGGACTGGCAGGAGACTAGCTGAGCAGCCTTTCCGAAGGGGGACCCCACCCAGGCCACCTGGTCAGCTCCAGCCTCGGTCCAGTGCCCACTGAGGTTCAGCCCACCCACGTGCTGGGTTCCTATGTCTTGGGACTATGTCCCCGACACTCTTCCTGTTGGTTCACTCACCCTCAAGAAAGTGCCCTAAGCAAATTCCCTGGTCACGGGCCTATGGGGTGACAGTATTGATTACACCTTAAGAGGATAGCCGAAGAATTGATGCTTTTGAACTGTGGTGTTGGAGAAGATTCTTGAGAGTCCCTTAGACAGTAAGGAGATCCAACCAGTCCATCCTAAAGGAAATCAGTCCTGAATATTCATCAGGAGGACTGATGCTGAAGCTGAAACTCCAATACTTTGGCCACCTGATGCGAAGAACCGAGTCATTTGAAAAGACCCTGATGCTGGGAAAGATTGAAGGCGGGAGGAGAAGGGGACGAAAGAGGATGAGATGGTTGGATGGCATCACAGTCTCAACGGACATGAGTTTGAGTGAACTCTGGGAGTTGGCAGTGAACAGGGAGGCCTGGCATGCTGTAGTCCATGGGGTCACAAAGAGTCAGACTGAGTGACTGCACTGAAGTGAGCTAAGAGAACAGCTGGGGTTGGGGCATGCGTGTGAACACAGGAGATTCCAAAACTTGTTGCCCAAAGATTGCTGAAACCTCAGGGAAGAGGGCTTTATGCTGGAGACAAACAAGCATATAAAAGACAGCAACACCTGTTCTTCCGGTGATCAACAGGAGGGAGAGGCAGCAGAGCGCAGGGAAGGAAAGGGGCATAGCTTTAGAGTCCGCTGTCCTCACGGAAGTCCCTCACCCATCACTCCTTAGCTGGCTGGCCTGGGGCACGTCCTTGACCTGTTTTCTTCCTCTGGAAGGAGAGAATGGTGCCCAACCACTCTGTGGGGTCCCCTCTTTGCTGCTTAAGGAAATGTGGTATAGCTTCACTGCTCACTTCTACCTGATCCGTCCCAATTTTGATTATTATTGGATGGATTAGGTAGGCTTCCCTGGTGGCTCAGATGCTAAAGCATCTGCCTGCAATACGGGAGACCTAGGTTTGATACCTGGTTTGGAAAGATCCCCTGGAGAAGGGAATGGCAACCCACTCCAGTATTCTTGCCTGGGGAATTCCATGGACAGAGGACCCTGGCGGGCTACAGTCCATGGGGCCACAAAGAGTTGGATAGACTGAGGGACTAACATTTTCACTTTCACTGAGTAGTAAAGGGGAAACATCCCAAGAAGAATTTAAAGGTGGTTGGCTTGAGAAGAGAGATGTGAAGTTAGATTAAAAAAAAAACCAAAACACTATGTTGCTCAGAGCATAAACAAAATTGTTAAAAATCCTGCCTACCTCCAAGTCTAACATTTAAAAATAGCCTTTCTTATTCAAAGGAAAACATGTCAGTTTCAGAAAAATACAGATAAAGAACCAGAAGAAACATCTTGCTGTTACTGAGAGGAGATTATAATCAGTGTTCTCTAGCTGCTCATTTCAATCTGGCCTGTGACGAGGTGATAAAAGGCAGTGGAGGCATTTTATTCATAACTGTGTATTTAACGTGGGCTCTTTTTTTTTTTTTTCTTCCTGGCTTCTTTGTAGCGGGTGGAATGGTTGTCAGGAGCCGAAGTCGATTCTTCCCTGCCCAATAATGTGTTCATTGTGGTGGTATTTCCTGGACAGCTGGGGTTGCTTAACTATGTAACAACAATAGCAAGATGAAGGAAACAGGCTTTCCAATTGAATATTATGATACAGGATGGGTTGAAAGAGGGCACCATATCCTGCATCCAGGGTACTGCTGATTGAATGATGAGCAAAAAAAAACAGAATCGATACAGCATCACCGTCCAAAGATGAAGACCAGAGTGGAGGGGGGTTCGCCCAGTCCAAGGTCATCCTCAGAAGTCCGAGTGTGGACTTAGCGGGATGCAGTGATTGCAGAGCAGTGACACCTTTCAAGTGACAGGAACTAGACATTGGTGGCCAGTAGCCCCCCGGCCCGTCCCAAAGCTGACCTGCTCCAGTCCCCACCCACTGTTTAAAGACACACTGTCTCTTCTCATCCCACGCGACAGCACTTGATGATAATTTCATCTGAAAAGCCTCCATCATGGGGCTTATTTTCACGAAGGCAAATAGTCTCAAGAAACTGAGAATAAAAACATCCAACATATTCCATCAGAAATCTCTGAGTCGCTTCTCACAGCTCTGTCTGGACCAAAGTTAAACATTTATAAGGAGTAAGCCGTGCGGTTTTCAGCCCTTATGTTGTGTCTTCGTCATATGATTTGCATTCATATAGGAAGCCCTGCAAACTTGGAAAGAAAATGACTTTCTGATTGAATCATATATTTCAAACAAAGCTCTTCCATGAATAAAGAATATTAATTACTGTTTCCGGAGTGATCCCTAGGCTTTTTTTTTTTTTTTTTGAGTTGTGTGGTAACAGAAACATTTGTGCATTCCACCCAAGGTCAGCATAGATGTAAAAGCAGACATATGCTTTAAAAATTAATTCATGCTGGAATTGAGAACATGGAATTAATTAGGTGTCCAGAAGCATCCCGGTCTCACCTCACTCTTACTTTTGATGCACATCCCTTTATTTCACCAATATTACATTCCCTGCCCTCAACTTCCAAAGTGAAGGTGGGGGTGGCGGGGGAGCAGTGCTGAGTGTTCTTATCTGATCAGTTATCGTAACAGGGTGTTTCTCGGGCCTGGCTTGTGTGAGCCAGGCCCCAAGCAGAGCAGTTATGTTGGCAAGAAGCAGGTGGTTCCCGTGTTGCTCCATGGATCGCCTCAGAGCCTTGGAACAGGATTCCTTTGTGGGAAGTAATCTACTTTAACCATATATTAATACATACACACACACACTCTCCGCCCCCACCTCACCCCAAAGTATGATTTATTTATTTTGAATTTGCTCCATGGAGATTTCCAATCCACCCCCCACCCTCGAGGCTCTGTCCTGTTCTATGGGCGAATCTGTTGGAATCAGACCCTGGTTTATGATCTACTGATTTCTAGGGGAGGGAGTGGGCAATGCAGAGTGAGGCAAGGCAGGGAGGAGCTTTGATCCTTCCAATAAGTCACACAGGCTCAGTCAGACAAGCGAAGAGAGCGTCTTGTCCAGGAAGGCCGTCCCCTGCGTGACCGCAGCCCATTCCCCAGGGTAGGTCAGGCCCGCTGCTGATGGCTAATGAGCACGCCAGGTGGGAGAGAGTGTTGCTTCCATTTATCCTGGGGCCTTATTAACACCACAGACAGATATCCGGGTTTGAATGTGACACACTTATTTGGCAGGCTGGACCTCATACACGACTTGTGGTTGTTTAGTTGCTAAGTCGTGTCCAACTCTTATGCAACCCCATGGACTGTAACCCGCCAGACACTTGTTTTTAGGGCTACGTTAAAAAAAAAAAATGTGCTGGAGAAGACCCTTGAGAGTCCCTTGGACTGCCAGGAGATCAAACCAATTAATCCTAAAGGAAATCAACCTTGATTATTCATTGGAAGGACTGATGCTGAAGAGGAAGCTCCAATAATTTGGCCACCTGATGTGAAGAGCTGACTCATTGGAAAAGACCCCGATGCTGGGAAAGATTGAAGGTGGGAGGAGAAGGGGATGAAAGAGGATGAGATGGTTGGATGGCATCACCGACTCAGTGGACGTGAATTTGAGCAAACTCTGGGAGACAGTGAAGGACGGGGAGCCTGCCATGCTACAGTCCGTTGGGTTGCAAAGACACAGATGGACATGACTTATCAACAACAACAAAAACCCCCGAGTTTCAAGTGTAACCTCTTGATTTATGCCCAGTGTACAAGGCAGTCTGAACAAGGTAGCTCCAAAAGAAAAGGAGGAGCAATGCATTCCGCTCGGGGTCGGGGGTCTTTAGTTGAAATTGCTGGTCATACGTGTGGGTTATGGTTTCATATTTGAGACATGCCTAGTTTTAAATGAGAAGAGAAGGCAATGGCAACCCACTCCAGTACTCTTGCCTGGAAAATCCCATGGATGGAGGAGCCTGGTAGGCTGCAGTCCATGGAGTCATTAAGAGTTGGACACAACTGAGTGACTTCACTTTCACTTTTCACTTTCATGCATTGAAGGAGGAAATGGCAACCCACTCCAGTGTTCTTGCCTGGAGAATCCCAGGGACGGCAGGGCCTGGTGGGCTGCCATCTATGATAGGGTCGCACAGAGTCGGACACGACTGAAGCGACTTAGCAGCAGTAGCAGCAGTTTTAAATGAATCCAGCAGTAGAGTTCACGGAAAGGTAGACACGAGAGTCCATACTGATCTCAGCCCACACGTGTGCCGTGAATTTTCCAAATTTCCCCGAGTTGATGGCAGTGAGCCTGGGAGGTGAGATTCTTCTTCCTCTGGAAGAGCCTGAGTGTGTGTGTCTGTCTGTCTGGAGTTTCAGCAGCTAGTGACTGTTTCTGCCGTTGGGGCCTGAGGAGCCAGGAGCTGAGCTGAGCGTGGCAGTGCCTGGATGATGTCAGAGTTGCTCTGGAGTTTTTACTCTGAAAAATGCCCTTTGTAAATCCAGACGGGACTCTTGTACACTGAATGCACCCTGTTCTTTAAGAATCACCATTGGGAAGTCCCTGAAGCGCCAGTGGCTAAGACTTTGCCTTCCAGTGCAGGGCATGTGGGTTGGATCCATGGTCTGGGAGCCAAGAGCCCACATGTCTCATGGCCAAAAAAACCAGAACATAAACAACAGAAGCAAAATACTGTGACAGATTTAATGGTGGCGCTGGTAGTAAAGAAGCCGCCTGCCAATGCAGGAGATGTGAGAGACGGTGGGTTTGATCCCTGAGTTGGGAAGATCCCCTGGAGGAGGGTATGGCAACCCACTTCAGTATTCTTGCCTGGAGGATCCCATGGACAGAGGAGCCTAGTGGGCTGCAGTCCATGGGGTCGCACACAGCCGGACACCACTGAAGCAACTTAGCACATATTAACAAATACCAGTGTTTTTGTTAACCGTGGCACATCTGGGTGTGAGCCGGATTGTGTCCCCTTCTAGAATTTATATGTTGAAGCCCTACCCCCTCAGAGTACGGCTGCACTTTGAGACAGGGCCTTTAGAGAAGTTATTAAGTTAGAATGAGGGCTTTCAGATGGCCCCTAATCGAATAAGACTGGCGTCCGATATTATAAGAAGAGAGATTGGGACACAGATAGGCACAGAGGGAAGGCTTTGTGAAGACCCAGGGAGAAAACACCGCCTACAAGCCATGGAGGGAGAAATCTTGACTTCAGACTTGGCCTTGAGAGCTGCGAGAAAGCACACCTGTGTGGTTTAAATGCCCTGGTCTGTGATCCTTTGACGGCGGCCGAGCAGGAGGGTCAGCGCTGTTCCAACGCCATCGTGAACGCGTTAAACTGTCTTGGTTGTCAAGGTCGTTAAAAGCTTGGCAGCCCTTAGACACTCATGGACATCTTCCTGTGTGCGCTGACCTCCTTTGGGGAGCATTTCTGCTGGTTTGTGCTCACCGTTTCCTGTGAGCAAGATAAACGTCTTCTGTTGCTAGTCGTGTTGGGACTTTGCTTCAGAAGTAATGTTGCTGATACTGTAAGCCTTGGAGGGAGTGAGTTGACAGACCGGCGAAAGGCCTGGATGTCTCCTGGGGGACACGTGCAGCTTTCCTGATGCCCAGGCCTGGGTCCCGATCTGATTGTACCTGGAGTGCGTCTGATGCTAAGAACTGATGGCTTCATAAGTGAGGACTTCCGCTCTAGGGAAGGGAAGGCTTCATCATATGGACTTCCCCTGCAGCCTTCCAGGGTCGGGGTCCAGGGCTGCGAAGAGGAGGGTGGAGAGGGCTGTGGGAGCATGCAGGGTGGGGGCAGGGGACAGGCCTGGAGGGTGAGGGAGGGCTCCCCAGGAGCAGGCGGGCTCCGCAGGTGGACTGGGCAGTGGCGGGCGATTTGGGGCCACTTAGTTTTCCTGGGGAGACATGCCCTGGAGTTCGGCTGGAGGCGGAAGCAGTTTCAGAGCCTGGACGGTAGGGGGGTGGGGGGTGGGGAGGCAGATTTGCTCAGCCTTTCTTACAATTTAAGAAGGAGCGGGGTGGGTCTTGACAGAAGGATGGAGGGATCTGGGGATAATCCTGACTTCTGGACTGGTGCCTTGTCCCTGGAGATGCAGATGAATGGGAGCCTGTTTTGCCCCAGGCTGCCTGGAACGTTCATTGCCCCTCCCCATGTGGAACTGGGTGAGAGGCTGTGAGTGTGTGTTGGCGCCTCTGCCTGCTTGCTCCCAAAGTCTGTTACCTCTTTACCCCTACCCCCCTCCCCAAGCAGAGCAAAGTGATGTTCTCTGACTTGCTTTCCCGAAAGCCCTCTCATCCTGTCTCCTCTCCACCCTAGCTTCCACTCCAGCCTCCCTTTGCAAGTTGGGGGACCCCAGAGTGGGGTCAGCCACACCCCCCCTCCTTGGGTGCACTGGGTGCTTTTGGAGGGGGTGGGGGCAGGGCACACCCGGAGCGAGATCCAGGGCTTTGGGGGATCAAATGGGATGAACTGTGCTGACATCTGTGAAGGGCCGCCCAGCTGAGCCTGGCCTTGGCCTTGGCCCTCTTGGGAGGAGCAACCCAGGGCTGGTCTGGCTGAGCCTGGAGGCCCTGGGCTGCAGGAGGAAGGTGGTGGGGAGCTGGCTTCTTGGGGGTCTGGGTGGAAACACTAGAAGGGCTGGCTGGGGGTGGGCCAGCCCACCCTGCCCGCTGTGCTGGGGTTTAAAGCCTGGGGTTAAAACCTCCAGTAGGTGGGAGGGCCTTTGGTCCTGGGAATCGTCAATCAGTGTGAATTACCTTTTTATATCTTGTCTGTAAGCGAGCCAGTAAACTGAAAGAGTGTTGCGTGCATGACTTACAAAGACTGGCCACACCACTGCTCTCTGGTCTTTCTCATGAGTGACACCCCCTCTGGCCTGGCTGCAGGAGGTGGGCCAGCCCCGTCCCGCCCCACGAAGGCCTGGGGAGGGCCGTGTGAGCAGACTGCAGGCCCAGGTTCAGCCCTTGGCTTCACTGCAGCCTGTGAATGCTGGGGGGCTGTGTGCTGGTGGCTTTCCTGGACCTTCACTTCAAGTGCTAAATCTCGGGCATAAACTTTTGTAATTCCAGAGAGCAGTCTTCCTGAGAAGAAGGCCTTTGGTATGAACATTCTGCTGCCTTGCGTCACTTTAAAAAAAAATTTTTTTTTTTTTGCACCCAGAAATGTCCAGTGACAGCTGTTGTTTCCTGGAGATTCCTGGACACTTTGGGCACAGGGAGGCGGTGTTTGCAGAGCGGCCCTCTCTGTGGGCCCACTGCAGCCTCCCAGGCCTTCCCTGAATGGGCCATTTGAAAAGTGATGAAAACCACTCTTCTGAGAACTTTGGAAATGCCAGGTACTCAGAGCCACAGGATCCTTGCATTGACTCTAGGGGAGGTCTCATCAGTAGCCTCTCTTTAAAGAGTTCTGAATTATTTCAGGTGTTGTATTTCTTCCTGGGTGTTCTAAGCACCTGGCCCAACAACCTGCATTTCCTTCTGTTCCCCCGAGGCTCAGCGGTAAAGCATCCGCCTTGGCGGGAGACTTTCAGGAGGCTGTAGTTCACTCCCAGAGTCAGGAAGATCCCCTCGAGAAGGGAATGGCAACCCACTCCACTGTTCTTGCCTGGAGAATCTCAGGGACAGAGGAGCCTGGCAGGCTCCAGTCCAGGGGGTTGCAAAGAGTGGGACACGACTGAGCACAGAGCACGCACCGCAGCAAGGGCCCAGGGCTGGGCAGGTGGTCCCTGCTTGCAGCATCCCAGTGAACCGGCCTACCACCCCCATCCCGGGCTGGCTGGGAACTCCTGAATCTCCACCCACCCTGTTTTGCATAGTGGGCGTGACCAAGACTCAGGCCCTTGGGGTGGGCTGGGAAGGAGCATCACCTTCCCGGAAACCTCCAAGGAAAGCTTTCTCCAGGTAGTAGACTTTCTCCACTCTGAACCGCACAGTTCAGTTCAGTCGCTCAGTCGTGTCCGACTCTTTGCGACCCCATTGACTGCAGCACGCCAGGCCTCCCTGTCCATCACCAACTTCCGGAGTTTATTCAAACTCATGTCCATTGAGTCGGTGATGCCATCCAACCCTCTCATCCTCTGTCTCCCGCTTCGTCTCCCGCTTCTTCTCCCGCCTTCAATCTTTTCGAGCATCAGGGTCTTTTCCAATGAAGGACTGGAGCTTCAGCTTCAGCATCTGTTCTTCTCTCCTCCCTAAAATGAAGCTTCTGTCTAGGGGACAGGACCCCCCCCACCCCCGCGTCCCACCGGCAGTCAGGCTCTGGGCAATCTCTCCTCTCCCCCACTGCCCCCGCCTCATCGC
>NW_011495036.1:1733842-1735197 GCF_000754665.1 Bison bison bison
CCACCGAGGGAGGGGCAGCTTTTCTCAGGGGGCAGCCACCCCAGATCCGCTGCAGCTGAGGCTTCTTGTGGCCAGGGGAAGAAATGACTCACCCTGTCCTCTGTGCCTTTCTAAACCGCTGGAGACTTCCTAGATACACTGGGAAGGGGCGGGGTCGGCCCTGTGTGGCCGAGTAAACCCGAGCATCCGAGAGGGGGCGGGGCCCGGCGAGTCAGCTGACCTCTGCTGGTGTTTGTGACGTAACGGGGGTCCTGCTGCTCCCCCCGCCCCAACTCAGCTGGAATCAGCCCCCTGGATCAATGACGTCAACCCCTGGGCAGCATTTCTTCAGCAGAGCGCTGATCAAGGCTGGAGTTGAAGAGAGAAAGCTGCCGGCCCTTGTCTTCTGGGGGGAGGTGGTTGTGTCCATGGCAAGTAGCAAATGTCAGGTCAGAGAAAGTGACTGATACCCGGAAGGGGTGTGCACAGGGTGTGTGTGTGTGTGTGTGTACCCTGAAGGGGTGTGCACAGGCTGTGTGTGTGTGTGTACCCTGAAGGGGTGTGCACAGGGGGTCTGTGTATGTGTGTGTGCGTGCATGCGTGCGTGCGCGTGCGCTCTATACGGCCTGGTCCGGACTGGCAAGTGGTTAGAGGTGTTGAGATAAAGGCTTGGATGCCGCAGCCCACACGTGTGCTCCAAGCCCGGGAACCAGGACTTCACAGCCTTCATCACACCTGACCCTCACATCTGCCCTGTGATTGTCCCCTTATGGCATCAGTGAGGCTGATGTGGACATCCGAGGTTCCGTTCCCAAAGTCACACAGAATTTGCACCCCTCAGGAGTCCAGCACCCCAGCTGCTCTGCGCTGCAGAGGGTTGGGTGGGGGGCCATCCAAGGACTGGGGTGCAGGTGCCAAAGGGGCATTTGACTCTGCAGGTGATGGGAGTCTCTGGGGGTCTGGGGCAGCATTGTGCCGCAAAAGTCTGTGATTGCAGCAGAAAGGGTGGTTGCCTAAGAGTGGGCTAAGCCAGGGGCATGGTGTGCCAGGCCTGCCTGCCCAGGGCACCCAGGGAGGACAATGAGGATGGGAGATACTTGGGGATGGAGCGGGCACTCCTCATTTGGCGGGGGATATTGGGAGAGGCTGAGGACAGACAGGAGATAGGCTCTTGTTTCTGTGCCCATTAAGCGGGTGATGATTGAGCAGTTTCATGGGCTGGCCTGGCCTGAGGCGAGGAGGCGATTGTGATGGACATGCCAACTCTGAGTGGGGGAGAGAAGGGTGTGGTCACGAGGCCGGAGAGCCAGCTGCTCTGACCACTGCCCTGCACACTTCCTGAGAGGCGTCCTCAGGGAGGCGGTCAGCTCTGATAG
>NW_011495036.1:1735297-1736289 GCF_000754665.1 Bison bison bison
GGGCTGCAGTGGGGGTTGCAGAACGTGGTGCCCAGCCCTGCCCGCTGTGTGATCATCCGCACTGGGCCCGGGGCCCCCGTACTTGAGCTTGAACGAGAGCCTCTTGGAGATGTGGAGGGTTGGGTGAGGGCCACGTGCTGCTGGCCCATGGACACTCTGTGAGAGGCGCATCAGTCCAGGGGCTGGCGGTTGGGGTGAGCGTGGGCTGGGGGGGCTCTCAGAGGCACCAGGGGGCTGGCAGGGTCATGGCTGGTGTAAACAGCAGGATGTCTCTCAGCCTTTGCTGGATTCAGGGGTTTGAAGGACTGGGGAGGAGAGGCTGTACTGCAATAACGACTGTGGTGGCAGTTCTAGGAGAGGACGGCCAGCCTGGAGGCTTTGGGCAGACAATGTTCGAGGCCAGGATGGTAGGATGGCGTTAGCTCAGCATGTGGCCATGTGGGAGGAGGCCCAGGAGGCCAGTGAAGGACAGGAGACCCCTGGAGGGTGAGAGGCGGGGGTGCCCTGGATGGACCGAGGACTTCCCTGGCCGCCTCCCTGTGGTGGAGTGGAAGAGGGACCCAGGCATGGTACCCAAACCCCCGCCCTGTGCCCCCCTTGTCGCCAAGCCAGCTGGTCGTGGCTTCAGTGGTTATTGGACTTTGTCATTTAGAGGCTTCTCGGGCCACCTTTGACCCACCCACTGTGGTGCCCGGAGCTGGCGGGTGGAACCTCCTTTTCCAAATTTAGAAAGCTTTGTGCTGGTCCGTCACCAGGCAGGTTCACAGTCCAGCAGCACTCCTGGGGGCCAGAAACGATCGGAGGGGGAGACGCAGTCAAGATTTTGGGCCCTGTAGATCTCCTGCCCACGGCTGATTTACTCATCATTCCCGCTTTGGTCCATCTCTCTTCATGGAAGGTTCCAGGGCGAGTGGTGATTGTTTTTAAAGGAGACACGCCTCGCACAACTTCATAACCAGGTAAAGAAGCCGAGAGCCCGCCGGAGTCTTCTG
>NW_011495036.1:1736389-1741799 GCF_000754665.1 Bison bison bison
CCCGTGTTCCCCCGTGCCCCTCTGCACCCCTCAGCTTTCTGCTCCAGGAACCCCCTCACCCCTGCTCTTTGCAGGCTGCGTGCCGATGACCAGGGCGTGGCGAGCAGATGCGAAGATGTGGACATTTTATTCTGTCTTTTTCTGTCTTACTGTGTCAGAACTGATCCTGGTGGCCCACTTCTCTCCTGTCCCCAGAGCTCTTATGCAAATTGTTATCTACCGAGGAGGGGTGGCTGCTGTTGCCAGCCGCTGTGGGGCATTTATCCTCCCAGCCTGGGGACCAGGGAGCTGGTGACACCTTGGCTAATGAAGGCAGGAGGCTGATCACTTGTTTCCCACTGCAGATTTGGGGCAGGGGGGTGGATTTGAGCTTCAAACAGGCATCTTAAACATGCTATTTTCAGCATTCAGAGAAAAACATATCAAACCTTTAGGTCCCCGGGCACAGATGAAAGATTTCCAGATATCTCTGCAGCCAGATGCCACATGGGCTGCAGTCATGAGAACTCTTGTTCAAATAGGCTTTTTCTCCATAAAGGTGAGCTTTGTCACCGTGCTGATAATTCCCAGGGCATTATTTGTGTCCTCGACTTTTAGTTTCACAGGAGTTCTGGATTTTACGACTCTTTGGGGGTCTGTGGGTCCAAAGAGCAGCTTGGAAAACACCCAGCCGTTGTCACACACATGCTCAGGTGGCTGGCTGGTCTTTGCCAGTTCCTGGTGTTGGTTTCCACTGCAGAGGCTGTTAGGAGGGTCCCTACAGACTCTTGCCAGGGTTTTGCTTGCCGTGTCCGTAGGACCGCCCCATCGGGCAGATGTTATTATGAGGGGGTCCCTCCTGTGGGATCCTGCAGAGGAAGATGTTAGCAGGTGGGCTCAGCCCCTCTGCCCTCGCAGGCTGGGAGGGTTAGGTAATCTGTAGGAGTTGCTTGGGTTTGCTCCACACACATTCCAGGGCTCCTTTGCAGCTGTTCAAGGGACAGGTGCACCGTTGTGTGTCGCCCTTGATTAAATCCTTCTGACTCCTCGGCTGAACTGCCGCAGAGAGCTGGAGGCCGGATGGAAGAAAGGGGAGCTTCCTTGCTGGGAGCCCCACGGTGGCCGTGGGTGGGAGCCGCTGTGGTTGTCACTCCAGCGGGGGTTGGTATTTGTTTCCATAAAGTGACAGTTCATAGGCTTGGCTTTCATTCTAGCTTAAGTCTCTTTTGCCTGACAGTTAGCAAGACCATGAAGATGTTTCTGACACATTGCTGTATTGGAGAGTGAGGACCTAACTCCTGCCTGACACCAGCATATTTCTGAAATCAAAAGCTGCTCATCACTGGCCTGCTTAAGTGGACTTGTGGTTTCCGCTTCACTTTAGACCTTTCCTGGGGGCTCCTGTCCCAGCTGTGTCCAGGGCCCTCTGCTCCTCTGCTGTGGCCTCAGCCAGGTGGCTTACCATGGAGTCGGCTGCTTTATCTGTGAAATGGGTCAAAGGTCCATCTAGTCAAAGCTACGGTTTTTCCAGTAGTCAGGTTTGGATGTGAGAGTTGGACTGTAAAGAAAGCTGAGCACCGAGGAACTGATGCTTTTGAGCTGTGGTGTTGGAGAAGACTCTTGAGAATCCCTTGGACTGCAAGGTGATCCAACCAGTCTGTCCTAAGGGAGATCAGTCCTGGGTGTTCATTGGAAGGACTGATGCTGAAGCTGAAACTCCAGTACTTTGGCCACCTGATGTGAAGAGCTGACTCATTTGAAAAGACCCTGATGCTGGGAAAGATTGAAGGCGGGAGGAGGAGGGGATGACAGAGGATGAGATGGTTGGATGGCATCACCGACTCAATGGACATGAGTTTGAGCAAGCTCCGGGAGTTGGTGATGGACAGGGAAGCCTGGCGTGCTGCAGTCTATGGGGTCGCAAAGAGTCAGACACAACAGAGCGACTGAACTGACTGAATATCTCTTCCAGCCCTCGCTTGCTGTAATTTAAACAGTGGTTCCCATTTGCAAAGAATGGAATGATGGTCACCTGAGCTAGTTCAGGAGGGGACCGTGTGACCAGGTATCTCCCGCCCTGGATCTGTGGCCCGTCCAGTCTACACACAGTCTCTGCGGGGGCTTATGGCGGGAGTGGAGATCCCATGTGTGCTCAGGTACTCGCTCCACACCTAGGCAGTGCTGGAACGCACTCCTGGGTCCAAACCTTCAAGCATCTTGCTTAAGACATTTTCTGATTAAACACAATACCACACTGCTTTGGATTTTAAGTAATTAAGATAGGTGAAACCTCATGTTTTTCCTTTCCAGCATTTTAATCACATTCCTGATATTTATTCATTTAAACTAATCGTAAGTGATGACGTGTCTATCACAGATGGCCTCCTCTGTAACTGCTGCTGTTCTTTGTATTTTGGGAGAGATTTGCTGGAAGTAATTGCTTCTCTTTCTATGGAGAGGCTGTCCAGAGCTTTTCTTGATCACATGCAGAAGCAGGCGGGACTGGCTGAATGAGTAAAATGGTAAAATGAAAAGTCAAGACCGGGAGTCCTCGTCTCCTTTCCATGTGAGTGTGCCTGGCCTGTGCCTTTGGACTTGTGGTTTCCCACCTAGGGCATTGTGCTCCCAGGAGACGTTTTTTGCCAGTATCTGCCAACTGCAGAGGCGGGGTGTGTGTGTGTGTGTGTGTGTGTGTTGCTACCAGCATCTAGTGGGTAGAGGCCAGCGATGCTGCTAAATAAACATTCTACGATGCACAGGATGGGCCCCACCAAGAAGGAACCAGCTCAGGATGCTCAGAGCGCCGTGGTGGACGCACCCTTTTCTGGATGAAAGCCATATGCTGCTGCTGCTGCTGCTGCTGCTGCTAAGTCACTTCAGTTGTGTCCGACTCTGTGCGACCCCATAGACGGCAGCCCACCAGGCTCCCCCGTCCCTGGGATTCTCCAGGCAAGAACACTGGAGTGGGTTGCCATTTCCTTCTCCAATGCATGAAAGGGAAAAGTGAAAGTGAAGTCGCTCAGTCATGTCCAACCCTCAGCGACCCCATGGACTGCAGCCTTCCAGGCTCCTCCGTCCATGGGATTTTCCAGGCAAGAGTACTGGAGTGGGGTGCCATTGCCTTCTCCAGAAAGCCACATACCACTTTCTTTTGGAAATCTTTTCTTGAGTGTTTCAGGTAGAAATACTAATGTTCTGCCTTTATCTTACCCACCTGCTTCTTAACTCAAGTACCACTTTCCCCTGGTCCACTGACTGTCAGGGTGGCCGTTCGTCTCAAACTCGAACTCCTCTTTGAGTCAAGTGTGAGCACCCTTGCGCAAGCGTGGTGCCGACTGCCAGCATCTTGTCGATCAACAGTCATCTGGAATCTGCAGGAAGGTCCCCGGAGAAACCCTAGCTGGCGGGACACTGCGGGGGTGGCTCTCCCACCCTCCTCTGCCCTGGCCCACCCGCAGGGGCACCCAGCTCTCTGGCTTCCATGTGGCCAGAACTGCCCAAATCTCAGAGCTGAGGATGCCTGCGGACAGGCAGTGGACTGAGAAAACGCATTCTTCTGCGGTCAAACCGGGCTCGGTGGTGATCGGTAGTGGTGACCTGGTTCCTCACTCTCAAGCCTGGAGCTTGGTTGTCTTGCCCGTTGCGGTTACGCCGTGGGGGCTTCCTGTTAAAACTGAGGGGTGTGGAGCGCAGGCCTTCGGACGTCTGTGCGTCCAGACGCGCCACGTGGTCCCGCCACTAGGATGGCAGCGACTGTACCGTGGTTGGTCCTTGAGGGAAGATGCTGCCAAGGTGCTCGGAGGCCCCCCGTGGTCTTTATCCTGCTGGATCAGAATGTCCTTGCCTCAGGGACTGAGCACGAGCTTTGTCCTTCTGTGACTCAAAGGTCTCTCCCTCGAGTCCCACTTTGACTTGCAGTTTTGAAAACGAGGGACAGCGGGGTCCCTGATGAGGTCAGTCCCGGCAGGGTGATGGCAGGGGCTGAGTATTGCAGCAGATCCTAGATCTAGATCCTGCTCTTCTCCATCGGACTTGAGTCTCTGGCCGAAAGAGATTGCTAGGGAATTGTTCAGGAAAACACGCATCTCTTTCTTTGCTTCCTGTATGTATCGGTCAGTCAGCCTGCTTCGAGAAGAGAGCCTGTCACAGGCCCCGTGACAGCGGGGAGGGGTCTTTGTCAGCTCTTGCTGGGTGAGTGTGCAGAGGCCAGGACAAGGCCAGCAGGGGGTGGGTGGTTTCTGTGGTCCACAGATGGGGCTCTGCCAAGATGCTGTAAACGTGGTGACTGGCTGGCATGTTCTGTTATTTGGAAAGGCAGCTCGTGGAGCAGATGGCTCTGCGGTCTACCAGGGGCTTCCTTTTAAACAAGGCTGATCAGCTCTAGGAAGGCTTGCGAGATAGCATTTTCACGCAGGGATGTTTCATTTGTAGGCAGCTAGAGATGGCCCGGGACTGGAATGTCACGGGAGGGTGGCCGAAGGACCTTTATCAGCTTGGGGCTGGGAGAGCGACGTCAGCTGCCAGGGGTGATGAATGGGGGGTTGGGGGCATAGATAGGGCCGGCCACCTCTCCCGGACCCCCCCTCTGCAGTCCTTCCCTCTCTGACACCGGCATCTCTGCAGTATCAGGGCTTTGCCTGCTGCTTGGTTTTGATGTGGCAGTAAGATCAACCCCAATCTCTTTTTTTTAAAAGCCCAAATGGTGATACAGATATACTCCATGGCTGGAAAAAATTCAAGAAGTAATGGCCTAGAGGGGCTGCTTTAAAAAGCAAGAGGAAGATGAAAGCGCCATGCCCACCTGAACACATATAGTGTAATTATTTTTATTTTTCAAAGGCAGGTCTGGCTGTGAGAAAGAGGATTTAGATTCTGGAGTGGCAGGGTCTGGCTGAGCCTTGGAAGAGCCCATGTATCCAGGGTGGTAGGGAGAAGCCATTCTCCCAGGTTTTCCCCTGCAGACCGTTGGGCCTCATGTGGAATCGCTATAACTGCGTGGAAAACGAGGGCTGTCGGAGAGGCTGAAAGCACTGAAGGATAGTGACCACGCCGGCTGGAGCAGAGACAGCGCACTCCTTCAGTGTCATCTAAGGTGGATCCGATGGAACCTTCTACTCTGCAGCCTGCGGCCTCCCATGGCAAAGTGCAAAACCCGGGCTGGATTTGAGACAGTCACGGAGGGACTGGGAGGACCCTGACAGTCCAGCGTTGCCTGTTGTTTAGTCCTGAAGTCGCGTCTGTCTCTGTGTGACACCCTGGACTGGAGCCCACCAGGCCCCTCTGTCCAGTGGGATTTCCCAGGCAAGAATACTGCAGTGGGTTGCCATTTCTTTCTCTGGGGGATCTCCCTGACCCAGGGCTCGAACCCACGTCTCCTGTCTTGGCAGGTTGGATTCTTTACTGCTGAGCCACCAGGGAAGCCCAACTGCAC
>NW_011495036.1:1741899-1745225 GCF_000754665.1 Bison bison bison
GGTAGTTGGATTCTTTACTGCTGAGCTACCAGGGAAGCCCAACTGCACGGTATTCAGGCTCTAAAGAAATGCTGGCCACCGCCCGCCCCCACCGTTGGGCTTTTATGAATGCCCCAGATATCGAGATGTAGTTTATATCTTAATTATGGGCCAGCTGATTTCATGTTAAAATTCATCTCAATGTTTTGAAGTTTTCATGGTGAGAACAGACCCCAGGCTAAGCTCAGGTCTTGGATCCTGGTCCTAACAGAGATCAGGTCTCTCTGCATTGCTGAGTTTTCGTTTCTCTGCTTGCAGACCTGGTGGACCTTTAGGTCTTACAGCTGTAAGATTGGAGGCTTTAGCTGTCTCTTCGGGTGCTCGTCCATTACAGTCTTTCAGCCTCCTGTCTGTGTGTCTTCCATCACTTGGCCTTGAGATCTGCAGCCTTTTTCACGGGTTTGTGAATTCTGGAGATCAGAGACCTTGCCTCCTCACTGCGGAGTCCCACAGTGGATACTCAATATATATATTTGATGAATAAATTCAACAGATGGAGCAATGAATAAATGAAGACTTACTGACAGGTTGTGAATCATCTGTATTCAATTAGTGTTAAATTTGGGCTTCCCTTGTGGCTCAGCTGATAAAGAATCCGCGTGCAATGCGGGAGACCTGGGTTCGATCCCTGGGTTAGGAAGATACCCTGGAGAAGGGAAAGGCTACCCACTCCAGTATTCTGGCCTGGAGAATTCCATGGACTGTGTAGTCCATGGGGTCTCAAAGAGTTGGACACTACTGAGCAACTTTCACTCACTCACTCAGTGTCAAATTCAGTAATAGTTGCCGTTTCTCTCTCTCATGTCCACAAAGCAGGAAGCTAACAGAATAAGTGACCCTGAAGCGTGGAAGTGGGCACGGGTAGGGTGTTCCCTGGTTCTGCCCTCAGTGATGAGCTGTGTACCCTTGCAGAAAAGCACATACCCTCTCTGAGCCTCTGCATTCCCCTGACCTGTGGGTTCTAGAAACCTCATTCTGGTAGATGACTCCTGTCCGGCTGTAGCTGTAGAGGTTGTTGGTTCATGGGTCTTATCAAAGGGGGCAAGACTGATCTGCCCGGGGTCCCCCATCTTCTCAGTGAGGATGTGTTTGAGACGCCACTCCTGAATCCTCGAGTGCCAGGGGCAGGGGGATGGAGCTTGAGTCGATGATGGTGGTGATTATGTGTCCAGGTAGAGCCTCTGAGGGTGGTCAAATGTGTTTTAAAGTACTTTTTAAAAAACTTATTTTTCAGAGTAGCTTTTGGTTCCTAGCAATATTGAACAGAAGGTGCAGAGACTTCCCATTTATCCCACCCCCATGCCTGGCGGGCTACATGTCCATGGGGTCGCCAAGAGTCTGACACGACTGGGTGACTAACACACACACACACACACACACACACACACACACACACACTGTCCCACCATCCCACACACACACACACACACACACTGTCCCACCATCCCACACATCAGCATCCCACCATCACACACACACACACACACAAACACCCCATCCCACACATCAGCATCCCACCATCACACACACACACACACACACACTCCCACCATCCCACACATCAGCATCCCTCCATCCCACCACCAGAGCGGTTAGTTTGTCAGAACTGATGAACCAACACTGACACTTGGTCATCCCCCAAAGTCGATAGTTTACATTAGGGTTCACTCTTTTTAAAAATGTTTTAACTTTATTTTTAATTGGAGGATAATTGCTTTACAACATCGCATCGGCTTCTGCGATACACCCACATGAACCAGCCACAGGTACACGTATGTCCCCCCTCCTGGGCCGCCCCCCACCCCCGCCGTGCTGTCGCGGGCCCCCCGTGCTGTGCCGCGGCTCCTCGCTGGCTGTTTACACCTGGCCCTGCACATATGTCAGCGCCGCGCTCTCAGTCCACCCCGCCCTCTCCTTCTCCACCTGCGTCCACAATGAGTTCTCTGTGTCTCTCTTCTGCCCTGCAAATAGGTTCCTCAGTGTCATTTTTCTAGATTCCATGCATAGGCATTAATATACAAAATTTACTTTTCTCTTTCTGACTTACTCTGTGTAACAGTCTCTAGGTTCACATTTTATGGGTTTGGACAAATATATAATGATACATATCTATCATTCAGGGAACAGGGTATTTTCACGGCCCTTAAAATCCTCTATACCATAAAGTATCTTTTAAAAAATAAACTCAACTTTTATCTCATCAAGCCCAAATATCTCATTTCACTGAGGTAAAATTCAGATTTCCTAGGTTATAACCTCCTTTGTAAGAGACCCCGATTCATCTTTATAGCATCTTCCCTGCCATAAACACAATAGGTGCCCCATAATTATTCAAGAGACTAAAGAAGGGAAATCAGCATTTGCAAACAGCTGTCTAATCCCACAGTCACACCTGGCCTGGCCTCTAGCACTTTTCCTAGAAACCACCTCTCTGCAGTCTTGGCATTTTCAGGCCTAGAGAAGGCTGTAGAAGAGCATCCAGTTTGATGAGACATTTGCTTTCTGAAAGTTTTAAACAAGCGAACTGGAGAGATCTATCTTCAGGACATCACGAAGAACTAATACGTGGATCAAGTCCCTTGAATATCGTGCTGCGTTGGATAATACGGAGAACCAGTATCCAGAGAGCCAAGAAGTAGCTGGTGGGGCAAAGATGGCAAATACTTAGTGCTTACACAGAATGCCTGCACATGCATCTGAGCTAGTTCAGTCCTCACAAGAATGCTCAGAGTTTAGGTACTGGGTTTTTTGTTTGTTCCCTTTTCCATCCCTACTTAACAGGTGTAAAAACCAAAAGCCGATCCCTGAGTTCACAGGACTGGGACAGGCCAGCCTTCTTCCCTCTCCCCTTCCTCACTGTGTTTTCTTGCCTCTGACCCCAGACAGCAAATGCCTGCCTGTCGGGAGGTTTCCCTCCACGTTGGGAAAATACTCCAAAATATTAATTAGGAGTGAAATTGCGGGTCCTTTGTTTGGAGGGCTCTGGTATGACCCACACTCCCATCACCTGCCTGATGTTGCCTTCCTGGGCCCTTATTAGGAATGCATTATTGCTCCTTTGTAAAGTTAGGACCAGTACCTAAAATATTTGTTTTATAAAACAAGCCTCTTGAGTCAGATCTTCTTTAAAGCACCTCGATGAGGACAGGGTCTTCGTAAAAATCCTCAGTAGGTGACAGAGGGCTCATATTTTGTTTTCTTTGGCAAAACAAGCCCTCACCGCCCCCTCCCCTACTCATCTGCGCCCCGCCCCCCACCTGACCGGAGGCTCCGGTCCGCGCCGCGGC
>NW_011495036.1:1746238-1747721 GCF_000754665.1 Bison bison bison
TTCGGAAAGTCAAGTGGTGTGTGTGGCAGAACACGGCTTGTGAGGTCGGGCAGCACCCTGTAATCAGACACTGACAAAGGGCAGCAAAGCTGGGGATGTTCGCGCTTGGTGTGATAAATATGTTTGGTCACCGAGAGGCTGCTAAGGACTTGTGAGTCAAGCTTCCGTCTTCAGCCCTGTTTGGATATCAGAGTTTCAGGCAAGCTGTTGCAGACCTGTAATGCGATGTGTTTGAAGAGGAGCGTCACTAGCTTTAAATCTCAGCCACTTTGTGTCAAACTTTGACGTCCTTTCGAGTGTAAAGGACCTTAGAGCAGATTTGTCGTGGGGGGCAGGTTTTCCTTTTGTTACACACTTTCAGCTGTTAATTTTTTTTAATTTGGCTGTGCCATTTCTGACCAGGGATCAGACCCCTGCCCCCTGCATTGGAAGTGCAGAGTCCTAACCCTTGGACTGCCTAGGAAGTCCCTCAGCTGTTAAGTTTTTGAATTGACTTCTTGGAAAGGAACTTTAAAAGATTACCTGATTATTATGTAACTGGCCTCTTAGAGTTAATTTGCTTAGTCTTGAACCAGGTACCTTTGTAAGATGGTTAGAGTCTGATTTTAAGAATGCACAGAGTTTCACGCATCACATTGCTATGGATTTCTTATAACCTTACTTCAAGGCTTTAGGGTTAAAGAGTTTTGAGTTTGAGCAGGCTCCAGGAGTTGGTGATGGACAGGGAAGCCTGGCGTGCTGCAGTCCATGGGGTCCTCAAAGAGTCAGACACAACTGAGCAACTGAACTGAACTGAGGGTTAAAGATTAAAAGCTCCTACTGTCATGGGATGATTTCTCATAGTTTTTAATCCCTAATGGTTTTGTCCATTGAGGAGGCTCTTCCCCTTTCTCCCCAGTGATGTGTATCTTTTGCCTCCCAGGGTTCCAGGGCTGTTGTCCTCAGATTCCTAGCTGTTAGGAGGCCCTGGAATGTTTCAGGGGCTTCCCTGGTAGCTCAGTGGTAAAGAACCTCCCTGTCAATGCAGGAACCACAGGAGATGCGGGTTCGACACCCGGGTCTGGACGATCCCCTGGAGGAAGAAATGGCAACCCACTCAAGTATTCTTGCCTGGTGAATCCCATAGACAGAGGAGCCTGGCGGGCTACAGTCCATGGGGTTGCAAAGAATCAGAGATGACTGAGGACTGAACACCGACAGCAACGACGAAGAATGTTTCAGAGAGGCCTTCTGTCAGATCAAGGGCGGTTTCCTGTTACTTGATACGCGTGTAACGGGGCAGAGTCTGTTGACACCAGTATAATTTAATACAAAGGAAGATCAAATGATGAATGATTCATTAGGCTGTAGGGTGTCACTTGCTGGCGCTGGCCTGGCCAGCCTGCAGCTACTCTTTGGGACCAGCTGTGGGTAATGCCAGGCCAGGGCCACACGTGTTTTCGGCGTGTTCTGTTGCTGTCTGGGAGGATTGATTACAGCAATA
>NW_011495036.1:1747821-1750128 GCF_000754665.1 Bison bison bison
ACACGCCGGGGCTTGGTCGGGAGAGATCAGGGACCGACCCTCCCGGGTCACTGACGGCAGGTCGCCGTGCAAGGAGTGGACTCAGGTACTGCGGGTCTGGAAGTTCTTGACTGCCCCTGCTCCCTGCCGCGTGTGCTGGTGCCCCTCAGGGCCTGTCACTGAGGCCACTGTGAGCCTGTCTGCGGAGATACCACCTTGCCCAGCGGTGTCTTTCTCCCGCAGTTGCTGGCGCAGCCCTCTTTCTCCATAAGGTCGGGCTACACTGCGCGCGTGCCGCCTGTGATATCTGTGGGCTGCCCCAGGGACCCCAGCTTGGCTCCTGACGCCACCACGCAGGTGATGCTGCCTGGCGGGAGAGGCGGCTTCCTCCTGGTTAATTTCTTCCTCCCGCGTCCCAAGCTGGTCTCTGCAGACGCCACCGTCTGCGAATGCTGCTGTGTGGCCTCGCTCACCTATTGCCCTGCTGGTTAAGAGGGTTCACTCCAGTGGTCAGAGCTGGGTCTCTGCCCACGGTCTCCCTGCCAAGTGGTGTCATGTAGTGAGAACGCCTCCGTGCCCCGACTCTGGGAATGTATGCTAGCATTCAGGCAGGAAAACCACAGCCCCACAACCTATCCTGAAATCTCAGTTCTCTGTTCCACCAGAGGGCTTGCAGAGAAGGTTCTGGAGGAAGGTGTAGTAGTCTCTTGCAAGAACCAACTGACCTCTGGTACTTGTTCGGGAGTCAGAATTATCCAGAAACAGCAAAACTCTGCGTGCCTGGGCAGCACCCTAAAGGGAAGAGGCGAGGTGCAGGGGGATGGCTGGATTGTTGCACCCTTCTTCTCACGGGGAGGGCTGTGAGCGATGTCTGAGAATATTGGCCGTGCGCATTTTCCACCACCGAGAAATCGTTAGTAATGTCCTTTCTGCTAATTATCAAACTCTGCTGCCAGTAGAGATGGAGGTGGGTGAAGCACTGTTGTGTGGATTTTTAATTAGAGGTTCTCAACTGCTAACTCACCACCCCTGGAGACAGTGTTCCTCCTTAGTGGACTTCACAGGTTAGCTGGCTGCCAAGCCCTATATTAAAACCAGCCGACACAAAGAAACCACTGCCGTCACTGAAGTTCTTTTTAAGGTAAACTGAACACAGGTGATGTCATGTTCCCTTCCGCTCTGGTTCATCCTCAGGTGACAGAAGATGTTTGGAACCAAGCAGTCGAATGTGCGGTGTGTTAAAATCTGAATTTTTTGATTAATGAGGGTACAGCAGGTCTCTGTAGTTATCTGTAGTTAACTTGTTGCACATACCTTTTGTTTTAACCTGCCCTGGAATTTTTTAGAAGGCACCTCATTTGACTCCCACCATTTTCCCATCCCTTCCCACATGCCTTTAAAATATTAAAAACAACGCAAGTTATTGCCCTCATTGAAAGCTGAGACCCTTGGTTTGTAATAAGCTACCGCTACCATCACTTGTGTTCGGGGGAAGTTCAGCTCTGCAGGCAGCTCTTCCTCTGATAGCAGGCTTGCATCTTTGTTCTCATGGTCTTTGTAGAAAATAGTAATTAGCTGCCTGAGTTGCAGACAAGTACACCTCCGGCGTGGAGCTGGCCCACACACCACTTAGGAGGCAAGTGCTCCGTCCTGGTGGCTATGCAGGCAAGTTAGAAGCTTTGGGGTTGGGGTGTCTCCTTTCTGGTCAAATGGATCGATAGTCGGTTTGGAATAGTAAAGATGTGAAGTGTGTTGGGAATTTTTTCTCTCTCTAAGGCAGTATATAAAATATAGTAATAACTAAAATCACACTTGGTTGCTTTGTCCCTGTGGCCCTTCCTTCTCAGGGTGGAATTACTTTCATCTGACAGTAACTCTCTAGCTTTGTGAGTTGTGTGGGAAAACGAATGTTCGCGAACTAGATTAGAGGACACGCAGTCAGAACTCTAGGGCCTTATTTCACAGTTCTAGGTAATCACAGAACTACTTCCTTCACCTGTCTTTTGGCAAACAGGCTTGAAGCGTAAGTGTCCTCAGGATTTTTGTAAGGCCTGTATCTAATTCCAAGGAAAAGGTGCAGCCCCACAGCTTTTTGCTCTTCTCATTTTATCATACTTGCTTCCTGTGACGTAGGTTATGCAACATTTAGGTGCTGTTTAAATGAGCTTTTGAATTTTGGGCAGAATTCTCTCGGGTAGCGTTGCCGTGCCACGGAGCCCAGGCTCAGTCTTCCCTGTGAATGTCCGTAGCGCCTTAAACCACGGAGCCAGGCGGGTTTGCCAGACTTGGAAGATGAGGACTTCAGGAAAGTCAAGTGGTGTGTGTGGC
>NW_011495036.1:1750262-1752084 GCF_000754665.1 Bison bison bison
CGGTGCTTGGCGTTGCAAGGGCTGACACTTGAGGATTGACTCTGCAAACAATGCCACCAGCCTCTGATGCAGTTCCTGCCCTCTTGTCCTCAGACCAGAATTACCCAGACGCCACTTGGTCAGTGGATGGACATGGGGGATGGTGGGTGTTTATCCATCTGGGACCTTCCTGTTCCAATTGGCAAGGGCTTTTAAACAACGGAAAAGTCAGTCTGTGAGATATGTGTGACAGGATTTTACACTTGTAACCTGCTTTCCTGCAGCCTCAGTCCCTGGCCAGGTCACTGGTGGAGTGGTGGACCCAGCAAGGGAGGCTCTGTCTCGGTGGTGCCCACGGCTCAGCCGTAGCTCCTGGATACGCAGATATCTCGTCCTTCTGGTTATTTTAGGTCCCAGGCTAGAGACCCAACCATACTTGACTCTGACCTCCCTTGCATTTAAAAGGAGATGCCTAATCTGCTTTCCTGATCTGGTTCACTGAAGGCTCTGGAAGCCCAGTTCATTCAAAGACACTAGGGGATTTTTAATTTGGAAGGGAAAGCCGGGAGCCTGGAGACTTGTCTCCCAGTTTTTGAGAAGCAGACATAACACGACCCAGGAGTCACTGGTGAGGGAGATGCATTAGGGAAAGGTTGACTCAGGTCTCAGAAGGCACAAGCCAGCCCTCACACTTGGAGTTGGTTGTTCTCGGTCACTGGAGGCTTCCACACACAGCAGAGTCAGGGGATGTTGAAAGGGGGGGGCCGTGTTCATTGTCTTGGGGCCTGGAATTGGTGGTCTTGGGCTTCCCTGGTGGCTCAGATGGTAAAAAGTCTGCCTGCAATGTAGGAGAACCTGGGTTTGATATCTGGGTTGGGAAGATCCCATGGAGAAGGGCATGGCAACCCATTTCTGTATTCTTGCCTGGAGAATCCCATGGACACAGAAGCCTGGAGGACTGTAGTCCAAGCGTCACAAAGAGTTGGACACAACTGAGCACAGCACAGCAGCAGCCATCTTGGACGGAGGGAAGTCTGCTCCCACCCCCCCCCGCGCCCCCTAAAGGCCACTCCCACAGGTGGCAGCTGCCCCAGTGGCTTGGCTTTGCTTCCTGGGCCCCTGTTGGGCCATTGAGACCCCCCATGATCCCGATGTCCTTTGTCCTTCTGGCTTCAAGGCGGTGGGTGCTGTCCCAGCCTCACCTTAATCTGATTCTTCTATAGCCCATGCTTCTTTCTTTCTTTGCTTTCTCTTAGCGTTCTTGCCTTGAACTGATTTCAGGTATGTGAGTTACACAATGATGGTGGCAGGAAAGAATGTTCTGTTTATTGTGGGAGCCGTTGCCACGTGGAGAGGGTGCAGCTTCTGGAGTCAGTGGAATCCGTTTGGTCTTGGCTGCAAACTTAGGCTCAAGGAGCCCTGAGAAGTCATTTCACTGCCCTGAGGTCCAGCTGCCTCGTTGATTTAAGTAGAGTCCCTGTGATTGATTCTCAGGAAGGCCAGTTGTCGTCATTCAGTCGCTCAGTCGTGTCTGACTCCTTGTGACCCCATGGACTGCAGCACGCCAGGCTTCCCTGTCCTTCACTATCTCCCGGAGCTTGCTCAAACTCATGTCCATTGAGTCAGTGATGCTATCCAACCATCTCGTCCTCTGTCATTCCCTTCTCCTTCTCAGGGAGGTCAGAATGAGTGTGAAAGAGAGTCCTAAACTGTGTGGCCCAGCAGCTTCGCTTTAGAATAATTGCTTGTTGCTGCTGCTGCTGCTGCTAAGTCGCTTCAGTCGTGTCCGACTCTCTGCGACCCCATAGACGGCAGCACAACAGGCTCCCCCGTCCCTGGGATT
>NW_011495036.1:1752184-1755181 GCF_000754665.1 Bison bison bison
GATTCATTGATAGCCCGGACTGAGATTAGCTCTTTAAATTAGTCATTTACAACTGATTTTTGACAACACGTTTTGATGAGTGGCTTTGCTGTTTAATTTTTGATTCTCTTGATTTGCATCATTCAGTTTGTGTAGGCAGAGAGACTGTTTTATAGGTTGTTTTTTTTTTAAACCCTTCAGTGGAGAGGTGAAGCAACAATGAAATGAAATGACTGAAATAACTTGATACGTTTTTGGGGTACCTTTTTAAAATTTATTTTTAGTTGGAGGATAATTGCTTTACAGTATTGTGTTGGTTTCTGCCATGAATCAGCTGTGAATCAGCCATAGATACACACCTGTTCCCTCCCTCTTGAACCTCCCTCCTGCCCCCTCCCCATCCCTTCCCTCTGGGTTGTTACAGAGCACCTGATTTGAGCTGCCTGTGTCAGAGAGCAAATTCCCACTGGCAGTCTGTTTCAGTATGGTGATGTATATGTTTCCATGCTACACTTTGAAACTCAATTTGTTGCTGAGAAGGACATTCAGGGCTTTAAAGAGAGTGTCACTTGAAGTTTCTCGTTTGAGACATTTTGAACTAATTACATACTCGACGTTTTGGAATTCACTTTTTTTTTTTTAAGTTAATGATTCCAGGTAGACATTTAGGAAAATCCCCATTGTTTTACTTATAAGGTTGGCGACTCGTTTTCCTGGAGACGGAACAGCCCACCTGGGACGCAGAGCCTCGCTGGGCAGCAGAGACGCTCTGTGCGCCGGAGGTTTGGGCTGTGTCTTGCCATGTTAATTTTCTCTAGTTGGAGCCCACGTTTCATCCTGGTCACCTGTCGGCGTCTCTCTCGGTCTCAACCTGGGCTTGGAATATCCTGAAGCCAAAGGAATGTTTGAAAGTGCCTCTGCGAAGAATCCTCCAGTTTTACCATGGGCCCAGTGCAGCCGTCTGGTTGGGTATACAGTTAAAAATGTCTGGAAGTATAAGGCGCAACTATAAAGCACTGGGACCACTTTGTATTTTCGGCTCTTTTCTTGTTCTGTTGCATCAAGAGGCATTTGAGTTTCTGCCGTGTACTCTGCAGAGAGCTGGGGCTTCCTAGGGCGCAGTTCCTGACTTCCAAGGTCCATAGCCTGTTGGGGAGGATGGTGAATCCTGTGAACCACAGCTTCATGGGTACTTTGGGGAACATATGACTGTATTTCTCTGCACAGAAGACCTCCACTGGAGCACTGACCCTAACATGTTACAGTAAGGTCTGATTATCAAAAAGTGTGAAAACGTGTTAGTCACTCAGTCATGTCCAACTCTTTGCGACCCCGTGGACTCTAGCCCACCAAGCTCCTCCATCCATGGGATTCTCCAGGCATGAATACTGGAGTGGGTTGCCATTCCCTTCTACTGGGGATCTTCCCGACCCAGGGATCAAACCCAAATCTCCCTCATTGCAGGCAGATTCTCTAGTGTCTAAACACTAGCCCTAGTGTGTCCGAAGGTCTAACATCCTGCCAGGTCTGATGCTCAGTGAGCCCCTTCTGGGTGTCCCGTTCCTTTTCCTCATGCAGAATGAAGAGCACTGGGCTTGGCACATAGACTTGTAATAAGTGTTTGTGGGAAGAACTAACGAAATGACTGGAGGACACAAAAAAAGGGAGCAAATGTCCATAAAGAGGGGGTGGAGTGAATGAAGGCCTCCCAGAGGGATAAAATGATTTGGTTCTTGTAGGATCAGTAGGAGTTTACCAGGTAGAAAAGAGGAGATTCTTGATCAGCAAGTTGGTTGAGATTTCCATAATTAATTCCTTTAAAAAAAAAAAAAAAAAGATTCCTGTTTCCCTGATCTATATGACTAATGCCATTGTCAGACATTAAAAAGAATGTTTTGGTTTCCAGGAGGTTTATTTATCCTTTTTTCCTTTTTTGGCATGAGTTTTTTGTGTATCATGGGAAATTGCTTTTAGGCTATTGTTATTCTTTTTCAGTAATTATGTGAAAAATTATATTCATTTAAAATGGTGACACAGTAAAATAATGAAAAAGAGGTTTTGTTTATTTAGGGCATCAATTGAGATAAAGTATGTGCAGCTGCAGTTATATCCCCAGGTGATGAACAGAATTGGTATTAAGGTCAACAGATTAGCACAAAGAAGGGCGATTATTGTCTTTGCATCATTTTGAGAGAAAGTGCCATCTGCCCAACATCGTTTCGATGTAGGTTTTGTTCAGCTCACATTAGAGTGTAGTGTGACGATGATACTTCGTCTGTAGGTTACCGTCTTAGACATTCTGTTTCTCATACATTTCCACCGATCTTGGCTTTCCCATTTGTTCTCTTTTCTCTTGTTATTAATGTTTTGCTTAAGACAAAACTGTATATGCTTGTAGAGTTTAAAAAGTGTTAGCACACATCTGTTGGTTTGCCTGGCTTTAATTCAAAGATGTGTCCTGACCTTTTGTTTTCTCATCTCTTCTCCTTGATTTCTTTTTTTTTTTTTTTTGCCTTGGTTTTTCAATTCTGACATCCCTCCTGGATCTGAAGGTTCAGAAAGCTTACAAAAGAAGTGAAGTTTGTGAATTAGAGGATGAGAGTCCCAGTTACTCCTTCAGTACCAGAGTGTACCAGCCAGAGGCTTGGGAAGCAATTATTTGGCTTCTCCTTATCTGACCAATAAAGATAATTAGAAGAGGCACACTTCAGCTGGTGGGAGGGAAAGGGGAAAAGAGGGTCCCTTTTTTCCCATCCTTTATTGAGAATTCTTCGCAAGTACCGAATTTGCTTCTGGTGCGATCGTCAGGTGCGAGGTTTTGCCTGACTTAGTCGTTTAATCGACCTGTAGGGCCGCTCCCTTTATTCCGTGGGCTGCGTTTGGGTGCCAGTGGGATTCATGTTCATATGCGTGGATGTTCATCTGTTTGAGATGCTTGTCAAAGGGCATCGTGTTCCCTCTCGCCCCCTGTGCCTGTCGTTGCAAGGGCTGACACTTGAGGATTGACTCTGCAAACAA
>NW_011495036.1:1755281-1756036 GCF_000754665.1 Bison bison bison
CCTATCCCCAGGAGTTAAGGCTCTGTCGTACAAGGCTGTTCCCTGGATTTCTCCTCTGGTCTCTGCTCTGGGACAGTCAGGTCCGGACTGTGCCCCGTCTTCAGGGCCTGTGGCCAGTCGAGGGGTCCGTGAGTGAGGTGTTAGGTCTCAGCATGCCTTTGGGGGGTCCTGGGTGTGGGGGGCGCGTTTTGCCTGTCCCAGCCGTGTCCCTTCATTCCCCAGGTCTCGGGGTCAGGGAGGGCCCCACAGCTCAGTTGCTGTTCATGCCGCCAGCCCCTCTGCCCCATGACACACTTCTGGAACTTCCTGCCTCTCCCGGGGTCCTCAGTGTGCCCTGCAGTTGCAGAGCGCCTTCAGAAGAAAGATCAGCTCCCACCACTCACACCCCGGGCCCTTTGAGGGTCTGTTGTGTGGTTTCCGGTGAAACGGAATTTTGTCCTGCTTGTTCCCGATGGCCTGTGCCTGTTACGGCCCGGACTGGGGTCGACGCAGCTGAAATAGAAACTGTGGTCTATTTCAAGGGGCGGGGCTGTCCAGCAGAGCCCAGCATTGTGCAGTGAAGGGACAGAGCTGCGGGCGCTCGGGACCACGAGGGAACCACGGGGCCATCCCCCGTCCCCTGCCTGCCCAGGGAGCTCCTGCCACTAGACTCTGTTATTTGAGGACCAGGCCGATTATGCTTATTTTTAAACTGTTTTTGCTGTGTCACAATAAGGCGATTACCAGCCGCACACCTGCATGATGTTTTCCAGGCT
>NW_011495036.1:1756136-1758709 GCF_000754665.1 Bison bison bison
TGTCCGACTCTCTGCGACCCCATAGACGGCAGCACAACAGGCTCCCCCGTCCCTGGGATTCTCCAGGCAAGAACACTGGAGTGGGTTGCCGTTTCCTTCTCCAATGCTTGTTGTGTGTGTGTGTGTGTGTGTGTGTGTGTGTGTGTGTGTTTGCAAAAGACCCCAGAATAGAACATATCACATATGTGGATATGCTTGGATTTGTGGTTGCTCTGACATGTACCTTTGCCCAAGTGGGGCAGATCCATTCTCAAAACTACGAGTGTGAATTAACCTTTTATTTTGTTTCCGCTGCTTCATCCTGTGTTTTCTGACAATTTTCATTTTAACCGCTTCTTTTTAAGTTGTTGACTATTGTACCTTCACTTTTTAAGTGGGGAGAGCAGAGTGGTCTTTTTCCCTTCTCTGGCTTCTTCTCCCCTCCGTGCCCCGCCTCCCCTTCATCTATGTAACTGGAAGAGTTAGCTCCATCTGCAGCACATGGATTCATATCCTTCCTGATACGAGCCAAACATGTTTATTTCCAAGAGCTGTTCTGAGCACTGCGTCCTCACCCTGCCTTCCACGATCCGAGGACTCTGGTGGGGTATTGTGGACCTTGAGGAGTAGATCATTCACAGATGAATCAGCATGAGACTATCCAGGAGATCTGCTGTGTCCCACCCACGACACATCACATGGTGTCTGGCAGAGGGTCCGATGCTGAGCTTGTTTTACCCTGTGAGGCTCTCTGCTGAGTTTGGTTTCCCTGTGTTCTCATGGAGTGCCAGTAGGCTCACTGTGAAACCCTTTCAAGCTGGTCTCGTTCCCGTGCGGCTTGTCGGCCGGGGACGGGGCTCCTGGCGCCCGGCGCCTGTGTTTCTGTTTTTGGATGTGCGTCCTCGGGCGCGTTCCGTGGCCTCTCTGTGCTCGGTTTCCTGTGTTCCTGGAACTCCGGGCTGGAGGTGAGGGTGAGAGGTGCGCGTGAGGGTGTGGGTGCTGCCCCGAGCTGCCGATTCCCTGGCCAGGAAGCGAGGCGAGTGGGGTGCTGTGTATGTGAGAAGTCCTACCTTCTTTTACAGTGAAAAATTCATTTCTTCTGTTTAAGGTGAAACGGGTAAAAATAATGACCCCCTTGGAAAGAGGTCACAATTTGGGTTCCACTGACTTTTTTTTTTCCCCGCATGTATTTGCCTCTTTTATCATTCTGAAATATACATGTTTAAATTTTGCTTAATATTTAATATTTACTCTATTTACAATTCATACATTGTACACATAACATTTTATAAGTCATAAAATAATACATTTGATATTTAGTATTTAAGTTAAAAATTTAAAATTCACGAGTACCTTACTCGGTAGGCCAGGAAGCTGGGATTGAGAGTTACGTGTGCTGAGCCTTGAAGCTCCCTTCCTTTCCCCCTGCAAAGGGTACTTGCCTACTGCAACCCCTGGGGGAGGTTTGGCCATCAGCCACCGACCGGCAGATTCAAAGGCCACTTCCGAGTTCTGGTTCAGGGGAAAGCTTTTTGCTTAACCTCCTTCCCTAATTCCCCATCCACTCAATCCTGATGAATCTCATGACATTATTACATATGGGGTTGCTTCTCAGACCTGCAGGTTAATGGTCAGCTGGGTGGGGGCTGTAGCAGCCTCTGTCCAGGGAAGCCAGGAAGGGTGGACCCTGGCTCTGAGAGTGTCGGAGCCCAGCCCTGAAAGTGCGCACCATTCTCAGCTGAAGAATCCAGGTGTGTGTGTGTGTTCTCTGCCACTCAGCCTTGTCTGACTTTCTGTGACCCCATGGATTATAGCCCGCCAGGCTCCTCTGTCCATGAAATTCTCCGGGCAAGAATGCTGGAATGGGTTGCCACTTCCTCCTCCAGGGGATCTTTCCGACCCAGGGATGGAACCCATGTCTCTTACGTCTCCTGCATTGGCAGACAGAATCGTTACCACTGTGGTACCTGGGAAGCCCACGTAGTTGGTATTGAACAGATCTGCATTCCCGAGGCATGAGTTCTCCACACTGCGGGAGATTTTTGTGGCATTTTCCTTTTCTTCCGAGTCTTTAGAGTGTTATCGATCTCTGGGAAGGAGATTAAGCCCTCAGGCTCCGTCAGGCCAAGTCATGCTTTCTGCCTAGGCTTCCTGGGTGGCAGATGTTAGCCGATATCTTTTATGTCCAAAAATTACCTCCAGCTGCCTCTGAAGCCCGACTTTTATTTGTGGCAGGTCTGCCTTTGGGGTGATAATATGATTTGTGCTTATAATGCCCGGTAAATCCTAGAAGGGTCCTTCGCCTTAGATACCGGCCGACAGTCCATTTCAGGTGAATTTCCAGACTTGGATGTTCCTGGTGCGTGTCCCTTGCAACTTGATAAAACTTGCAGGTAAAAGCTCTTGTACAGTGACCCGCCTTTGAAAGCGGCTTGTTTGTTTAGATGACCTGTCAGCTTTTCGATTCTTCCATTTCCAAAATAAACAGGAACTCCCTGTCGCTTCACAGGACACAGCCAGAAGTTTATCTGAGCGGACTTGAGGGAGGGCAGGATTTCAGCGCCAAGCATCTGTCTTGAGGGGAAGTGCCTATC
>NW_011495036.1:1758809-1776699 GCF_000754665.1 Bison bison bison
GTTTTCCAGGCTGGGCTGTCGGAGCGCTCTGCTTTTGTTGAGTCATTGATTCCTGCAACTGCAGATCAATAGGACCGATGGGTTATCAGTGGAGAGAGGTCTGTGGAGCTGCCTGTGGCGATGGACCGGGAGATTGGGAAGGGTGCCCGAGCCCCCATCAGTCAGGGGCGCCCAGGCTCCAGCTTAGCTGCTGCTCCGATGACCTTCCCTGCTGCACGGAGGTGGTCCGGGGGCTTGGTGCTGGGAAGACTTGGGCTGCTTTGTCCTCCCTGTCACTGTGCAGCCCCTCGGGTGGCGGAGCCAGAGGCTCTCGTCTGCTTAGGCTCTTAGACCCTGACACAGTATTGGGCGTCGTCATGAACAGGCAGGGTTTAGCGACGGCAGTGTCTCCAAGCAGCCCCGGGAACCGTGCACTTGGGGGCCACACCGAGAGGGTCAGGCAGAGCGCGTGCGGGTGTGTGAGCCTCGGGGAAGGGATGGCATGGGGCGGTGGTCTCTGGCCGGGGCAGATCCCCGTGGTCTCAGGTCTTTGTTCTGCTGCCCCACCCCCTTTCTATTGTCATTTATTTCGAAGATGTAATTTCTCAGGGGCCTCAAGCTGTCAGTCCCTTAACAGGGATGTTCCCTACCTTGCCTCCTGCATCTCAGAGTTGAAAGTGTTAGTCGCTTAGTCATGTCTGACTCTTCGTGACCCCATGGACTGTAGCCTGCCAGGCTCCTCTGTCCATGGGATTCTTCAGGCGAGAATACTGGAGTGGGTTGCCATTCCTTCTCTAGGGCATCTTCCTGAACCAAAACCTGTCATAAAGAGATCAAGGCAGTTTCCCTGGATTCCCCTGTGGTTTCTGGCTTTTGGAGCCAGGATGGTGGTAGATTGGCGTGCGAGTGTGTGTGCTGTGTATGATGTGTTCACACCTGTAGAGTCTTGGCTGGCAGGGCTGAGGCTGATGCTGTCCGAGCAGGTGGGCAGTGAGCTGGGTTTTGAACCCTAGGCTGCTGGTGCACTCGGGCTGGCTGACTTGCTTTCCTGGCTGTATTAAACACTTGGGGATGCTTTGTGGTGTTGGCAGTGGTTTTAAAAATATTTCTTCTATTTACTGTTTTTTCCCTGAACTGAATTTATCTTATCTAACAGCTACATGTGTTTGATAAAAGTGTTGTTGTTCAGTCGCTAAGTCGTGTCTGAATCTTTGTGATCCCATGGACTGCAGCGCACCAGGCTTCCCTGTCCTTCACCATCTCACAGAGTCTGCTCAATTGAGACGATGATGCCATCCAACCATCTCATCCTCTGTCTTCCCCTTCTCCTCCTGCCTTCAATCTTTCCCAGAATCAGGGTCTTTTCCAGTGAGTCAGTTCTTCAAATCGGGTGGCCCAAGTATTGGAGCTTCAGCAACAGTCCTTCCAGTGAATATTCAGTGTTGATTTCCTTTAGGATTGACTAGTTTGATTTCCTTGCCATCCAAGGGACTCTCAAGAGTCTTCTCCAGCAACACGGTTTGAAAGCATCAATTCTTTGGTGCTCCGCCTTTATGGTCCAGCTCTCGCATCTGTAAATGACTACTGGAAAAACCGTAGCTTTGACTATATGGACTTTGGTTGGCAAAAGGATGTCTCTGCTTTTTCATAATGAAAGTGAGACAGTAATGAATGCATGGGGTGCACGCGTGCACTGGCTTCACTTTTACTGCTCAGAGGGCTTAAGTACAGATTTGTGAAACAAAGAACCCTGCAAAGTTAGAGCTACAGGGACTTTGACCCCTGCCCCACCCCACCCCTTTTAAAGGTGAAAACACCTTCTTTTTAAGTTAAAAAAGTCTAGTCAAAGCAATGGTTTTCCCAGTAGTCATGTATAGATGTGAGAGTTGGACTATAAAGAAAGCTGAGCGCCAAAGAATTGATGCTTTTGAACTGTGTTGTTGGAGAAGACTTGAGAGTCCCTTGGACTGCAAGGAGATCCAACCAGTCCATCCTAAAGGAAATCAGTCCTGAATATTCATTGAAAGGACTGATGCTGAAGCTGAAACTCCAATACTTTGGCCACCGGATGCGAAGAACTGACTCATTGGAAAAGACCCTGATGCTGGGAAAGACTGAAGGCGGGAGGAGAGGGGACAACAGAGGATGAGATGGTTGGATGGTATCAAGGACTCAACTGTCATGAACTTGGGCAAACTCCGGGAGATGGTGAAGGACAGGGAAGCCTGGCGTGCTGCAGTCCATGGGGTCGCAAAGAGTCGGACATGATTGAGCAACTGAACTGAACATTCTTTTTAAAGGTCTAGCCCAGGTGGGCTTCTAAGACTGTGGTGGCCACAGGCACCACACCCCTCCCTCCTACCGCCCTCCGCCCCACCTGCAGGCCTGGCTCTGTAGGTTACATTTAATTTCAGAGCTCCAATCGAACATTCGATGCTTTGCATTTGAAACTTTTCAGCACATTTTAGTTTAAAAGAAAAAAATGATAACCAGGAAGGGATACGGTTTATCCTTGTTTTTTTATTTTTAATTTTTTTGGCTGCACGACGCGGCTTGCGGGATCCCTGTTCCCCGACCAGGGATCAAACTTGCGTTCCCTGCAGCGGAAGCTCAGAGCTGTCACCACTGGGTGGCCAGGGAAGTCCCAGGACGCAGTTTATTCTTAGTCCCTGGATGGGCAGGGTGAACACTTGCAGTCTTTGCAGGCAGATCTGAGACTGATGTGACCCTGTTGACCTGGGAGTTGTGCTTGGGGGCAGCCAGATGCTGGGGCTCCTCGGAAAGAGACAAGGCCTCCTCACATGCTGCACCCGAGCCAGCTCAGGGTGGGTACGTTGCTCCCGCTGTATCTTTGGGTGAGGTCATTGTGTTTTTTTTCCTCTGCTCATGGTTTTTTTTGCCCTGTCCAGTCCAGTGTGAGTATTGGTTTTGAGAAGTCCAAATCAATGGTTTTATTTTCAGAGTTCTAAATCCAGCCGTGTAAACACTTGGGAGTCTGGGCCTGGGGTTTGGCAGGGGTTCGTGGCTATTTTAAATATGCCGGGAGCCTTCCTGGAAGCCGCCCACCGCCGGGTGTTCTGTGATTGTGTTGGAAGCTGGGGTCTCAGAGCTCTCCAGTGAGAGCACCACAGCCCTGGTGTGGGGGCTGTTGACGGCAAGAGTCTGATTCTCTTCCCTCTAGAGTCTCTTTCTGAGGAGCTGGGTGCTAGGTGCTGGGTGCCTCCTGTCCTGTGAGCCAGGCCAGTGTCTGCAGTTGGCTGGCATGCGTCAAGGGGGAGGGGAGAGGTGGGCCTTTTTATTTATTTATTTATTTTTTTGAGGTGGGCCTTTTTAAAGCCTGTGCTCGCCGGTGATGTTCTCCCAGGGGTGGGAAGTTTTACACATTTCCATTGCTATAAGCAAATTTAGCACAGCTTCAAAGTCTGCTTATGGCCTCAGGTTAATCATCGGAGATGTAGCAGCATCCAGGTGGGGCTTGTGCATCTGTGACTGGCTTCGGTTCACCTCCTTCTCCTCCGCTCCCCCTCCCCACAGGACAACACTGGGTGTACGATGATCAGGTTACCATTGTCCCTTGTGGAAGTGACCACAGGAAGGTCACGTGTCAGCAAGCGCTGCAAAGCAAACTCCGGGAGAACCCTCAGTGAAGTCTACCTGTTGTCATGGGTTCACATCAGCAGGAACCCCAGGGATGGAGAGACGGTGTGGGAGGGCTTCATGCTCTGGGGACCTGCCTCTCCCTTCCTTCCTTCTCTGACCTCAGTGTGGCCCCCATCATGTGGGCCCTGCCTCCAGGGGCTGCAGCCCTGGCCAAGCATGGGAACGTGGCTGATGCCTTCTGGGTCCCTGGGAGGCAGGGCAGGGATGCAGAATTAAATTTCCTAGAAATAAGCAGTTATGTTGTGAAAACTTTCCAAGGGGTGAGCGCCATCGTAACCGTTGGTAGCTAATTAGCTAGTTGCAAAGTAGAGCGTGCCCACAATGCGGGAGACCCGGATTCAATCCCTGGGTCGGGAAGATCCCCTGGAGAAGGAAATGGCAACCCACTCCAGTACTCTTGCCTGGAAAATCCCATGGACAGAGGAGCCTGGTAGGCTACAGCCCATGGGGTCGCAAAGAGTCAGACACGACTGAGCGACTTCACTTCACTTAAGGTAGAGCAAGTTGCCAAAAATCGTGACGGTATCTCCAGAGGATGTAACTACACAGAGTAAGCTCAGACACCAAAAGTTCATCGTGAGTTTGACCTCGCATGTCCACTGAAGAGGCTTTCGTTGGGGATGTTTTATGTGTGTACAGCCCAGACCCGAGGGGGCTTCCTGGCAGGCACCCCCCAGGGATGGCTCCTTCGTGCCCGGTACGTGTGGGCATCTCCACCTAGGTGCGTCCCTGACCACACCTTGGCCTCTGGCCCCTTCCCCATCTTAGGGCCGTGCACCCATCTTCCACCTGGCACCTCCAGCCAGACACCTGGCCTGCCCTTCCCCAGTCTGGTCCCTCAGAGGTCCTGGGAGAGTCTCTCTCTCTCTCTCTCTCTCTCTCTCTCTCGGGATTGTAGCCCACCAGGCCTCTCTGCCCATGGGATTCTCCAGGCAAGAATACTGCAGTGGGTTACCATTTCCTACTCCAGGGGAGTCTTCCAGACCCAGGGATCAAACTCGCGTCTCTTGTGTCTTCTGCATTGGCCGGTAGATCCTTTGCCACTGGGAAGATTCTTTACCACCTAGGAAGCCCTCAGGTCCCAGGCTTAAATGCCAGCACATCTGGGCCCCTTGCTGACTGTCTCCCCTGGGGCAGCCTCTCCCACTTCGTTCCCCTGGTCCCCACAGCTCCTGCCCTGACAGCGTCACGGGCTGGCCTTACAAACCTGTGTGCTCATTGATCTTCTGCTCTAGAAGGCTGCTTCTAGATGGTGGGGCCGGTTTGGAGTTGGTCCTGCATGCTCCTTGGTGTCCTGTGGGCTCCTGAGTTAAATGAACTAGCTTGGGCGGCTGGGTCAGGGACTGGCAGGGTGCTGTGGGCATAGGGGCATAGTTACCCGTGACTCAATGTGGGGTGTCAGAAAACGCTCCCCAGTTCTGGCCTGGTGGTGTCAGGGCCTTCCTGGTGGGGCTGTGCTGTGCTCTCCAGCCCTCGGGGGAGGTCAGCTCCTCACCTGCAGCCTCTGGAAGGCAGGCAGCCCGGCCCTTGGGGCTGCGAGCGCTTGGCTGCACATTGGGAGGATGGTGGCCGCAGGCTCCCGAGCGGGCACCACACAGGGTTCAGGCACCCCAAGGAGGTGGGGAGAATGGGGATGTCGGAGCCAGGGCAGCTCTTGGAGTTGTCGAGGTTAGGCAGAGGGGCCAGGCTTTTCTAAGCCTGTTACCCGTCCATGGTCAGCTGTGCCAGGGTCGAGTCCTTGAGCTAGGTCACTCGTCACTCTCTCTGGCCATCGCATCGGGATCAGCATGTGGTCCGCCACCAACACACCACACACCCCGACCCCAGGGCTGGAGGGAGGGCCAGATCGCCCTCCACGGTCGTGTGAGGGTGCAGTCGGAAACGCTCGTGAAAAGGGCATCCGAGTTGTGTTTGGCATCATGTAGGAGGACACAGAGATTAAATAGAGGAGTTCCCTGAGAGCTGATCTTAAATTAGCTTTTCCTCGCACGCAGAAAGTCCCGTCTCTGCCAGAAACAGTCTGTGTTCTGTGAGGTTAGAAGCAGGTCCTTTGAGCAGCTCCCTAGCAGGTGGGCGGGCGGTCATGGCTTTTCCATTTGCAAAGCGATGCAGTTTCGATGCCTGATGGTTTTACAGAAGAATCGATGTTTTATAGAAAGTGACAGAAATCACGTCTGGTTTGAGAGGGCGTCCGCCTGGGTGTCAGTTTAGTGACGAAAAGGAAAAGGAATAAAAAGGATCGGGGAGCACCCTCCTGCACATCTCCTGGGTCCCCGGGGCATCTGCTCCTGTCTGCCTTGCTCGGCAGCTCCTCCAGCCCTTCCGGGAGCCGTCCAGTTGCACACCTGGCTTGTTTGTATCCACACGGGACTCCTTCCCTCCGGAGCGGCTGTGCGTCATTAGAAAGCAAACACAGCTCAGATCTAGAGGACAAGTTGCCAGGAGTAAGTCGGCGCCAGGACGGGTGGGGACTCAGATTTCCTCCTCCCAATTTAACTGGCGAGACGTTGACATGGAGCCTCCCGGTGCAGCCTGGTTTCTGTGGAGGCTTTGAGCTGTGATCGGTGGGGCGCTGGTGATGGGTAGGGGTGATGGGCAGTCCCCCAGAGCTGGGGACCTAACACATGTGATCGGTGGGGCGCTGGTGATGGGTGGGGGTGATGGGCAGTCCCCCAGAGCTGGGGACCTAACACACATGATCGGTGGGGCGCTGGTGATGGGTAGGGGTGATGGGCAGTCCCCCAGAGCTGGGGACCTAACATGCACGCTGCTGCTGTCGCTCAGTCGTGTCGGACTCTTTGTGACCCCATGGACTGTAGCCCGCCAGGCTCCTCCATCCAAGGGATTCTCCAGGCAAGAAATCTGGAATGGGTTGCCATTTCCTTCTCCAGGGGATCCTCCTGACCCAGGGATCAAACGCAGGTCTCCTGCATCCCAGGCAGATTCTGTACTGGCTGAGCCATCAGGGAACATACAAAATTTCACATCTGTTCTTTTACTCCCTCAATGGACCCTGTCACCTCACAACCATCTGAAAGGATCTCTGACAGTCATAGTCTGAGGACTAAGAAGGCCAGAAACAATGGGGACCGTCTCCCGTGTTTCCTCGCTGGTTCAGTGCTCAGACACTGAGGCCAACCTTCAGAGCCTTGCTCCTTTGCTGCCGTGGTGACCACGTGGGTGAGTCCTCTTGCACTCCTCTGGTTCTTAGAGGCGTAACCAGGAACCACTCTGTTACGAGCGAAGCCTCTCTTTTACATTTCCTTACTGCAAAAAGAAACCCCTCGCCCAGGGTAAAGAAGGAAAACAGGACCCGAATCAGTAGAAGCGTCGCCCTGCCTCTTCCTCCTCAGAGACATCGCCCAGCTGGCCTCACCGCAGTGGCCGTCGTTGCGGACCACCTTCCTTGCCGTGGTTTCTGAGCTGTGGTTTATCAGCTCCCTCACCCATGACCGGGTGCCCAGGCGCGGGCTGAGGGCACCCATCCCGTGACCTGGTTTCAGTGTGTTGCACGTCAGCTGTCCTGGGGCTTTTCCGCACACAGGTCGCGTTTTGTGGGGATGCAGTCGGCACCCAGGCCTCCATGAGGTCACAGCCACATCCGTGCTGTGTAAACAGGGGCAGGTGCAGTGGGGGGCACCTTGCCGGGGCAAGAGATAGAAAGTGGGTGGCACATCCTACAGGTGCACACGTGTGTGCAGGACCGCTGGGCACCCAGCCTGGGAGCAGAGGAGCAGAGCAGGGTGAGGCTGTCTTCCCAGGATGCTCCTTGAAGGGGACCGAGGTGGAGTCTTGTGGAGATGCTGGGGGGTACCCATGATGTTGTGACCCTTGCCAGCCCTCTCTCGTGAGCTTCAGGATTTTATTCCTCTCTGTAACCATTGGCTGGCCTCCTGTTCTCAGAACAGAGGAGAGGAGGCCCAAGATGGTGCACGTGTGGGGACCAGGACCAGCAGAGTGGGGATGGCGTGGCCCTGACCAGTGGGGAGGGACTTGGCACACTTGTTTTATCTTCCAATTTTTCATCCATTGCACATGACCAGTACTGACCCTGGAAGGCAGTGACAGAGGGGCCCAGAGGTCACGCAGGCCCTGGAGTGCTCGGTGGACACCCAGGTGTGATGACAGAGCATGCCTTCATCTCTGCACTCGGCAGCTTGCGTCCTCGTCTATTGGACAGGAGGCCCCTAGCCAAGCCTGCAGGGAGGAGCCCCGGATCCCTGGCTGTCAGCTGACTCAACAGACCTTCTGCAAGAACATGATTGGATTTGTTGGACATTACAGCCTCATGGGCAGTATTTGTTTCAATCTTATAAAGCAGCCCCCGGAATTGTTAGGGGCAGCCTGAAATAACTACCCATTTCCTGAGCAAGGGCGGCAGGCATACTTGTGGGAGAAAGTCATGCACTCTAACTCGAGGAGAGCCCCGTTCCCACCCTGTAAAGAGAACTATCCCAACTCTTTGTTTTAATTTGCTTTTTATCTATGTTAAGTTAGGGGTATGGTAGCCGAAAGCCATTCTGAACCCATCACAAGGAACCCAGGTCTGTGAAACCTCCCTTTTGGCCAGCGCAAACCCATTAAGTTGGGAGAGGCTTGGCCTGCCCCATGCACCAGGGCACTGAGGGTCTGCAAGGAAGGGAGTTCCTTGAACGGAAGATTCTAGGACGAGAGGTTGAAGGGACCAGGTACAGGCTTCTTGTCTTCCAGGGTAAGGGATGGGGCCCCAAGAGGCAAAATGAGTTGCTTTCTGGAAGCAGGAATTCCCGCCTTCACCTGGGGCAGTGCTGGTTACTGTCTGCTGTTTCAGATGCTTAGCCTCCTGGAGCAGCTCGGAAGGGGTTGACCACATCCACTCCCGCTCACCCGTGTCCCCTGCAGGCCCAGGTGGGAGCTGACTCTGTGCTGGTGATGGGCAGGCCATGGCAACAGACATACGGCGGGCTCTGTGCCTTTTGCCCCTGCTGTTGGGGGTGTGTGGTCCTGGATCCCACCAGCCACATGGCCTCCATGCCTCTGCTGACCTTACAGTTTTCTGGAGGGACAGAATTCATGGGCTCCCTGGTGGCTCATTGGTAAAGAATTTGCCTGCAAACACAGAAGTTGCAGGAAACTCAGGTTCAATCCCTGACTCGGGAATATCCCCTGGAGAAGAAAATGGCAACCCACTGCAGTATTCTTGCCTGAAGAATCCCATGGACAGAGAAGCCTGGTGGGCTGCAGTCCATGGGGTGGCAAAGAGTTGGACACAACTGAGTATGCACGCAGGAAAAGAGTTGTTTCTGCTTGCTCATTCTGTAGTCATCTTCTGGACTGGATTGGATCTGTTAGCAAGCCACCCCTTACTATAAACATTAATTGCACCATGAATTAAAAAGTATTACTATTTACAATTCTTTATGAATTTAAAATTGTCAGACTCAACTATATCCAGCACCGGACAGACTGAAATGCAGTTTATGAATTGTAAACATCTAGGCCATCTCTGGGAAGAACCCCCGGAGGAGGAAATGGCAACCCACTCCAGTATTCTTGCCTGGAGAATCCCATGGACAGAGGCGCCTGGCAGGCTACGGTTCATAGGGTCCCAAAGAGTCGGACAAGACTGTGCGACTTAGCACACACGCAAGGTGTCTCTTTTTTCCCAGGGTTTATTTTAACCAGGAAAATTTTCTTGTTTCAGCTCCGTCTTAACTTTCACAAAGAAAGTGAAGGTTACCCACCAGCAGCATCTGAGCTGCACAGTAGAAGTTACTTTTTAATATATATGTCGACTCAGACTTTAATAAGGAGAACAGCCAACAGCTGCTTAGAAGTGCCAGGAGCCGGTGGCGGGGGGCTGTGTGTCCTTGGCCTTAAGCTGGTGTCTCAGTGGTGGGACCAGGCTCTGTGTTCCTAGGGCCCCGGGCTCAGGACCCTGGTGCGGCAGCCCATATTACGGGTTCTCAGTTACTCATCACACCAACCATCGTTTGAAAATTCTTGTTACTCTTCCCACTTCCAGAAGCGGTTACCCCAGGCTCAGCTGTAAGCCCCCATGCAGTTCAGGTTGACCATCTCCTCTGTGCTAAGACCCTGGGTGGGTCTTTATCCAGCTTCCGTTGGCAGTGCTCCAGAGACAGAGAGGAGCCTGAAGGCGGCCTGAGCCCAGGGCTGGCTTGTGGGCCAGGCAAGAGGTGTTGGCGGCCTGAACCGCTGTGGGCATCTGATAGACCCTGCAGCCCAGGCTCGTTTGGGACGGAGAGATGGAAAAGGTTGGCCTAGGTGAGGTGTCTGAGACCCCAGACTCAGACGTGTGCCTCCCCGCCTCAGCATCTTTCCTTCCCTTGGTGGGGGGAGGGTCTGGTGTCACTGCCAAGGCCTGGGAACATCAGGGGGGCTGAGCCAGGCGATTGGGGTCCCGGGAGGCCCCCTGCAGACACCAGCAGTGTCTTTGGTTGGAGATCGCCTTGGTGTGCAAAACTGAGATATAAAATAGGAAGGTTTCAGGCGGCAGCGGTTGGCTTAACAGGAAGAATGGGAGCTGACCTTTCATAACATTGTAGCTTGTGACCCTAAGATACGTTTAAAGTTGAATGTACTCTGCTGCTTTCCAAAGTTTTGTGACCCTCTTCAATGCTGGTGAAATGGGACCTCCACACACTTGGTGACTCTTCTTTCTGAAAATCCCTGGGGCATTTAGTGGCCAAAATCCACTCCTGGAGCCATGAAATAAGCCGCTGAAGAGTGAACAGCTGCAGCCACATTGCGTTTGCGACCTTAAGGGTTCAGTTCAGTTGCTCAGTTGTGTCTGACTCTTTGAGACCCCATTGCAGCACACCAGGCCTCCCTGTCCATCACCACCTCCTGGAGCTTGCTCAAACTCATGTCCATCGAGTTGGTGATGCCATCCACCATCTCATCCTCTGTCGTCCCCTTCTCCTCCTGCCTTCAGTCTTTCCCACCATCAGGGTCTTTTCCAATGAGTCAGTTTTTCACATCAGGTGGCCAAAGTGTTGGAGCTTCAGCATCAGTCCTTCCAATGAATATAAAGTACTGATTTTCTTTAGGATGGACTGGTTGGATCTCTTTGCAGTCCAAGGGACTCCCAAGAGTCTTCTCCAACACCACAGTTCGAAAGCATCCGTTCGACACTTAGCCTTTATGGTAGGGAAGGGAATCAGCCGTCCTCTGGGAAGTTAGAAGCCTGCACACTCCCCTGGAGCTCATCTGGGCAGGCAGCATTTGCCTTGGGGGCTCCTTACAGAGAAGAGAAAAGGTCCTATCCAAGGCTGGTCGTGTGGAGAAGGATTCTGAGCCACATCAGGGCTCAGGGGAGAGACGATGCTTTGGGACTGCAGACCCTCAGTCGTGTCCACTGGTGGGATTGGAGGTGTCTGGGTGGCCTGGCCTGGGTCACCCTGCACTGAGAAGGGCCTTTGGAGTGGGGGTAGGACATTGTCTGCTTCTGTCGCAGGAAGAGGGGCTCTTGTCTAACACTTGGAATTGAATTGTCCAAGGAGACACACTTGCTGACAAAGCAAGAGATTTTATTGGGAAACGGCACCCAGGTGGAGAGCAGTAGGGTAAGGGAGCCCAGGAGAAACTGCGTGGCTCACAGTCTCAGGTTTTATGGCGATGGGATCAGTTTCCCAGTTGTGTTTGGCCAATGTTTCTTACTCAGAGTCCTTCCTGGGGCTGCACCTGTTGCTCAGTCAAGGTGGATGTCAGCAAGAAGCATTCTGGGAGGTCGTGGGCCACGCGGTGTCTCCTTTTGACTTCCTCCAGTTCTTCCGGTTGGTGGTGACTTGTTAGTTTTTCGTGCCTCACCAGGACCTCCTGCTTGTAAAATAACTCACCTAAATGGTCACTGCCGTGTCTGGCCAGGGTGGGCAGTTTCAGGCAGCGTGTTTCCCCTAACACTTCGAGGGTCTTTGAGGCCCTGGGAAAGCAACTTGAACTTCCAGGGAATCCCAGAACGAATCTGGTATCCCAGAGATTTATGGTCTATTCCATTTATTATAGAGATTCAAGGATTTTCAAATAAGAAGTCAAATCATCCCTTGGAAAACTGTTGCCAGTGAGCTTCTGTTAAATCCTCCATTGGAGAGTCATCAGCGTATTAATGTATTAGCCAGCCTGCTGTGTGGCTCTTTCCTGCTGCAGCCGAAATGGATTTCTTATTTTATTAGGGATGCGCATTTCCTCTCTGAGCTCAGAAAGGAGGCTGAGTAGAGCCCTGGTGCCTGCCAGCGCTCCGGTTCTCTGGAGCTGTGCTTTCTCTTCCCCGTTCTTGTTTCCCTTTATATTTTGGGATTTTGAATGCTTTAAGCTAAAAATAAATGCTCCCTCACTTTTCTGTTGCTAAAAAGCGTTAAAAAAAAATTCTTGGAAATTTAACGTTTCAGCCAAACATCTCAATCCTGGAGATGATAGTAGGTTGTTTTTTTAAAAGTCATCTGTGGTTTTAGAGTTGTTGTTTTTTTTTTAACCCCTGAACATAATTTCAGAAGATTTGTCTAGAACCTCTGGATCACCGGATCCAAATGGGATTGTAGGGAAAGGAGAGGATGAGATGGTTGGATGGACATGAGTTTGAGCAAACTCCAGGAGATAATAAAGGACACGGAAGCCTGGTGTGCTGCAGTCCATGGGCACACAAAGAGTTGGACACGACTGAAGAAGTTTTTATTATGGTTTTAGTCCCCCTACCAGATAGGCTACTAAGGTTGTCCCTCCTAATTAATCATTTTCCCCGAGGTGTGTATTATGCCAGGCGGTTGTTATGTATGGTGCTCATTTTTAGCATGAAATGCGCAAGAAGGAAGTCCAGCCACAGCTTTGATGCTTCTCGTCTGAATGTCAGAGTGTAACACTTGGTCCAGGCTCAGCGGAAATGGATGTAATGAAGGGGTAATCTCCCTGGCAGATCTTAACTCAGGGTTCCTGGTTATTGGTGGAACCCAGAGATTAATACAGTCTGCAGCCGTCTTCATCCCCTGCAATTGAATAAACTCCCAAGATGTTGGAAGAAATTGCTGGACAGGAAGTACTTTTTTTTTTTTTAGCGACTTTGCAGTATCCAGCTGGTTTTAAGACTTTTGACCCAGCAAGTCAAGTAAAGAGAATGGAAGCGTTGATGCTGTAGTAATACGAAATAGTCTAGTAGCACCAAGGGGAAGAGGGGGCGGGCGGGCTTTCTGCCCGGTAGGAGGCTATTATCTGCTGGACGATTTCTCACCTGTGTTCCTAACACTTAGGAATTAGGTGATGAGGTCAAGATCCCTCCTGGGCAGCAAGTTGTGAACTGGGACTCTGTCCTTGCCCCGCCCACCCACAGCCGCTGTGTTCTCTTTGGTCCAAGGGGATAAAGTGGGGAACCTCTATGGCTTGGGTGCCTATTGTGTGTGTGTGGTATAATGAGAGCCTTACATTTCCCGGTTAAACGCGCTGTTGTGCATGTGAATAATCTTGAAAACAGACCAGGGCTGAGTCCCTCACTTAAGTGCTATTAGCAAGCAGGGATTGAAAGGAGTTTGGAGTCAGGATGAATTTTAAGTCCCAGGCGAGGGAAACAGCACAGCTCTCCTAGGAGCGAAAACAAGCAGCTGAGCCGCTTTGTTGCTGGGTCTGATTTGTGTCTGTTTCTGCTCCCTTCCCCCGCTGCTCTTGGGTCTGTCCTCCCCTCTGTAGGTATCGGCAGCCTTCTGTGGGGTCCAGAGGCTTGTCCCTTCCGAAGGAGGAGCCAGGATGGGGCTGGAGGTGGCCCTGAAGGGGAGCTTCCCAAAGGAAAGCCCCCTCCGTCTTTGCTTTCCGCCAGTGGCCCAGAAAAGCCACTTTTCTGCCGAGGAGAGAGGCTTTTCTCTGAAATAAGCCTGAGTCCTTTGTGGCTGTGTCTCCCTCAGAAGAACAGGGAGGGGACTTTGGGGTGTCTGGGGGGTGCACGCTTAAGATGCCTTCCTGAACCCCTCGAGGTTGATCTGTGTGTGTCCTCTGGAGGGGGCTCAGGCTGTTTCAGGGACAGGGTGCAGTGGGGGGCCCCCCGCAGGGCCCAAGTCCTTCCTCTGCCAGGTGGACGGTGGCGGCTTTTACTTCCAGCTGCAGGTTGTCTGAGCCCCTCCGTGGAAGGCTGTCTGCTTGCCCTCGCCCCAGAGGGCAGCAGGCACGGCCAGGTGGACCCTGTTCCGCAGGGGACGAAGCCACATTGATGCAGGTGCCTGTGAGTGTGGGAAAAAGCAGCCCAGGGAGGAGGACAGAGGCCAGCTTGGAGGAGGAGGAACCCAGCCCGGAGGAAAAGGGTTTCCTCCGGTGTTTGTATAATGACGTTCCTCCTGCATCTGACATTCAGATTTCCTAAGAAGGCCTCAAGGCCCACCTCCCTCAGAAGTAAGTGCAGAGTCTCGGGGTGCCAAGGGCAGCCGACCTCACCGCGGTGGTCAGGTGCCCAGTGGTCCAGATGTGCAGCACGCGGGCCTTTTGAAGGCGCCTGCTGTGGGTGGAGGCTGGGCTGGAATCGGCAGGAGCCCCGCCCGACGCCCTCGGGGCTCCCCCGGGCCAGGCGGCGCCCGGAGCTGGCTCGCAGCAGTGTCCTTCTCTTAGGCGCTGTGTGTGTGAACGCCTGTTCCTCAGCGACCCACGTGGTCAGCAGTGTCAGGACCAAAACAGGAGTGAATACAGTGTGGTGTTGTCCGTATGTCTGCCGCAGCCGTCTTCCGGGTCCAGACTTGGCACCCCCTTACTTTGTGTGTGTGTGTATACATGTATATGTGTACTTTGTAAAAACGTCTTTTAAGACTTTATTTTTTCAGAGTAGTTTTAGGTTTACAACAAAACCGAGAGGGAAGAACAGAGCTTCCCTTATCTTTCCGCATCCCCCCCCCGCCCCCCCGCTTCCCATCGTCAGCATCACTCCCCAGAACAGTACCTCTCTACCAGAGCAGAACCCACACTGACACGCCACAGTCTTCCGAGATCTGTATTTCACCTTTAGGGCTCACTGTTGTCTATTTTAAAAGACTTAAAATGAATGAAAGCTGAATATAAAACAACAACAAAGAAACTGCTGGTGCTACTGTAAACGGGCAACCCAGATAGTGTGAATTTCATGTTTCTTGGGGCTCGGCACTGACCGTCCGAACGCCAAGCACCTTTTCCTTGGAAAGTGTGGATCTGGCGGCTTCCTGTTTGCTCAGCGTCACAGCGGTGTGTGTTGTGGGCACAGTGCACTTCCACAATCTGACCTTCACTGGGCTTTGTCTTAATACAGAGTTAAGCTGGTCAGGAATTCTACTGCTGTCTGTGTTTAGCTGTGTAGGGACTGCCTTTCTCAAGTCCTAAAATAATAACATGCTGTGCGTGTGACCTGTGGGCATACCAGGGTGACAGCGGGGAGCTGGTGTCTTTTCCTTTAACTTCAGATATTTTGGTCCTTGCTCAGTGGTAAAGAACCCACCTGCCAACGCAGGAGCCGCAGGACACGCTGGTTTGGTTCCTGGCTCAGGAAGATTCCTTTGGAGCAGGAAATGGCAACCCACTCCAGTATTTTTGCCTAGATCACCCCATGGACCGAGGAGCCCGGCGGGCTCCATGGGGTTGCAAAGAGTCAGACACGACTGAGCTACTGAGCACACATGCGTGTTAGAAGCACTGGGCTGAGCATTTCTGCTTAATATTCATACAGCTTCCCCCACCCCGTGTTGAGTCATGTTGATTTCCCTCCCCTTCGTGTAACCACCTCTTGTTCCGTGAGTCGCTTTGACCAGCGCCTGCAGGGAGGCCGCTTTCTTTCTCTGACTGCCTCCGGATTTCTGTTCTGAAGAAGCTAATAGTTTGGGTTTTTCATTCCTGATAAAAGTTTCCTGTTACTTTAAGTTCCCTAATCTGGGTGTTCTTTGAGTGTTTCTTTTCACTGTTAATGATTTAAATTGAAAAGATAACATGGAGTCTGAAGTGCAGCCATGTTAATGATAAGAAATGACGAACCACCTTCCTTTCCTAAACCCTGCTGGGCAGTTGCCGAGGGTCCTCTGCAGCCTGGGCACTTGCCAGCCCCGCCGTGACGTCATCCAGAGGCCTCAGTGTCACAGGTTAAATGCAGTCAGTCAGTGGCCACCAGCCGTGTTGTATTCTAAATTCCAGTCCAGGGGCTGTCAAAGTGGCTCAGTGGTGAAGAATCCGCCTGCCGGCACAGGAGACATGGGTTTGATCCTTGGGTTCGGGAGATCGCCTGGAGAGGGAAATGGCAACCCACTCCAGTATCCTTGCCTGGGAAACCCCATGGACAGAGAAGCCTGGCGGGTTATGGTCCTTGGGGTCACAAAGAGACGTGACCGAGTGACTGAATGACAACGTCAGCTGCGCTTCCATCAGCGTGCGGGAATGCATCTTCTTAATACTGTTCTACTCTAAGTGGGGCAGTCGAGTGAAGCTCGGAATGGCCCCTTCTGAAATGGCACATCTTCTGTGACTTGGGGTTCTAACTGCTGAGAACATGCACACAGGTGCACAGGCATTCCCAGGCACACACACAGGCCTCCAGGGCATGTGCCCCAGGAGCATGTGTGTTTATCCTCCGAGGGTTGATGCACCATGGAACTTAAACGTGGTGACCCAGGGCCTGAAGAGCAGATAAGACCAAGGAGGGCCTTGGGATGCAGGAAGGGAAAAACCAGACCCTTATTGTCCTTCCCTCCCCCATGTCATAACTATTCATGGTCCTCCTGAGCAGCATAACCCATCTCCCCTCCTACCCCATAGTGAAAGTCGCTCAGTCATATCCGACTCTCTGCGACCCCGTGGACTATACCGTCCACGGGGTTCTCCAGGCCAGAATACTGGAGTGGGTTAGCCTTTCCCTTCTCCAGAGGATCTTCCCAAACCAGGGATCAAACCCAGGTCTCCCACACCGCAGGCGGATTCTTTACCAGCTGAGCCACCAGGGAGAAGGTATGTGCCTTACTCTTCCCCCCACCCAGGATATGTGCCTCATCCAATCAGCAAATGACCCGCAAGACCCCCATCCCACTCCTTATATCCTGGGTATAAAAGTGGACTGAGGAGCCCTGTTCAATGTGGGTTCTCCCTTGAGCTGGCCCACTGTTCTAACAGCGTCTCCCACTCTAATAAACTTTATTCTCCTCTCATTCTGCCTTCTGTCCAGAAATTCTTTTCCAGATCATGACATTAAACAGGGCAGCAGGTCCCACCCTGCTCACCCCGTGATGTGCTGTCAACTCTGTCATCCCTGCTCAGCGAGTGCAGCCCTCAGAAAGGCCCCAGTCCGTAGAGGAGGATCATGTAGAAGTCTCCGACGCTTTTGCTGCGTCTTTTGTGATTTTTCATTTAACCTCTTTGGAGACGGCTTTCTGTCCCGATCAGGCAATGACGGAGGCGACGAACATTTTTAAAGTGCATCTTTTAAAATGGAAGATGTGTTGTTTCTGGTCAGTTAAATTAAACATTAATTTTATTAATCTAGTTTTCACAAGCAAATGTATTCCGCTGGAGGGAAAATTTATTTGCAAGCAAGAAGGCACCACACACGTTGTTCCAGTGTTTATATAATTACACATCTTTATTTAATGGAGCCCTGCTTCAGTTATTATGAATACGTAATATTTGTTGTGATAAACATAATCTTTTGGTGACATGTGCTTAAAAATCAGCTGAGCATTAGTGAATGAAGCTCATTTTAATTCCCACTTTACCCTCTTTGTTTTCCTATTAAGAGTATTAAAAGCTGTGTTATTGAATTTTTTTTATATGCCAGATGGTATAAAATTTGAGGGGTACTGAAAGGTGGCAGTGACAAGAAGGTCTCATTACCTTGTCCCCAAGCTGGTTCCTTAACCCTAGATCAGCAACTATGAAGTACTTATGCTTCCAGAAGTGTTCTCCGCATGGACAGGGTTGTGTGTGTTACACACACACACGCACACACATCACTGTGGCTTTGGGATGGTTGCACTTTGGTACACTGAGGCTTTTGTTGGTGACTTAGCCTTCCTTACAGGAATGTATCCCAGAGAAGGAAATGGCAACCCACTCCAGTGTTCTTGCCTGGAGAATCCCATGGACAGAGGAGCCTGGCCAGTTATAGTCCATGGGGTCGCAGAGAGTCGGACATGACTGAGTGAGCACATAGGAATGTATCCACGTGCGTGTAACCAGCCCTGGGTTGTTTACAAGCACGGCAACAGCCCGGCTTTGGGAGACATTCTTGGCACAGGTATTTCATGTTGATGGAACAGCTGGCATCTGCTTCCCTGGACTG
>NW_011495036.1:1776799-1783110 GCF_000754665.1 Bison bison bison
CTGTTGAAATCACCCCACCCCCAATCCTACAATCCACATTCCCGTTTTCCTGAGAGATCAGCTGATGACAGAGAGTGTTTGTGACCTTTCTGATCACCCTGTTCGCTGCTGGGAAGGTGTGGCGTTGGTTACTGTCTGCTGAGTGCACACGAGGGCTCAGGCAGGCCCTGTACTAGAGCACCCACGGTTAACTCGTCTGCAGGGACAGCTTGTCTGGGACACGTTAGGGTGGTGCCCGCCGGCCAAAGAGTGGGTGTGCAGGTACCCAATTAATGTGTGCCCCCCGACACGTGGCCCCCAGCTGGCTCACTTCCGTGGGGGGAGCAGTGGCCCTTGCCCTTCCCTTTCCTGAGTGAGCATCTTTCCTTCTGAGCTCCTTTCCGATGGGCCCGCTTACTCTGCCAGTTGGCCGGGTATTCGAGTCCCCGAAGTCCAGTGTCTCTGCTGTTGGACACCAGTCCCCACCAGCTCTCAGCTGCGCCTCGGAGGCCCTTTCCAGCTGCCTGGCGCCTCCCATCGCATCCTGATCCCCCAGCCCGGCCTTCCTCCTCCCTGTAGTCCTCCTCTGACGTGAGGAAGGCCTCTGAGCCGGCAGACCTCAGCCTCCGTCTTCGCAGGGCCGGCGGCATCTGTGTTTTCGTGTCCCTGTCTGTCTTTTCCAGGTGTTTTCTGGTCCTTCTCTGCAATGCCCCCAGTGGAGCTGCTTCCGTTCCTGCATCCGTTGGGTTAGAAAGTTGGGCATCGGGCATTACTTGACTTCTAGGCCATTTGTGATTTGACTTCTTGGTCATTGTGTAGCATGAAGGAGTTGGGGGGTTTTCGGAAAAGGCACGGAAACCGAAGGCCCTTTGGAGGCAGGCCCTCCGCTCGGGGGTCTCTGGGGCAGCTGCCGTGTTTGTTAACAGCTCTGTCTGTCCATCCCTAAGTACACAGAGTGGGTGGTGGGGTGGGGTGCCATGAAGGGAAATGGCAGGTGGGGGACACGGGGAATCAGGTCGTTGGGGTCCTCCCTGTGGGGCGGTCACCTCCACCCATACACTTGGGGGTGAGAGGCAGAGACGGTCAGGGGAGGCCGCCCCCAGAGTGCTGACTGGGCGGGCTGGGCCCTGCAGAGGGCCCCGCAGTGGCTGGGCACCCCCGGTCTTTCCAACACATCACGTGTCATCCCGAAGTGTCCTGACTGGATCCTCAGTGTCTGTTGTGTCTTTGAGGATCAGAAGTCCAGCACCGAGGTCTTCTAAACCATAACATGCTGTAAACACTTGAATTTTCAAAATCCAGCCATCAGCTACTGTAACTCTGTTGGTGGAATTTTAAGCAAGTTACTACTAGTTTAGGGGAAACCCAGAGGCTCAAAGTTGCCTGGCATCAGGGTCAGTTTCAGAGCAGCCAGAGCCTCCATCGTCCTCCAAGTGGCCCACCCTTAGGGTCAGAAGGGTCTGAACGCCCAGGGAAGCGTGGCTCATAAAGGGCTGGGGCAGGACTTGGTGGTCTTGGGTCGGAGCGTGTGACGAGGTTTAGCACACAGGACACGAACTGGTGTCAGAACGACTGTGTGCGGCAGGCAGATCTCAGCAGCTCAGGGGACGAGATCCCAGGCCAGGGCTGGACCGTCTGCTGTGTCCTTCTGGTTTGAAGACTGGCACGGTGGGGGCGTGCTGACCCTGCCCTCCCTTAAGTCACGTGTCTCACTCGCGTTCACCCTCCTGTTTTACAGATGCCTTCGTGAACAGCCAGGAATGGACGTTGAGTCGATCCGTCCCGGAGCTCAAAGTGGTGAGTGGTTGCTCTGGCCTTGAGCGTGGTTGTTTCTCAACCTGCAGGAGGGGGGCTTGGAATGGGCCCAGGAAGAGGCACAGTGCGGCCTGTGAGCACCCCTCGTCTTCATGTCGGGGGCCGTCTCCTCCCCGGGGGCCCAGAGGTGTGTCCAGTGTGTCCTGGGGAGTTGGGAGGGGGCAGGTGAGGCTGAGGGTGGGGCTGGAGCCCAGGGGAGCCTGTGACGGTCATGATGGGTGGCCAGGCAGACGGCCTGAGTGCAGGGCTGCGTGTCCCCCTGCCGTTCTGTCTCACACCCGTGTGTGTGTGTGTGTGAGTGAGTGAGAGACACTCGTCGGTTTGTCTCTCACACACCCACCCACCCACACCTTTACTAGTCCTTTGCAGGATGTCATGGGAAGTCTCTGTGGCTAACTATTAAGTCATAATCGTAATTCATTATTAAGAAAGTGTGATTATGTCCTGTTAACGAAGGAGCAGTGAAAAATTAAAAGCTGTGTTCTCATTATGAACTTTAATAATTCAGCGAGGCTACTCAAAGCTTTGTTTGCTATTCAGTCACTGAGTTGTATCCGACTCTTGACGACCCTGTGGACTGTAGCCCACCAGGCTCCTCTGTCCTCCACTATCTCCTGGAGATTTAAAGCTTAGACATTGACTGAAGTAAAAAGTAACTTGAGTTTGTTGCAGTCATACCTCTGAGCCTCTCTGCACTTGGCACCCCTCACCTTAAGGTGGAAACAAGGACCGATAGAACTATTAAATGATCACGTTGCTGTGCGATCAGTGGCATTTGGAGGGTGTGTGTGTGTGTATGTGTGTATATGTGTTTTTGTGTGTGTGTGTGTGTATGTGTGTTTGTGTGTGAAACGTCTCATGTGGCGGACTCTGACCGTGGTGACGGCAGGTGAGTTCCTTCTAGGTCTGACCTTCCTCAGTGACGCCTTCCTTGGGGGAGACCACGGGGCCCGCCGTCCCAGGGCGCTCCAGAGGTGCGGGTTCAGCCCAGCCCCGGGACAGTGCCGCTCCGTCCCGTGCGCTCTTGAGACGCGTCCCCAGCAGAGGGCTGATCCCGTGGGCCCCGGTCAGGAAATGCTGTCAGCAGTCTCGGGCCAGCAGCCAGAGATGCTACTCAGAGATTTCCAGGAAGGCTTCTTAGTTCCAGATCGGCCCTCCTGAGCCAGCCAAAGTGGGTGAGGTTCTGCCGGCAGAGTGAAACAGGAGGAACAGCACTGAGATGAGGAAGGTGCTCTCTCTGTGTGGGGTGCGGAGCACCTGCCTGGAGGAGCCTCCGCCTTTAGTCCTGAGTGGGTCTGGAGTTGTCCCCCCCTCGCAGTGCGGACGACTGAGCCTCGGATGTTAAGATGTGCCCAAGGGGACTGCCCTGGTGGCCCTGTCGTTAAGAATCTGCCCTGCGGTGCAGGGGACACAGGTTCATCCCTGGTCCAGGAACTAAGACCCCACATTCCATGAAGGAAATGAAATAAGCCTGTGCGCCACCGCTGAGATCCGGTGCAGCAAAAGAAATAAACATAAAAAAGTTGAATAAAGAAGGTGCCCAAAGAGCTCCAGTTCGTATGAGGTGGGCTTCCCTGGTGGTTCAGCTGGTAAAGAATGTGCCTGCAATGCGGGAGACCTGGGTTTGATCCCTGGGTTGGGAAGATCTCCTGGAGAAGGGAAAGGGTACCCACTCCAGTATTGTGGCCTGGAATTCCATGGACTGTACAGTCCATGGGGTTGCAAAGAGTCGGATACGACTGAGCGACTTTCACTTTAGTACAAGGTGGAGCCGGATTTGAACCCGGCTTTTGTCTGCATCAGCACCGCGGGCAGAACTGTCTGCAGCGTGGAAAGGTTCTCTTTCTTTGCTGCCCGAGGTGGAAGCCGTGGGCTCCATGTGGCTGTGGAGCTTTTGAAGTGTGGCCCGTGCAGGTGAGGAGCTGAGGATTGAAGTGTCATCTGAGGATCAGACCCTCTAGTTTAGACCCAGTTTGGGGAGCTGAAGGTGTTAATGGTTCTGCCAGAGCCCCACACCAGCCCATGATAACTGAGGGTGCCTCCCACCCAGACCTGTTCTCTGCTGGTGTTTCCGAAGCATGCAGTGTTCTGGAATCAATGCCTGGAGGGGTGGGGTGGCCGTGTTAACAGGTGGATTTACGATCCTGAAACAGAACTCTCTCGTAAAGTTGGCTGGAATTCACAGGAGGGGTGGACTGCATCTCATGGACAAGTAAATGCAAAGGATTCTGGAGTTCTTCTGGGGAAGGCCCTGCCCTGCTCCCCGCGAGCTGTGTGGGGCGGGCCAGGGCCCCCGCTGGCGCCCTCCTTATGGGGGAGGAGCAGCAGGCAGCCTGGCCTCCCCGGGAGACCCCTTCTGTGCCGAGGCGTTCCCAGCGTCTGCAGAAACGTTCCTCTGTCCAGGGGCAACCTCTGCGTGTGTCCACAGGGCCGCGATTCCGTCCTGCTGGGCGCGGCCCCCAGGACAGGTGGCCCCTGATGTCAGTGCCCCTCAGATCCCCGACTCCGTTTCAGAAATGCAGCAGGTCCGCAACATGATAGCAAGCCTCAAGTGGGCTCTTTAGATCGCGTTTGAGCATAAATCTTCTGGAATCTGTCAAACAGAAAAATGTCAGTGTTCGCTTGCTTTCTTTCTGGCCCCATTGCCTGGCTTGCGGGACCCTAGTTCCCTGACCAGGGATTGAACCTGGGCCCTCGGCAGTGAGAGTACCAAGTCCTAACCACCCGACTGCCAGGGAACGCCCTAGTGTTGGCTTTCTTTTCCGGACGGGCAGTGCCAGGCTGTCTGCTTCCCGAGGTGGGGTCGGTAGTGGGGAGATGACGAGTGGCCAGCTGCTGCCGGCCTCCCTGCCACGGATCCACACTCGGGCCCCTGTGGACGTCTGCAGGCAGCACATACTGACTGCTCACCTCCAAGCAGAAAGGAAAGGACTCCTGAGATTGCCGGCCTCATAGAGGAGGGCCTCAGTCCACAACTGGTCACATCCCGTTCGTGTGTTAACGTTGAATTCCCAACTGGGATTTTTAACCAAAAGCCTCAATTTTCTTTTCAGCCAACTCCGTGTTTAGCAGGTAAGCAGTGGAGTGTGGGCAGTAGAGAGATCAATTTAGAAAGACGCCTGTGCGGCCTGACAGTTGACAGTCCTGCCCCGAGGATGCCCAGGCCCTCGGTGGTCATGTGTTGCCACCAGAACACACGATTCTGTAAATTTCAGGGCACCTTTACCCGTGTTACCTTGCTTCTTCCCGAGCCTGGAGACCCAGGCTGGCTCGATTCCATTCTTCTCTGGTTTGTATCCAGGAGCTGTTCACAGATCCCAGCACAGCTTTGCAGCTTAAAGAGCATTTTCATCCCTTGTTTTATTTCCTCCTCACAGCTGGCTGTTAGTTTCTGCCAGTGTTTCAAATTAAAATAAAGCCCATGGTGTGCACACATAAGAAGGTGTCTGAGGTGACCATTCAGTTCAAATAAAACACCTTCCCCCCCTGCCCCGTGTGGGGGATCGAGTGATTTGATCCTTGCAAGGGGTGAGTTAATTCTTTGCAAATCGTTGACGTGTCAGAAGGAGAGAATGTTTTCACACATAGAAAACACAGACTGAATAGTGTTTGATTTCGAGCACTTTCCTCCTCGGGAAAGAAGCAGCCTAATCTTAATTAAAAATTCAATTCAGTGGCATACTGTTTTGGATTTTCTCAGCGTGAAGCTGACAAACAGCAGGTACCCTTGAGCAAAAGAATAATTAATAGGTGAAAATTCTCAGATTATAGAGGCCCACGGCAAAGGGAAGACAGGAGTCCAATCAGGAAGGAAACAACTTTATTTAGGTTCTGTCCACATAGTCTGGAGCTTGGAGCCGTAGTGATAAAGCATCTCATTTCTACTCATTGGTGTTGTTAAGTCATTCATCCATTTATCTTCCCAGTGTTGCGGGGGTGGGGTGGGGGGCAAGCGTCTGCCTTGGGCAGTGCTGGGAGGTAGAGACCAGACACACTTGAGAGCCAGTCCCTTGTCGGCACTGGAGAGAGTCAGACCCGCAACATATGATGCTGGGGAAACAGGTAAGAGGCAGGCTGGTTGTGTGAGGAGGACGGTCAGGGAGCTTTGGGAGGAAGCATTATTTGAGGCCATGGCATTAAGAAGGCTTCTCAGAGGAGGTGACGTCTGAACTGCTGCTGAGGCACGCATAAGAGTTTGTTTCCAGTAGTGATTGATGGGGAAAGGTCTAGGTGTCCAGAGTCGGTGAGGCTGAGCATGGGGTTTGGCCACTGGCACACTGACCGTGAAGCAGGGAAGGGGAGGTTGAGGACGGAAGGAGCCTGACTGGTGGGAAGGACAGGATGGGTTCAGGGTTTTAGGTCGAATTTTAATAATGTCAGATGTGTTCTGTTCTATTAATCTGTTTGTTGTCCTAGTTATTGGCACCATCATCCATTTATCCAACCAGCCAACATAGCTCTCTCCTCCCTCCCTCCTACCTACTCATCCATCCACTCACCCACCTGTCCACCCCATC
>NW_011495036.1:1783401-1793877 GCF_000754665.1 Bison bison bison
ATCAACCCATCCACCTACTCACCCATCCACCCACCCACCCGCCCACGCACCCATCCCATATTTCCCAGCACTTTGTTGGGACGAGAAACTACTGAGTATAGGGATACAGAGGAGTGTCCTTGCCAGTATCCGAGACCTAGTTCTTGGTCTTGGGGGACATGATGTGGTGGGAGGTAGAGCCAAGAACATCAGCAGTGTGTAGTGTGCTGGGTGTGCAGAGAAGCACGGAGACCACCCTAAACTCTTGGGTGAAGTAGAGCAGGAGGACCTGGGTGAGTGAAGTGTGGGTGTGGTTCCCGCCAGGCCAGGGTGCCTCCATCAAGATTGATTGTAAGGATGCGGAGGGGACACTTTGTTGTCCATGAAATTCTTGGACTCCAGCCTGCAGCCAGAGTGAGAGGCTTCCCAAGAGTTGTGAAATGAGGGCGTCGCATTTTTGCAGTGTTGATCGTAAAGAATCTCTGGTATTCTCGGGGTGAGGAGGGGGAGCTCCCAGGCAGGGTGACGAGCTAAAGGCTGTCCCGAGCTCCAGTGGACGGACTGCACCACCTGCCCCATGGGGCGGAGGAGATGCTCACAAACTGTCCTCCGGGCAGGGGGGAATAGTCAGGTGTATACATGCGGAGCCTTGGGTTGTGCGGGTTTACCTGAATGGGGGCGGGGCTGAGGCAGTGGGAATCCAAAGCTCCTTACGAGGAGGTGGGATGTGGCCTTGGCTCCCTCAGGTGGGCTTTAGAATCCAGAATCCAGGGGATCTAGGGAAGGAGCCCACGTGGCTGAGACGGAATTCCTAGAGGAAGCCCAAGGCAGAAGTTTGCAGAGAACCTCATCTACAGCTTCTGGTGAAGGGCTGGGTCAGGACGAGGGGAAGGTGAGGGGTTTCAGAAACCAATTTGTTGGTGACCTTGAGCAGTGTCTTTGAAGCCATAGAGTCAAAAACTTTGTGGGGGGTGGTGGTTCAGGGTGAGCAGGGAGGTGTGCCCCGGAGGCCTGGCTGGCGGGAGAGCGAGGCAGATTATTCCTGGGAGGAGACTGTATGCAGGGCAGGGCTCTTGTCCTGCTTTTCCTAAGCAGGAATTGATTTTGATGCCTCATTGCGGCTTTGGGGGGTTAGTTCTAGTGGGGGAGGAAGAGGTTACCGTGCAGGAGGGTCTTCACACAGAAGATGATAGGGGATGAGCTCCACAGAGTGGGGAGGGCGTCCCAAGGGGCGGTCCCTGCATCCAGGTGTCAGCTGTGGGGAGCTGTGGAAGCGAGAGCTGTCTACGAGGGAGCTGTCTCTGGCAGAAGATGAGATAAAGCCAGCCTTGCACCCTGGAGATGTTGCGTTCCTACCTGCTGGGACGGTGGTCCCTCACATCTCTCTGGAGCCATGTTTCAGGGAGGATGAACACCTCGGCCGCCTTGACCATGGGCCTCTGGTGTTTCCTCATCTCAGCCCTGCAATGTGGGAGCCCGTGTCCAGAGACCGGGCCAGCTCGCCACCTCTGCCCTGCCTTGGTGCGGCTTTCTCCCCTCCGGTCCCTGCTGGACACTGTTCCTCCCAGACTCCTGATCCTGCCCCGAGGTCGTGATGGAATGTATCAGAATGTCCCCTAACCTCTTTATGGCCCAGTACTGCCCCTGTGTCCTCTTTAACCTCGTTTGTGCCTTGTTGAGAGTTTTGAGGGTCCCCAGTGCACGCTGGCGGGCTGTGCACCTTCCCAACGTAATTAGCACTCATGGGATCTAGAAGGATGCCACCACAGCCAACGTGTGTCCAAACCGTGTTGATTCCTCAGGCCGTGGAGACTGATGGAGATGTGTGATGTTAACTGAGGGTGCTGGAATCGCTTTTTCTCCTGGAGAAGAATTTAACGAGATGATGTTTCGGATTTCTGTCCGTTCCAGCCCTGTCTGTCTGCAGGTTGCTGAAAGCGTGGTACACTGACCGCTCCTTAGTGACTGTCCATTTCTGTGTTGCAGGGCATTGTGGGTAACTTGGCCAGCGGCAAGTCGGCCCTGGTGCACCGCTATCTGACCGGCACATATGTCCAGGAGGAGTCTCCCGAAGGTATGCTCTTTTGGCAGACAGTCTCCAGCTCAAGAGAGTTTAGTTGGCCAAGGTTTTCGTTAGCATATTCTAAATCATGACTGTCGTATATCCCATGTCAAGAAAAAGAACAAAACACGAAGCAGCAGAAATCCGTAGCTATGTTGCTTTTTTGGTAGTATTGTCAGCCAACCAGTTACGTTAACTTCATCTTGGCATTGGGAGCAATAGAGTCAAACCACGAATCCTGTTAAATTTGCTCTTAGCTGGTGGTTCTGTCCCTCACAGCTGAGTCCAGTGTCACGCCTTTAAATATTACTGCTTGGACGTGTCTTCGCTTTGGACGTTGAGTTTATAACGTAATTTGTATGGACCTTTCCATAGTCGCAGACCCGAGCACTTCAGATGACCACCACCATACGTTTGAGTGTGTTTTCCCCCTTTATATTGTGCTCTAAACATGGAATAATCATTTTTGCATGAGAATAAGCTATTTATTTTGCCGTGAGGCTTTTACTTCTTCAGTTTAACATATCCACGTTTTGTTTTTCGCTTTAAATAAAACGATGGTAGTCAAGCTAGGAAACCAGGTAGCTTCCGTGCCCCCCCAAATCCAGCTAGAGTGTACACACACCGTTTTCTAAATTATATTTTCTCTCCCTGTAACCTTTTAAAAATCCAACTCTGAGACACTGAATTTCTGGTTCCTTCTTTTTCTTACTGGCTGTTCCATTCTTTGCAGATATGGATGCAGGTAACTATACATTTCCTTCATGGCAGCGCTTGTCTTGTTTGAAGAGCGAGGAGAGACCCAACTCTGTACTGTAGTGCTCCCTTGCCTCCTCGTTCTGTGTCACCCATCCGATTTTGTTTTCATCTTATCCTTTTTTTTTTTTTTTTAAGTTAAACATTTCACCCTGTTTTGTCCCTTAGATGTCTTCTTAGCAGTAGTTCTGAGTAGCTTCCCATGTTCCCTGTAACACCTGTTCTAGTATTTAACTCTCGTTGCTGGGCACCTTGTAATCGTCGCGAAGCGTGTGGAAGGTGGAATTCTCTGGCCACCTTTGTTTGGGGCTCTGCCGTGACGTTGCAGAATTCTTGGTGGACACGTGAGAATGTTTTGGTTATCCATATCGACATGATGATTTCAGGGAGATTAGAGGTGAAGGCTTGGATGTGGGGGTCAAGGAGGAAAAGCATACCTAGACACGGAAAGATGGATGCAGATGCTAGACAGGTGCGTGCTGTAGAGAGGCGATGCAGGCGCCCCCGTTCTCCTCTCCTGGACGCTGTACTTGGGTGTGCTGGTGTAGCTGTGCCTTGGAGTCTGAGTGCGGGTTTTAGCCGTGGTCACCTGGATTACACCCCAAGAGTCTTTTAGAGACTTTTTTTCTTGGGTTTCTACTTATTCCTCGGGGCAGGCTGTGTAGGTTGATGACCCTACCTCCTCAAGTCAGGCTGCCTGTGGGCCCGGGATACCCTGGGTTTCACTCGGGGGTGGGGGCCCTTAGATAGGTTACGTGGTCTGGGCCCTGGTTTCGCGGCCACACGCTGGCCTCTCTCCTGCCTGACCTGACGTCTGGTGTGGCTGGCGGGGGTCCCCGGCCCTCCCGCCCGTGGCCAGCTCCCGCTCCCCCGCCCGTGGTGCTGTTTGTCGTTGCTGTGACTTTGCCGTTTCCACGTCTGCCATCGCGTTCGGGCCTCGCTGTGCTTTCCTTGTGGCGGACCCTTAGATTTTGATGAAATGGAAGCCTTTCTCTTGCGTGTTTGTGCATCAAAAGTAAAACCATCCCCAGTGGGGGGACCTAAACACGACCTCTTAGTAGCCCCGCTTTCTCCACTTTTCAGGCAGTTGTTCTTAACGATGCGAATTTCACGGTGTCATGTGATTTTCAGAATACATCCATTGTAAAGCGGGGAAGCATCTCGGGTTCACTCTCGGGATGTCCTTTCTTCCATCTGCAGGGTGGAAGTGTCTCACCCCTCAGCAGGGCCGGTGCCCAAGGGCTCCCGGGTCAGGGGATAGAGTGTCCGTGATCTTTGCTCTCCCCTTCAGGGCCTGGCCCTGCCACCTGGCCACCTGTCTTCTCATTGTTTGATTCCGGGTCAAGGGATTATTCTTGGCATTGCCAGCAGCCTACAGGGGTACCCGCCGTGGACATGTGTCAGGGCCTCTGGGTCCTGGAAGCACCATGAGCAGATGCCCCCTGGTGCCTGGAAGTCTTTAGCCCCCCATGGGCCCCTGTTTCCCAAGGGCCGCCAACCCTGGGCCCAGGCGGCCTGGGTGCTTCTTTACATTTCTTCTCCAGACCAGGGAACTGACATCCACGTGCCGGGGCAAGACCCACGTGGTGGCAGGAGGGGCCCAGAATCTGTTGTTTCTGAAAGGAAATGCATGAGAAAAGCCTTGGCACATAAAGAGTCCTTGCTCCTGGTCTGGGAACCTGTAATTGCAAAGTGTTTTCAACCCTTGCCAGACGCCTTAACATCCATCAATTACCCATGCTTGCTTCCTCAAGAAGCTTGACAGCAGTGAATGTTCTGGAGCTTTCAGGCACCGTGTTGCCACCCAGGTTTATGGAGAATGTGGGAGCAGCGGGATCCTTTCCAGGAGGCGCCGGAAGCCAGTGATGCCATCACAGCTCAGCTGCATCTGCAGTGACTTTTGCAGCAAGGGTCAGGTCGGGGCTCAGCTGCTGGTATTATGTCGTGGGTGCTGGACTGAGGGGTCTGGACTCTGGGTGAGCTGTGAGACCCTCCCATTTCCTTGCTGTTGTTATCGAAAGTGTGAAAGGGTTAGTCGCGCAGTTGTGTCCGACTCTTTTGGGACCCCATGGATGGTAGCCCTCCATCTCCTCTGTCCAAGGAATTCTCCAGGCAAGAATACTGGAGTGGGTAGCCTATCCCTTCTCCAGGGGATCTTCCCGACCAAGGGATCAAACCTGGGCCTCCTGCACTGCAGGCGGATTCTTCACCACTGAGCCACCAGGGAAGCTTACCGATTTATCCCCCTTGCCTCTTACAGAGTGACACCCCGCCGTCTCTACGGGGCAGCAGCTTTCCATGGGGGGCGTGTTGCTGTGGGCTCTCTGCACACAGCTCACGGGGGCTTCCCTGCGCTTCTCCTGTCTGCACAGGGCTGTCCTTTTGCTTTAATTAATATGTAAAAAAATCTCTAGTGTATTCATCCCTGAACATTCATCGGAAGGGACTGACGCTTAACCTGCATCTCCAGTACTTTGGAGCTAATGCAAAGACTCATCAGAAAAGACCCTGATGCTGGGAAAGATTGAGGGCAGGAGGACAAGGGGGCGACAGAGGATGAGATGGTTAGAAGGCATCATTGACTCAATGGACATGAGTTTGAACAAGCTCCGGGAGATGGTGATGGACAGGAAATCCTGGCATGCTGCAGTCAGTGGGGTGCAAGGGGTCGGACATGACAGCACCTGAACGACAACAACAATCCTTTAGTGTTACTCTGACCCATGGTGGGGGGATCTCTAGATGCCTGAGAAGGAGAAGATGGTCAGCGCCTTCTGTTTTCACATCCCCAGGCTTCTCCCGAGTGCAGGTTTCGTCCGCTTTTAGAGGATGACATCTGTCGTGCGTTCATTGTGTGATCCGTTTTGGTTGATACTTTATTCTTGTGGCAAAGATAGCTGACGCATCCACTTTAGGTTATTTTAAAGATACAATTTGGAATGAGGGAATAGATTTAAATATTATGTGTGTTTTTATAAATAGTGAATTAGCAATGTACAGGGCTTCCCTGGTGGCTCAGATGGTAAAGTATCTGCCTGCAATGAAGGAGACCCAGGTTCGATCCCAGGTCAGGAAGATTCCCCATGGAATAGGAAATGGGAATCCACTCCAGTATTCTTGCTTGGAAAATCCCATGGCCAGAGGAGCCTGGCGGCTACAGTCCATGGGATCACAGGAGTTGGACACGACTAAGCGACTAACACTTCCTGCAATGCAAAAGTAGGTAACTCAGTCGGGAACCTGAAGTATTAACACAGAAGTATTAATAACACAAACAGTAAAATTTGGGGGCATGCACATAACATTTTTAATCGTGTGTATGTGTGTGAGACAGCGTGTGTGTATCCGAGTCCTTAGGGCTGCCTTGACAAGTGACCACAGTCTGGGTTGCTTGAAACCAGAGCTGTATTCTCAGGGCTCCAGAGGCCGAGAGTCCAGGAGCAAGGGCTTCACAGGCTGGCTGTTGCCGGAGGAACTCGGGAGAGTCCGGGTCCTGGTTACTGCCAGCCCCGGGCGACCTTGGGCCTGCGGACGCATCTGCAGTCTCTGCCTTGTCGTCCAGGGGCTCCTCCCCGTGTCTGAGTTCATGTTTCCCTCATGTCATGAAGACACCCGGCTCTGGATGTTGGCCCACAGGTACCGAGGGTTTGGAATGGATCGCATTTTTAGGGAAAGTTAACCCACAGCAGCATGTGTGTAGTACACCCTGGGCGTTGAGGCAGAGCTGTTGAAGTTGCCCCATTACTTCTTAGTGAGACGAAGAATTTGGAGCTGCCGCAGGCCTCACTGGCCGGGCCCATGCTGGTCTCCTGGAACGTCAGAAAGATTCGGTCGGTTTACATGTGCCCTTCACACCGATGATGGAATTTCACAGCTGTCACTCACTTCCGATGGAAATTACTCCTCTGCCGTCCGTGCCCTGCTGACGGCTGCTGGTGCGGCCATTGAAGGAGGATCTGGGCGTGTAATCAGAGTTACCAGCTCGTGTGTTTGGATGCTCGATGTCCACCGTGCACCCCCGCCTCCCTGCCACAGACCCCATGTGTCTGCCGCTGTTTTTAACTCCCTTCAAGATAAGAGGAGAAAGGAAGGAAACTCAGGCTGCCCAGTATTATGCGGGGATTTGATAGAGAACATGGGCAGCCTGAGCCGCGTCCCCTTGCAGCTGGGAGACCGTGGTGTCCCCAAGGGCTTTGAACTTCTGGCGTCTCTCTCTGTGTTCCTCCCTCGTGTCTCCTGCCATGGGCCACACAGAGGACCTGGGGCCCAGAAAGGCTGGTACCCAGCAGCTGTCCTCCCGGTGGTGGGGGCGGGGAAGGGACCCATCAGCTCTGAGACGGATCAGACTGTCCAGCGGATGGAGTGGTAGATGTTGAGGGTGGTGGGCTGTGACGGTGCCGGGGGCGATGCCTCCATCTGTCTCTGCTCTCAGGTCCCTCCAGCCCACATGTATGGCAGTACCCACCGCCACCCCAAAACAGAAAACAGGGACTTGGATCTAGGAGTTTTGGCTCTGCACCCTTCCTTTGACGAGCAGAACAGACTAGGATGGTCCGAAGAGTGTAGGCAGAGAATGAAAGGTGGGTCTTCCCCAAGGGATGTGCTGGAGGTGGGGAGGGAAGCCCGTGTCCTTCCCAGGTAGGAGGAGGAGAGGGACAGTCTTCCACATAAAGAGGAGGGGCTGAGACGGAAGAGGGGGACAGAAGAAACCTGAATGTCTCGCTGAAGTAAGGGAAGGTGCAGGACAAGATAACGGCTAGTCAAGGAAATTTTACATAATGTGTGTAAGTCAAGGTGAGAAATCAGGCTTCCTGAACGTAAGTCATAGAATGTGGGATGTGCTTTTGCACTGGGCCCTGGGGTGTGGGGAAGTATACCGGGTGTGTCTTGACTCTTAAAAACCTTGCTGAAAGGAGCCTGCAGCTGTTTCTCTTGTTGGTACGGATGTGCGGAGTTTGACAGACTTAGCAGTTTCACGGGAAGAAGGGAACTGGCTTGCCTTCCTGGGACAGGGACCTGTACATGCCCAGCGCCGTCTTTACTGCCGACGTGGTGTGTGGTGGGGGAGGAGGGCTGAGTGATTTCAAGGATGGAGCAGGACCACGGCAGGAGGGCGGCAAGCTGGTGACCCAGGAGCAGCAACATCTTTCCCAGGAGCCCCAGAGCATCCAGGGACGTGGGGGTCTCACGGCTGGGGTGCCTGGATGCCCAAGTGTCCCCAGGGATGGGGCTGCCCTCCTCCTTGAAGCCCTGAGCCTCCATGCCAGGCCCGCGACTCACTTGCCTGTGGTTGAAGCCTGGGTTCCCACCCTGCCTCGGCCGCTTAAACTCTCAGTCCTCCAGGCCTGGGGTGAGTCAGCCAGCCGCCTGAATGTGGACTTGCTCCCTCTGCTCCGAGAGTCGTTTGCAGGGATTGAGAGGGTAAACACGTAGATGACTCTGCTTAGCGCTGGCGCAGAGCTGGCCGGGGCCCAGGGATGCGCAGCTGGTCCATACGGGTCCTGCTCCTTTGCTGCTGTGTCTTCTGCTCCAGGTAAACAGCCTTCCTCCTCAACTCTTCTCCCCGGTATGACTTGAGGACCTCGTGTCTACCAGGAGCAAGATTGTGATGCTCACCCCCAGCCCCAACCCAGCCCTCTGCTCCTGCCCCAGACAGCCTGTTCCTTGACCAGGCTCCCAGGACCAGCGAAGTTATTCCTGCAGCTCAGCTCAGGACAGCAGAGCTCTGTATGAGATGCCTGGGACCTGCATTGTGGTCATCTGGAAACAAGAGAAAAGAAGAGAATTTAAAGTGGGCTGGGGGCTTCCCTGGTGGCCCAGTGGCTAAGGACCCGTGCTCCCAATACAGGAGGGGGTCCGGGTCTGACTGCCCCCACCCCAAGTCAGGCAGCTAGATCCCGTATACTACAACTGAGAGTTGGCATGCTGCAAGCAAATACCCCTCCTGCTACAACCAAGATGCAGCACAGCCAAATAAAAAAATAAATAAAAGTAGTAAAAAAAAAAAAATAGTGAGTTGACCACATCCCCGGTGGTGTGGGTTGAGCCTGAGTTCGCGGGTTCTTTCCTGCCCCGGGGTGGGGTTGCTGTCTGGGCTGCGGGGGAGGTCAGGAGCTTCTCTGGTTGCATGTGCCTCAGCGCCCCGGGGGCCCCCAAGAAGGGTGAGGAGCACCCCCCATCTTCTCCTTCTCCTCCCCGGTGTGTCCAGCCCGACAGTGCCCGGCGAGGGTGACCAGTCCAGGGTGACCTTGCCACTGTGCCCCGCCGGTTCCTAGCTGGGATGCCACCTGCTGGCTGTGGTCACTTCCTCTGGAAGCAGGGGTCTGCTAGGTCACCTCGAGCTGGACGTCTCTCTGTTAATCCCTGCGTCCCTGGAGGACCCCCTGGAATTGTTCCCCGACAGATGCGCGTATCGTCAGGGCAATAAAAGCCTTCTCAGGAGCCTGTGTATCTTAAATCACTTTTTAAAAAATGAACTGTTTAGAACGAATGTTTACTTCGTTTCTTAGAAACAAGCCATGTGGTAAATACCAGCCTTTATTTTCTGGGACATACGAAATGCATTTTAACTGTCAGCTCCAAAAATCCTTTCCAAATCAAATAAACTTTAAAAAAAATTTTTGTCAGCTACCACTGCTCAGCAGATGTTAGGCCTATTTCTGAACGCGTTCTTGGGTGCTGCTTAATGTTCCAATGAACGAAATCTGTAAACGCTAATAAAATTTGAGGAGTTTTGAAATCTAGCCAGTTCAGTGTTTCCACGTAATTTTACCATGTTACTTGCAACCAAGTGATTAAAAGTACATGAACATTTTTTAATGAGGAGTATCTGAAACCTTATGAAGAGCCTGCTGGTAGGTTGGCTTAGTAGGTAAAGCAGCAGTCAGTCAGTTCAGCCACCTTCTCTAATTATTGCAGATGCTAACCCGGTCTCTAACCGTAGACATATCGTTGACCCTTGTCATCGTCCTGATCTGTGTAAACAGCATGCTAAATGACTGTCCCCTCGCACGTAAGCCATATTGAGGATCAGATAATGTTGCCTTTAAAACAGGCGAAGAATGCTAAAATTATCGCGTTTCTTTATTTCAAAGAAATAAAGAGAAAATAGGTTCTGCTTCATTTTTAACAAGAAAAAAAAAAGGCCGTAAAATTAAGAGTAAGGAGATTATGTTTTTGGCATGGACAGAGTTGGCAGGACAAAATGTGTCTCTGAGCCGGTTGTCTGGAACTCTGAACACACCGTCCCGTATTGTTATAATTAATTCAGCGGGAACCCGGGGGCCTGCTGAGAGCTGGGCACTGCGCCTGCGGTCGGGGCGGGCGCTCCCGAGAGGAGGCGAGGCTTCAGGACGAATGGCTGTAGTCGCAGGTGGTCATTTACACCTGAGCAGCTGTGCACGCTGGCTTCTCCCGGGAAGCGTCCCACACGCTCGGTCGTGTCGTTTGACCCCCAGAGCCCCCCAGTAGTAGCCTGCGTGCTGGGGGACATGGTTGTTGCTTCCCTGAGACACCTCCTGACTTCACAGATGACAAAACCACTTCCTTCATAGGAAAAAGGGAGACTGGGGTCTTGAAAGTTTTATTGTCAAAATGACAGATCATTTTTTCTAGAGAAATGTTAAGCCCCAAGAAGGGTTTTTTTTTTGAGCTTTAAGTGGTAGTCTAGTAGCTAAGTC
>NW_011495036.1:1793977-1804642 GCF_000754665.1 Bison bison bison
GTAGCTAAGTCATGTCCAACTTGTACAATCCCCTGGCCTGTAGCCCACCAGGCTTCTCTGTCCATGAGATTCTCCAGGCAAGGAGACTGGAGCGGGTTGCCATTTCCTCCTCCAGGGGACCTTCCCGACCCAGGGATCGAACCTGGTCTCCTGCATTAAAGGTGGGTTCTTTTCCGACTGAGCTACCAGTTAGAGCATGACTTGACTGCATGTTAGACAACAGTTGTTGGGCCTGTCGGAGCTAACGCCCGTCCTGCCCGCCAGCGTGTTCGTCCTGAGACACACCGGCTGGACACCCTCCGCTGAGTCCTGACACTGTTTCCAGGGGAATGAGACGGTTCCTGAGAGTGTTCCAGCTCCACCCCCGGAAATGGGAGGTGACATTCCCAACGCTCAGGGCCTTGTCCCCAGCAGGAACCTCGAGGGCAGACGGCTGTCCCCCAGCGGTCACCCCCAGCCCATGCAGTCAAAGGACTGGATGCATCTCTCTTTTTTTGCAGTCTGCACAAACGTGTATTTACAAAACAACCACGTTACATATACACAGGCCTTTGACACACAGTAGTTTAAACTGTCATGTCTTTTTACTCCTAGAAGGTAAAGAAAAAATTTAATAAACTAATCCTTTTTGCTGTTTTTATACAAAGTGACAGGTCATGCACTTTTTTCTTTTTTAAGTTTTAAAGTCTTTTGCTAAGTGCAAACCCTGGATTCCTGTGTCCAGTTTTAAGGCAAGAATGGGACCATTGCAGAGCAGTCTCTCTCTCGGGGGAGCAAGCCTGGAGGGGGAGGTGCCGGCTGCTTCCCAGGCCGCTGACCCCAGACCTTGGGTGGGGGGGCATTGTTGCATTTCTAAAGTCTTCTAAGAATAAACAAAAACAAAACGCCCCACGCAAACAAGGCTTCTGCCCACAAGGCCTGGAGTATTGACTGTCCGGCAGCCCCTCCCAGAGACAGTCTGAGACCCCTGCCCTGCGGTGTGTCCACACTTCAAGGTGTGACCTGCAGAGGACTCTGGGTTTCTCCACAGGATCCCAACTCACAGCCACCAGCCCGTTTTAGTTTTCTCGAAGCAAACACCTGAGTTGCATGCAGAGGACTGTGTGTGAAACGACAGTTCTATGTTTATTTTTAAATGTATTCAAAAATATAGCTCACATGACACAAATAATTTTTTTTTAATAAGTTCTTTTCACACTGGGAAACACTAGTTTAGAGCAGTCGCGTCTGAGAGACGGAGAGACCGTCTGGTCGGCCCCTGGTGGGTGCAGGCCAGCCCACCCCACGCCCACACCCATCTTGCTGAGGCGCCTGCCCCTGGGCACGTCTCGGGCCCTGGCTGGTGGGGCCTGGCCTCGTTTTTTAAAGCCACCAGGTGAGCAGCTGGGCTCTGTGTCCTGCGGACTCAGTCCTTTGTGTAATTTATCCTTTTTGATGCTTAAAATAAATGTGCAACGCACTAAAAATAAATAACCTTAAGAATGTTTTTGCCCAAGGAAACAGATGTGCACCACTAAATATATTCCATTTACCACCAGACTATTTCAGAGACAGGAGTCAATGCTGGAACGTTCACCTACAGCCCCGGCAGTGAGCACTCAGTGTCCAGCCAACAGCCTCCCTCTTTGGTCACCCATCCATCCCTCGCTTTATTGACGCTTCTCAGATACCCCGTTTTTTTTAAAAAGACAAATTGAAGTTTTGCGGCTGCCTTGCACCAAGTGAGTTGTTGGTGGTTTTTCCCAGCAGCATTTGTTCCTCCGCGTCTCATATTTTGATAGTTCTTGCAAGACTTCAAACTGTTTTCAAGCAAAAAGCTTGTGGCTGGCTGAAGGCTCAGGTGATTTGGTCGGCCTTTTTTTTTAGCAGAGGCTTAAAATTAAGGTACGTATGTTGGTTTTTTAGACATGATGCAGTTGAACGCTTAGAAGTCTATGACGGTACGGTACGGACGTAACTTACGCGCCCTGGGAACCTTCCAGGTTTTGTGACTCACTTTATTGTGGTACTTTATTGCGGTGGTCTGGAGCTGAACCCACAATCGCTCCGATGAGCGCCTGAATATTAGATTCTATTAATATATGGAGGTGCCCATCATTTTGGAGAAATGGCCGTTTTCTCCTTCAGAGGGCTGATTCAAAACCAGACGCCCCCCTGTGTCATCTGCTCAGGGGGTTCCCAGTGTGTTCCGGGGGACACGGACTGTGTCTGTTCCTGGTGCCCGGTCCCCTCCCATTCCCCATGCAGCCAAAAGGAAAAGCCTCGTCCCTTTCCTTTTTCTCCTCCTGCCCTTGAAGTCAGAAATCCTGGGGACTTCTCTGGCGGTCCAGTGGTTGATTCCATGCTTCCAGTTCAAGGGGTGTGGTTTCCATCCCTGGTCAGGGAACTAAGATCCAATGTACCGTGCAGTGTGGCCAAGAAAATATATATTAAAAAAAAGAAAAAAAGTCCTGTCTTGTTCACTCTGTTCCTGGCATCACTCGCTGACGTGGAAGTCCCCAGGTAGGTTAGGAACACACCGTGTGTGTCTTAATTGCTCAGTCCAACTCTTTGTGGCCCCATGGGCTGTAGCCTGCCAGGCTTCTCTGTCAACCTCTACTCTCGGGACAGCGGAGTGTGTGTCTGTCCTGAGAGCAGGGCTTGATGGCTCAGCTGCCAGATTCAGGGGCCTCAGTGAGACCCCTGGTCACCCCGAGTCTCCTGCAGTTTGGGCCATGCAGGCTGCCTGTCTGTTGGAGCAGCCACTGAGTTACTGGGAGAAGCACCCAGTTCCGGGGAGGATGGTGTATGAACTTTGTGGGTAGGGGCGGGTTCTGGCTTCCCAAAACAGTTTTGCAGGAGAGTCCCAGCATGTGGAGCCAGGGCAGCCCGAGTGTGTCCGGGGCTCCAAGCCCCAGGGAACAGGCTACAGGCCCAGGCGTTGGCATCACACCTAGAGCATGAGCTGAGGACGGCAAGGTCCAGGCTTGTCTGTGCAACAAGTGTCCCCTTTCCACTGTAGAGCGCTTGGACATCGTCACGAGAAAGGATGCTTCAGGCTCTGGGACCTGCCTGCCTTCTGGGATCACTGATGCTGTGGGGCATGGTTTACTCTGCAATATCTGAGATTCTGCAGCCGTGATTACAGAGACATGTTTTGTTGTGACCATGCTACCTTACAGCAGTTTTAGGGGGTATTTTTGCAGGTGGTTGTTTTGTCGTCGTTTAGTTGCTAGTTTGGCTGACTCTGTGTGACCCCATGGACTGTAGCCCACCAGGCTCCTCTGTCCATGGAATTCTGCAGGCAAGAATACTGGAGTGGGGTTGCCATGCCCTCCTCCAGGGGGTCTTCTTGACCCAGGGATGGAACCCAAGTCTCCTGCATTGGCAGGCGGATTCTTAACCATTGAGCCACCAGGGAAGCCCCCCACGTTTTTTTTCCACAGAGGAAAAGCTAATAAAACTTGAAGGTGGAACTGGGTCTGTCCTTAGTTGATGATGATAAGCCAGCCTACACCTGCCCAGGGCTTCCATGTTTATTGTCTTGAAAAGGTGGTATTTGGAGGGGAGAGCTCTTAGCGGGTTTCACGTGTTAAGCTGCCAATTTACATTTTCCTCAAAGCTCTTGAAGTTAAGATATAAGGAAGTTCAGTATGACTGTTGAGCAACAAACCACTTCCTCAAACATTAATCTCAGATTTCTTTTTGAGCAGCAGTACCATTTTTGCAAAATGCTTTCAGTAGCCCTCTGATACCTTGTGCTGGTCCATTAATAAAACTCGTACAGGTTCTTGTTTATAAATCTGACTCGCTGCTTATCAGGGATGGCAATGAAGCTGTTTTCATGAACACAAAATAGCGCTTTAGGGTCTCCTGTTTCCATTTTACATCTGCCTTTTCACCCAGTTAATTTTTGCTTGTATTTACTTGATGTCAAGAAAACCTGAACTACACAAGTGAGACCTTAAAGATAGATTCACTTCCTCTGCCATTTCAAGGTTACTCTTCCGTGAAGTAGATCCAGAAGTGTTGAAGCAGTAGGAACAGTGAGGTTCTTGAAATTCCAGGTTGAATTAATAAAAATCAGCCACTCATTCCCTAGAGGTGTTCAGGCAGGGGCCCCATGGACCATGGTGCTCACTAAATGCGCGGTGACATCCCCAGGAGTCAGCTGGTTAACTATTTGATTGTTGTTGCTTAACTGACTTGCATCACACAAAAAACTGTCACTGCACATGTACCCAGCGTGTCCCTCCCAAGAAGGTGGGATGTGTCCCAAAGCAGGTTGCTGGTTTTTGGAAGGCCGAGGTGATGGTGCAACCCCCCCAACACTCCAGCAGCGGGTTCTGCCTTTGCAGAGAGGTTACCTGATGCAGCCAGAGCCACTGTCTTGTTCTGTGGCTTAGAGTGTAACACGCTTGCCAGTGCAAGTTGGTTGTTACTGTCAGTTTCAAAACCAGTCATACATCTCTTAAAAAATACTACACTGGCCACTTTGCAACCCCCTACAGAGGCTCTGGAGAATGTTCCTGGGGGTGCACCTTGAACCCCCCTGCAGGATAAGAGCCCCCACCTTGACTGGCATGACAGCTCTTCAGCAGGGCCTCCGCGGCTCCGTCCTTAGAGAGTCTCTGTGGTTTCCTCCTGGAAGACCGTGTGCTCTGCAGGTCCGTGTCTTCCTGCATTTCAGGACAGTCCCTCCGTACTTCACCGAGTTCTTTAGTTGGGCATTTGTTGTCAGAGGCAGCATTTCTCCTTCCCTTGGTTTCGTTTGTCTTCCTGTCAGTTAACTTCTGTCTTTTCGTCTCCTTGATGGAGTTTATTTCCTGCTGTTCCTCCTTGTCAGAATTTCAGCTTGGAGCGGTGTTTTCTTCTCTCCCTTACTTTTCCACATTTTATTCATTTGTTCCAAAGTGCCAGTTTGGTCCTCCATTCTAGAGGCTTCCATCTCTTCTGACGCTGTTTCAGATTCTTCTCCTGGAGCTCTCGTCTCGTTAAGTGCCTGTTAGTGAGTGGCATCAGGGAGGGAGGCGACTGGAAGGGATTTCCTTCTGCTTTTTGGGTTTTCTCTTCCATCTGCCCTTTGAGTTTTGCAGGCTCCTTTGCAACTCTCCCCCGCTGACCTTTTTTTTTTTTTAGCCATGCCATGCAGCTTGCAGGATCTTGGTTCCCTGAGCAAGGACTGTACCCTGGCCACAGCGAAGAAAGCCCACAGTCCTAACCACTAGGCCACCAGGAAACTCCCACAATCCCCTGTCCCCTTTTTTCCTCCTGCCGTGTCTTCACATGATGTCTTTACCATTTCTGTAGCTTTTCCCTCCCTTTTCCTGAGATCGGCACGGTCCTGATGGCAGTCCATTGCAAGGATGCATGTACTTCTCAGGCCGTTCACACTGGCTGGGGCCACTTGAGGGCTTCGTGGCGAGCCTTGTCCTGGGTGAGGTCTGGGAAGCCCCCCACCGCCACCAGGTTTGCTGGGGAAACAGGACACCGGGTAGAGGAGACCTGTCTGGACCAGAGGGACGCCCCCCGTGCCTGCTCCTGTTCCCTCAGACCGCCGATACCCACCCCCTGCCAGAAAGTGCTGGATACGGGGCTGAGGCTGGGTGTTCCCTCCCCTGAGAGCCTGAGTATAACATGAGCCCTTTGTCCTCTGAGGGTGTCCCCTCCAGACCAAGGGGAGCTGCTCTTACAGGCAGGCCACTGCTCTCCAGGAACCTGCTGGGCGACCGCCCCAGTGGGCGGTGGGAGGGTGTGTGTGCTGCCCCCCGGGGCCCCTCCATGCAGTCTGCGTGTTGCAGGCACTTTGCCTCCAGAGAGCCTTAGCGGCTGCTAATCTTGGAACTTCCTCACGGTCAGGGGCCGGGACAGGAGGACCCTCTGCCCCCGGCCATAGCATCCCTCCTCCCTCGGGGACCAGGAGCCCCTGCCCACCTGGCTCTGGGGTCCTCCTTGATTTATTTGGCTGTGCTGGGTCTTCTTTACTGCACGAGGGCTTTCTCTGGTTGCCGCGATCGGGGCCGCTCTCCAGTTGTGGTGTGCGGGCTTCTCGTTGCAGAGCACGGGCTCTCGAGCGAGCGGGCTTCAGTATTTGCAGCTCAAGAGCTTAGTTGCTCTGCAGCAGGTGGGATCTTCTGAGACCAGGGATCGAACTCCTGTCTCCTGCATTGGCAGGCGGATTCTTAACCACTGGACCACCAGGGAAGTCCCCTCCTTTTCTCCCCCTTCCCCGCCCTGCTCCTTTTATTCTTAAGGCCAGTGATTTCAAGGTGGTTTATGTGACGCTTTGCATCTTTTCTTGGTGGATGGTGAATTTTTTTTTCTGGTTGTTAACTACCTCTCCTCCCCCCGTCTCTTTTATTAGAAATGGAAGAAAGGGAAATTCCGTTACAGCAAAATTTGAGTCTTTCCTCTTACCCTGGAACTTTGCCTTCTTTCCTGATCTTTTGTCTTTGTTGTACTCAGGTCTGGATGGAATGAAGTTGTTGAAGACAGTAGCCTTTGTGTTAAATCCCATTTCACCTCAAGTCATAACTGTGAGCCTTTCACCTGTGAACTTACTTACTAATCACCACGCATTAATTGGATCCTTACTCTTAGTTCATTTTTATAGTCGCCCCCTCCTTTTTTTAAAACAATAAGTTTAAAAAAGAAAATTGGCAGAGGAAATGAAGTCTGATTTGGTTAAATTTTATAATCGAATATGTTACCAATAAAACTTCTTTCCCAGTGTAAATATATGATCCAAAATTCATTTAAATATCACAACACAAAACTTCTCCAAAACCTCAGCGATAGGCATCAGGCTTCAGTATTTTTACCAAAGAGCAAAATTCATTTTAAGAAATTTTTGGCACATGATTAATTTTTTTATGTTCTCCTAGGGAGAAATGAAAAGATTCATTGTTGTCTCCAGTTGTCTGGATGTTGTCTCCTCTCATCTCTCCAGTCCTAAATAATTAGGAGAGGACCCCCTTAGCAGATATTCTATTGTATTACTAGGCTAAGTAAGAAGAACGTTTTGGGCAGATGTCAGAAACGACAAGAATCTCGAAACTGTCCCTCTGGGAAAATCAGGCGCTCCTGAGCTGGGGCCCGGCGAAGGTGTCAGGACTGGAGGCCAGGACTTAGCAGCCGAACAACATCAACGATCAGCCTCTGCAGGGGGCTGTGTTATTTCTTCCTGTCTGCAATTATTCACAGGTGGGCCTGGTCAGGATGTTTCCTGTGAGCTAAACACAAGTATTTTTGCTTAATGCTCATTACCTGGGAGGCAGGGTTCCCAGAGATGGGCCGTTGTATCATTTAATCTTATAGGCAATATCCCTTTCATGATGAACTTGTAACAAAATACAAAGGTGTTTTCCCTATCACAAAAAGTGTTGGGCAGGTCTGTTCCTTTTTAGTCTCCTAAGCACTAAGTTTCCTAAGGGTTCCCAGGTGGCGTTAATGCTAAAGAACCTACCTGCCAACGCAGGAGACATAAGAGATGAAGGTTCCATCCCTAGGTTGGAAAGATCCCCTGGAGGAGGGCATGGCAACCCATGCCAGTGTCCTTGCCTGGAGAATCCCCAAGGACAGAGGAGCCTGGTGGGCTACAGTCCATGGGGTCGCAAAGTCAGATGCTAAGTGACTTAGCAAGCAGGCACAGGGATGACTCATTTGCAGCTGAAGACAGCTTCCTTCCATGGTGGTGAGTGGAATGAGAAAAAGATACACGCCACCACCCACATTCTTGGTGTTGCCCTGTGGGTGTAGGGAATTACACGAAGGCTTCCAGGCTCCTTTGCGGATGGTGTGTGCCATGAACTGTCACAGCAGAAATCCACACAGAAGAGAGAAGACGTGAGAACCGGGCGGCATGCGCGGGTTTGGGTCTCTCCCCCTCCTTTCTCGGGGGCAGGGGGGCAGACTGATCAGCGTCTGAACTTCTTTTCCACCCAGTTAGATGTGGATGTTCTGGTGGTATGTGCACCGTAAGATGCTGTGAGGAGGATGAGATGAAGTGGGAAGAGAAGTGCTTTGTAAACTATAAAGTATAAGGCTCGCTGTTGCTTGGAGACCTGTTAATGATATGTTAATAATTTTTAGTCCAATTAGCCAAAAGCATAGAAATGTCAAACATCTGTTGGGAGTGTTTACTGCCAACAAAACTTTTTTTTTTTTGGTAATAGGAAAATTCAGTTTTCTTTTTTCCCTTTTTAAAGCAGAAATGCCAACCCAGGTGAGATGATTATACCTCTCTTGATGCAGACAGCTCTTATATTTAACAAGATTCCATTGTAGATCCATCATGCCTAGCTTGAGTTTAAAGAGTAGAGGGAATTCAGCTGTTTTGACCTACACTAGCATCCCAGATTCAAAACTGGTTCCCCCAGCATGAGACCAGGACTCAAGAGTAACTGTGAAACCTTGAGAGGAATTGGTCACCAGTGGATTATACCCTGGAGAAGGGGATGGCAACCCACGTCAGAATTCTTGCCTGGAAAATCCCATGGACAGAGGAGCCTTGTAGGCTCCAAAGACTCCCAAAAGGTCACCGAGAGTCAGACACAACTGACGACTAAGCGCAGCACAGTGGATTGTAAGGGATTCCTTTAAGTCTTTTTTCAAGATATTAAAAAACAAAACAAAACACTGATCTTTTCTGTCCAGTGAGCTTTTCGTAACACATCCATGTCAGCATCCCTGCTTCGGTTTGGTACATTCAGTCCACCTTTTACCTTGACCCACCTAAGAATCCAGGCTCAAGGGCAACAGAGGCTCCCAGGACAGTTTTCTGGGTGGAAACTGAAAACTAACCTTTGAATGAACCTGAAATTTAAAAAATTTCATGTGGGGCTTCCCAGGTGGCTCAGTGGTAGATTATCCACCTGCCAATGCAGGAGATGCAGGTTAGATCCCTGGGTTGGGAAGATGCCCCTGGAGGAGGAAACGGTCAACCCACTCCAGTACTCTTGTCCTGAGAATCCCATAGACAGAGGTGCCTAGCGGGCTGCCAGTCCATGGGATTGCAAAAGAGTCGGACACAGCTGAGCGACGGAGCACACACAGGCACAGGTTGAATTTAGGCAGGAAGAATGTCCCCTTTCTGTGTACACATGAGATGTAAGCGATCTTGCTGTTCATCGAAACTCAGGAAAACCAAAGCCCAGAGACTAACTTGACTCTGCTCACCCATCTGTGCCTGCTTTAACGTGGCGCTGTCTGCCTCTGCTGGTCAGAAGCCATCTTGTGATGGAGTGCTCTCTGTCTCCCTTCTCAGGGAGTTGTCCTCACAGGTACAGAGAGCCCTGCTTCCCCTGTGGACTTGGGTTAAACAGCGGTGCATGGGCCCTGCACACCTGTGCACAGGTGGGCTGAGCCAAGTGCTTGTCGATGGCTCCCAATACAGGGGTCAGGTTTGGGCACACTCTAAAAATAAAATGATCCCTCGGGTGATTTAGTGTTATGTAGTAGTATTTGGCAGTCAGAGAAGGTTGACAGTTATTCATGTAACAAGTTTATGGGGTGGGTCCATGGTTGCAAAGTCCTGTCAAACAGACCTGCAGGAAGATATAGCCATTTCTCTGTGTCGACAGTTCTGTATCCACAGATTCAGTCAACAATGGATCAGAAACGTGGAGGGGTGGGGGGGTGGAAATTACAGGAAGTTTTCAAAAAGCAAAACTTGAATTCATTTCATACTGGCAACTATTTACATAGCATTTATGTCGTACTTAAAGCTCTTCACATGGCCTTTACACTGTATTACATGTTACAAGTAATCTGTAGATGACTTAAAGTGTACAAGAGGATGTACACAGGTAATGTGAAAATTCTTCACCGTTTTATGTAGGGGATTTTGGAAGCAGCCCCCTGTGGATTCCGAGGGATGACTTTATTGGAAATCGGATTAGAAAACAGACATTTATAAATCTACATTAAAAATGAAATTAGATGTAGAGTTTGGTGGTGTGCTCTAATATTTCAGTAGGAAAAGATCCAAGGCTAGGATCAGATGGTGGGTTTGAATTTCACAAAACAAGGGCAGTGGCCCTGATGAATGAAGACCAGCTTGCTGCCGCCCACGCCTTCATCCCAAGGCTTTTTCCCTTTGTGTCTCTGAAGCAAACTATAGAAAATGGCTTTTAAAGTCTAGTATTTACCTGCTGGGCTGCATTTCTCCAGTACTCAGTGGTCTGTGTTCCTTTTGAGCCTGACAGTCTACCAGCAGTAGGAGTTTATTGTTTACATACAACCTTTTTAATCATATTCTTGCTCAAAATCTGGGTGCTGAAACACCTGGCTGATTTTTACCTAATTGTCAAACCTTTGGGTTCATGGCAGATGCATCTGAGTGTTTCATTTGTTTCCTGATGTACATACACCACCAGAAAACACCCCCAAGTCCACTGCAAGTGTCTAATATTTGCAGTTGTAAAATATTGAAGAGACATGCTGCTGCTGCTAAGTCGCTCAGTCATGTCCGACTCTGTGCGACCCCATAGACGGCAGCCCACCAGGCTCCCCTGTCCCTGGGATTCTCCAGGCAGGAACACTGGAGTGGGTTGCCATTTCCTTCTCCAATGCATGAAAGAGAAAAATGAAAGTGAAGTTGCTCAGTCGTGTCCGACTCTTAGCGACCCCATGGACTGCGGCCTACCAGGCTCCTCCATCCATGGGATTTTCCAGGCGAGAGTACTG
>NW_011495036.1:1804742-1805519 GCF_000754665.1 Bison bison bison
CCCAGCACCATCTCCTCTGTGCCCTTCCAGCGCTTCTCCATGGAGTGCTTTTTTTTCCCCCGTATCAACAGTGAGGGGGACCAAAATGAGAGTTTATCCGTCGTAATGTTGGAAGGCTTTCTTTGGTGTTTGAGTTTTTCTGTGTAAGCAAGCGCGTCTTGCCCGTTACAGGGGAGCCCGAGTGGGAGTGGCCGTGCGTGCGTGCATGCTCACTTATCCCGTGTGTGCGTGCGTGCGTACGCACTTACCCCTGTGACCTCCCACCCACCCTCACAGGGCCTCAGCCCACCTGCAGGCCGATCCTTCTTTGGGGTGGCCCAAACCCCGGAACTCTGGGAGGGAAGGCTGGCATGGTCCAGGGGTCACTGTGGCGCTGAACCAGATGGGACTCGGGCTAGCAAGGGACCCGACCCACAGCCTCTGGGGCCGGAGATGTTTTGGCAGCGTGGTTCTCGGGGGGCGTCCAGTTGCTCGGGGTTGTCAGTTCGCTGGTGTTTCTGGAAGGCCCCTGTGCCTGGGGAGTTGAAATGAGACGCGTTCCTCTCTTTGAGACCGTGAATTCCCAAGCCCGGGGAAGGGGAGGGCGCAGAGCGCAGAAGGTGGAGAGGTGGTCTGTCTCAGGAGGTGGCAGAGGAGCCCAGCGGTGGGCGTGTTTCCCGCTGTCCAGGGGAAGGGCTGGCAGTCCTACGCAGGACGCCGATGGGAGGTACTGGAGGCGACGGGAGGTGCTGGAGGCGGCTGTGCGCCCACCCGGGCGGGAGGGGTCAGCCCCGCCCC
>NW_011495036.1:1805619-1806401 GCF_000754665.1 Bison bison bison
GTGTCCGACTCTTAGCGACCCCATGGACTGCGGCCTACCAGGCTCCTCCATCCATGGGATTTTCCAGGCGAGAGTACTGGAGTGGGGTGCCATTGCCTTCTCCATTGAAGAGACATACTAACTACATATTTTAGAGGGGAATAATATATAGTGATTTTTAGAATGGGAAGTGCCCTTAGGGATCCAGAAGACAATCACCTGCCCTTTTAGAGCTGATACAAGTTAGATCAGAGGCCTCTGCTTGTGGTTACACAGCAGAGGAACAGAGGAGCAGAAGGACTCTGAGCAAACCTTTCCTAACCTTGATATTGTGATCTAACCACTTGGACACATAACTTGTAAACGTGACTCTACGAAAACATATTGAAGAAGGTGAATGGCAGTAGACATGAAATCCATCAAGTGCTTACCCTGTAAGACAGAGGACGCAGAGACCCAGGGGAGGGGCAGGGCCAGCAGCGGGCGTCACTCCTGGGTAGCCGAGTGGTGACGCCCACCGGGCGCCAGCTCCCCAGGGAGGTGGGGGCGGCGGCTGGCAGCCGAGGGGTGCTGGTCCTGCGGGCACTCCCCCTCCTGCCCCGGAGACCACGCAGATCGGGATCTGCTGATCCCAGCATGCCCGGGGCAGCTCGGCGGCCTCATGGAGGTGGAACCTGTGTTCACCAGGCAGGGGCCGGCCTCCGCATGTGCTAAGATGCCAGGGCTCACGGCGCCTGCCTTTTGCGGAGCTGCGGGGGCGCAGGGACCCCACTGTGGGTCCACCCACAGCCGGAAGCGCACAC
>NW_011495036.1:1806501-1854336 GCF_000754665.1 Bison bison bison
CACGCGGCCGGGCCGCCCCGCCCCTGACCCCGCGAGGTCTCTAACGCTGTCTGTCGCCAGCCGCCCGCTGTGTCTCGCGCAGGTGTCGTCCAGTAGCTTCTGTCTAACCCGTGTGTGGTAGCAGCCCCTCCCTTGTGCCCTGTGAACACGGAAACGCCATCCCCATGCTGTTGTGTGTTTCCCCTCCAAGAACTGGGTTTCCCTTGAGGAGAATACAGAGATTCTCAGCCCTGGGATTTGTCCACGCGGTGGAGACCAGGCCCCCGCCCTTTTCACAGCACAAGAAAATTTCGTTTCGGTTTCCTGAACCCAAGGAGAGAATGAGGAATTTCGATGCTCTCCATTTTTGGACTCTGTATCAGCCGGGTTCCCAGGGAGAGAGAGACATCCCGAATCTGCACACAAAGCCCGCATGAGCGCTCCACCCTCCTGAGTCCCGAGCGATCCTGGCCTTGCGCGGAGCCTGTGTGTTCTAACTCCAAACGATCATGGGTTCTTAAAGACGACTATTGGAATCTGGAGTGGCAGTAGTCCTTCCAAAGCCCAGTGGTTGCTGGAGACAGATCTGAAGCTACTCCTAAACACTCAGGGCTGCCTCCAGGGCCGCAGTCTAGGGCGTATTTTTCCACAAGCGAAGCCCACGTCTGTTTGCCCCCCCACGCTCTGTCTTTCCTGTGTAACCAGGTGTTTTGTGTGTGTGTGTGTGTGTGGCAGGTGGCAGGTTCAAGAAAGAGATTGTCGTCGACGGACAAAGCTATCTGCTGCTGATCCGAGATGAAGGTGGCCCCCCGGAGGCCCAGGTGAGTACAGCACCCGCACTGGGGACCCGCGTGTGCCTCTGGCTCCTCCTTGAGGCTCTGTCTCTGCAGGTGTGCACAGAAGAGTTGAAAGAGCGGCCCCTGGAAATGTTTCCTGTGACTGAGGTTTCTCAGTTCAGTTTAGTTGCTCAGTCGTGTCCGACTCTGCGACCCCATGGACCGCAGCACCCCAGGCCTCCCTGTCCATCACCAACTCCCGGAATTTACTCAGACTCACGTCCATTGAGTTGGTGATGCCATCCAACCATCTTGTCTTCTGTTGTCCCCTTCTCCTCCTGCCTTCAGTCTTTCCCAGCATCAGGATCTTTTCCAGTGAGTCAGTTCTTCACATCAGGTGGCCAAAGTGTTGGAGTTTCAGCTTCAACATCAGTCCTTCAAGTGAATAGTCAGGACTCATTTCCTTTAGGATGGACTGGTTGGATCTCCTTGTAGCCTAAGGGACTCAAGAGTCTTCTCCAACACCACAGTTCAAAAGCATCAATTCTTCGGCGCTCAGCTTTCTTCACAGTCCGACTCTCACATCCATACATGACCACTAGAAGAACCATGCTATGCTATGCTAAGTCACTTCAGTCGTGTATGACTCTGTGTGATCCCATAGACAGCAGCCCACCAGGCTCCCCCGTCCCTGGGATTCTCCAGGCAAGAACACTGGAGTGGGTTGCCTTTTCCTTCTCCAATGCATGAAAGTGGAAAGTGAAAGTGAAGTCGCTCAGTTGTGTCCAACTCTCAGCAACCCCATGGACTGCAGCCCACCAGACTCCTGCGTCCATGGGAGTTTCCAGGCGAGAGGACTGGAGTGGGGTGCCACTGCGGACCTTTGTTGGCAAGGTCATGTCTCTGCACTTTAATATGCTGCCTAGCGTTGGGGAGAGGCTAATTCTGTTTTTCCAGAAACCTGGAGGGACAGTTTGGTCTGTGTGGCTGATGTTCCCTTTCTTTTTCTAGGAAGGAAGGAAGAGCAGCTTTTGCACTGATTTGTCAACTCAGTGGCCTTGGTATCTGGAAGTTTCTATAGCTTCCCACCGTTTTCTTATAAGTGTTCCATCTCGAGAGCATGCTAAGTCACTGCAGTTGTGTCTGACCCTTTGTGACCCCCATGGACAGTAGCCCGCCAGGCTCCTCTGTCCAAGGGATTCTCCAGGAGAGAATACTGGAGTGGGTTGCCATTTGCTCTGGAGCAGTGCAGTCACTTAGAAAGCTGGGTGGAATTTGGAAATCTGAACACCACAACCAGGCTGCCCACCAGGCTTCACAGCTCAGGTCATTCCCCACTGAAAACCAGAGGCTGCAGCATGGTGTGACTTCTCTGAGAGTTCCTTGAAAAATGGGCATTGTGGAGGAAAAAAGCCAGCCTGAGTGTGAAAATTTTCTTTCTTTGGTTTACTGACTCCCTAGTTTATGGCTTTATTTCTATAATAATTTACCAGTTAAACACTTTAAAGGAGGTAAGGGCTAGTAATAGTCAAGACTGATTAATGCAAACTTAATATTAAAAATATTCCTGATGTTCTTTCTTGAACTTACCCGTTTGTGAAAGTGCACTTAAATTTAGTGATTTAAGTGAACGATGTTGAATATGGGGGTTGTTAAAGTTCTAGAACTCCATACAATGAGGGGTGTGTGGCTCTACAGAAAAGTGGTGTGGAGTTACCATGTTCCAGCGAGTCTAAAGTGTCACTGATTATAAGCTATGCCAGTATTTAAAAGAAAAATACTGTCAAGTCATGAAAGAAAGCAGTCCTTAAGGTACGTTCTGATAGCAAAGATGTGAAAGTATGGAAAAGATTTCTTTAGCTTTGATGAAACAGCGTAGTCAATGCTAGTAATAAGGAAACATTAAAGACAGGTTAAACATGGAAAGAAGTAGGTTACGAAGCTGTGAGAGCTCGTGGTCAGTGCATGTCTGTTACTTCGAGCAGGACAGGCTTGACATCTGACAGTGTCCTGGACGCTTTGTGATGGCAGTGAAGCTAAATGAGTCTTAGTCGACCCTCACCCGTGGGACGTCTGTCTTGCTGTCACCAGGGCTCCCTCGGCGGCGGCTGGGAACAGGTGAATGACATCGGTGAAGTGCGGGAGTCACCTGGGCTGATTTTCCGCCTTTCCAGCTTATACACGTTTCCGAGTATGCAGGGGCAATTCCACACTGAGAGAGCACACCTCGGCTCCGACCATTAAGAGTCTAAGAAGAAAGTTGAGAGACGTGCAGAAATGCATGTCGGAGCTGGCTGAGTGGCTTCAGGGCCGCTGCTGTCCAGGGTCGCTGCCCAGGGATGGACACTGGTGGGTCCAGAGAGGCACAGACACGGTGCTTTTTTTTCCTGACTCCAGTGGTAGACCAGCGAGCCGGCCACCTGGACCAGAGATAGTGATGAGACCTGTCCCCAGGGGCTCCAGGTCCACCCTGGAGAGGGAACTCCAGCTTGAGGAATTGGGGGCCCAGCGCACCACCCTACCCTGAAGGTTTCATCAGCCGTGATCGCTGTTGTTACTGTTTAGTCGTTATCATCTGAACTTCAGGTTTAATTCTGTCCTGTCACATAGAATCTCCACGGGTAACTGAATACCCTTCTCATTTCTACGTAGAAGTCAGAGCTTGGGCTCCCAGGTGGCGCTAAAGGTAGAGAACCCACCTGCCAATGCAGGAGACATAAGAGGTGCAGGTTTGATCCCTGGATCAGGAAGATCCCCTGGAGGAGGGCATGGCAACCTACCCCAGTGTTCTTGCCTGGAGAATTCCATGGACAGAGGAGCCTGGAGGGCTGCAGTCCATGGGGTTGCAAAGAGTAGAACATGACTGAAGTGACTTAGCAGGCCAGCTTAACCAATGGAAACTTTGCCCAAATGTATTAGAGCTGATGCCTTGACCATCAGAACTTGCGTTGGAGCTGCAGCTTCTTTTAGAAAAAGCACATGGGATTTTTTTCCCCCCATTTTCACTTGGGTCTTTCATTAAAGAGGAGGGCGTCAGGCTCCAGATGGTACCTGGTGCCGTGTGTGTGACCCTGGGGAGCTCTGAGTCCTGGGGTCCTTCAGTCACTTGGCTCCAGCTTTCCAAGGTGACTGTGGGTATCACAGGAGCTAACGTGTGCCTCCGGCTGATTTGCCAGAAAGAGGATCTGATGTGAATTCAGCTGGATGCAGGTAACACAAGAATAAAATGATAAAAGAGCCGGGCCACTGTGGGGTTTTCGTTTTTCCCCCTCCTTTTTGCTCATTTTGTTCACTGGTTTGGTCAATGTCTCTGGCAGTGGGTCGTAATTCCCACGAAGGGTGCTATAGTTCATCCGCAGCAGATCTTGACAATACGAAGACCTCTTCTGTTGGGGGTGGAGGACTTCTGAGCTGTGGGCCCCCAGAGAAGGAGCCCCTTCTCAGGGTCCCAGCGTGGCTTCCTGGGGGGTCTCTGAAGGCTATTTAGGGTGCAGCAGGAAGCTGCGGGGTCCCCCCGCCTATCCGTCCCCAGGTCGGCTCTGTGTGTGCTGGGTGCTTTCCATAGGCCGAGTGGGTACAGGGGTGGACATTCCCGTGGGGAAGAAGGTCTGGTTTGACTTTGGAGACACGGTGGCCTGGATGGGAAGCAGGTGTGGGCCCTGACCCAGGTGTGTTGTGCCAAGGATGAGAAGGGCATTAGTGATGCTTCAGAAGTAGGTTTCGGTAGAAGCTGGACGCCACGCGTGGCCCCCCTGCCTGTGCTCACGAAGGTGACCCAATGCTGCTCCTTCCTTCTGTCTCCTCCCTCCTCGCCACCTGCTCACCTGCCCTCTTTCTCCCCAGTTTGCCATGTGGGTGGACGCCGTCATATTTGTCTTCAGCTTGGAGGATGAGATCAGTTTCCAGACCGTTTACCACTACTACAGCCGCATGGCCAGCTACCGGAACACGAGCGAGATCCCGTTGGTCCTGGTGGGGACCCAGGGTGAGTGGCATCTCTGGGCAGGTGGGGCTCATGGGGTCTGGCCACTGAGCCTCGTCAGTGGCTTCCTGGCCTGTGTTTTCAGAGATGGGGGCGGTTTGCAGACAGTCTAAAGAAGAAATAATTTCCTGCTGAAATCTTACTTTTTAGAGGGAGAATCCCTGAAATGGCAATCATCCTATCTCCTCATTTGGTTCAGTGGAGAAATCACTTGGCAACTTGAAAACAAAACACATTGCTACACCCCCAAGGGCTTCAGAAAGAAAGAAAGCCTAATTTCTATATTAGGGCATCTTAATTCTCTCTGTCATAAAGTAGTATGATTTATAAGCAACCTAAAAAGTTACTTCTGTTAACGTTTGCACCTTTAATACTGATTTTTCATACATTGCCGAGTTTCATTTTATTCTGCTGTATTTCTTAATGTCTTATGATCCAAATCTCATTTTTAGCAGATCCCTCAGAGAGCATAGAATCTTACTGCACAGGTACATTTTGTATTTTTTTCTAGGTCACGTAAAACTTGATCTGTTAGTAAAGTGACATCACCTAGGACACTCTTGATCATAGATTCATTGATGTGCTGGTATCTGCTGGGGGCTTAACTAAGGGGTCACAGGGATTGTTTTAGAAAGTCAGATGAAAGTGCAAGTTGCTCAGTCATGTCGGACTCTTTGCGACCCCCATGGACTGTACGGTCCATGGAGTTCTCCAGGCCAGAATACTGGAGTGTGGGTAACCATTCCCTTCTCCAGGGGATCTTCCCAACCCAGGGATTGAACCCAGTTGCAGGCGGATTCTTTACCAGCTGAGCCACCAGGGAAACCAGGTGAAGGTTAACTTTAAAACCGCTTTATCAGAAAAATGAGGAACTTAAAAAATAATCATGTCCAAGAAACCCTGGATTTATCCCTTCATTTCTTTTTGCAGGTTCTGTTTTTGTTAATTCCTTTGGAATGAGCACATCCAGTCTGCCCTTGCGTGCCCTGATGTGAGACTTCTTCAGATAAGAAACTCACTGTGTTTGAGCAGCAGGACCAGTTAGCTATATGCAGGGCACCAGGTCTGATGTGACTGAGAGCAGGGTAATCCACGCCTTGGTAGGATAAGCCAAGATCATGGAGTGGGGAAGTGTGTTGGGGGTAAAAAAAAAAAGGGTGGAATAAACTAAAGGCATCTTCTCAGGGTGCTAGATGCAAAATGTGAGTTGGGGACTCATAGAGGGGACCTCATCCCCCGCCAAGCATATATGTCGTGACCAGTGGTCTCATAACTGAAGCCTTCAGAGTAGAGATGGGTTTAGACCAACTTGGGACTTCAGTTCAGTTCAGTCCATTCAGTCGCTCAGTCGTGTCTGACTCTTTGTGACCCCATGAACCGCAGCATGCCAGTCTTCCCTGTCCATCACCAACTCCCGGAGTCCACCCAAACCCACGTCCATTGAGTCGGTGATGGCATCCAATCATCTCATCCTCTGTCGTCCCCCTGTCCTCCCACCTTTGATCTTTCCCACCATCAGAATCTTTTTCCAGTGAGTCAGTTCTTCTCATCAGGTGGCCAAAGTATTGGAGTTTCAGCTTCAACATCAGTCCTTCCAATGAACACTCAGGACTGATTTCCTTTAGGATGGACTGGTTGGATCTCCTTGCAGTTCAAGGGACTCTAAAGAGTCTTCTCCAACACCGCAGCTCAAAAGCATCAATTCTGTACTCAGCTGACATGAGAGATTTTTAATGCCCAACGCGCCCTCTAGTGGTCACTGCGAGACAAGGCGCACCCGCAAGGAGCCCTTGCTTTGTGTTCGGACAAGTGCAGGATTGGGTGTTTGACTTCCTAAAAATAAATTTTTTTTTTTAACTTTTTATTTTGTATTGGGTTATAGCTGATTACCAGACAGTGTTGTGATACTTTTGGATGTACAGTGAAGGGACTAAAACTTCTTGACACATAACGTTTTGTAGTGGGCCGCTCATCTGAAATCGGATCTTGCTTTCCAAGCTGCCTGGAGATCGAGGCCGTTAGTTTTCAGTGAGCTGCCTCTCCCTGCAGGACTTCCCGGGGTGTTTCTGAGCCAACACGCCGTCTGTGTGGGCATCTCCTTACCGGCTCCCTGGGTTCGGGGGTCTACGCTCAGGACACACAGTGCCCTTGTGCAGTTGGGTCCCCAGAGTAAAGGCAAGAGAGGCATTCAGTCCGAGCCAGAAAGCTGCCTTGACCAGTTGCTGTCTGTCTTCTGCCGCTGTGTGATTGGGTGTAGAGAGTGGTGAGTCTGGGGGCCACGCAGACCCGGGCTCCCTGCCTCTGGACTGATGCTGCCAGGCTTTGGAGGGAGGAACTCTCACGGGGCCCTGGAGGCATCTGTGGGCACAGCAATGTCGACCACGAGGCTGGTTTCCTTCCTTCTGTTTCCCCGTGTGGCCCACCTTCCTGAGGTCCTGCTGGGGTGTCTTTGCCGGCCGCTGACCTTGGAGGTGCGTGTCGCTCCTGTGTGTCCCGCCCCAGCTGAAGGGGAATCCGACCTCGTCTCCCGCCAGGATGATCTGGGCCTCGTGGTGCCCCGGAGATGGCTGTAAAGGCTGGGGAAGTCCCTCTGGGGACTCTGAGGTCAGAAACCAGCCCCCTTTCATTCCTTCAGTTTTATACGCGTCTGTGGCTGGAGGGCTTGTCTCAGACCTGTTGGGATTTCAGCAGAGCCACACCCCAAAGGAGCAGGACTTGAGTGTTTTCAGGAGGGACAGTCCTCACCTGAGGGGTCATCACCCAGACCTCCGATTCCCAGAGCACCCTAGAAGCCCCCATGGTGGGAAGGTGGAGTGAGTGCGGGCTTCTGGAAGGTTCCACCCTCGGGGACTGTTAGCTCCTTGTGGGTTCGTGTTCTGTGAACCCTGCACACAGATCCTGCTGCTGTGCAGACCGCATGGGGCATCAGACAGTGGTGAGGGCATCTCAGATTCCCCCCGAGCCCCCCGAGGTGGCTGGGGCCTGTGGCCCCGTCGGAGGTTATGGGGTGCAGAAGGTAAAGGAGAATCAAGTTCATTGTTCAAGGACACGTGGGGTGCGGGGCCTCACCCGGCGGTGGGTGGATGTGCTCTCTCCCGGGTCGCATCGGGGAGCTGGAGGATTTTCACCAGGGCCCAGGCGATGGGGTTTGTTAAACATGGCCTGTTTTAGAGACGGGCGGGTCGCGTTGATTTGAGGGTGAAACCTGAGCTGTAAAAAGAGATGAAAGATGCAGAGTCTCAGGAGTGAGACAGACAAAAAGAGCGCCCCAGTGTAGGGTCTGTTTCTGACACGTGACGCCGTGCCGTGGAAGCCGGATGGGACAGAGATGGGGTGGGCACCCACCAGGGAAGGAGGCTGCGGTCATTGTGGGGAACCCGGTGAGGATACATTCTAAGCTGGATGAATGCTCTGTGCATTTATTTTCTAGTTTACATACACCACAGCGTTTGAAAATCCTGGGTTTCTAACTGTTTTTGTACTGTTTTCCTAAAAGATGTTTCCACCTTAAAAAAAAATATTTCTTTTCCTTAGGTGTTATGAAATCTCGGAGCTTCCCTGGTAGCTCAGAGGTTAAAGCGTCTGCCTGCAATGCAGGAGACCAGGGTTCAGTCCCTGGGTCGGGAAGATTCCCCTGGAGAAGGAAATGGCAACCCACTCCAGTATTCTTGCCTGGAGAATCCCATGGACGGAGGAGCCTGGTGGGCTACAGTCCACGGGGTCGCAACGAGTCAGACACGACTGAGCAACTGCACTTTCACTTTATGAAATCGAAGTCAGGTTTATTAATCTGTAGGTGAGACAGGACCCACTCCAGTGTTCTTGCCAGGAGAATCCCAGGGACGGGGAAGCCTGGTGGGCTGCCGTCTATGGGGTCGCACAGAGTCAGACACGACTGAAGTGACTTAGCAGCAGCAGCAGCAGCAGGTGAGACAGGATGAGATACTGTTTGAATTAATCCCTCTGACAGGCCATAGTTAGTTTTCCTGGGAGTCATTCAGAACTGTCAGTTAAATCTGTTCCACGGGGCTAGGAAAAGCAAACAGGGAGTAAGGAAAAAGAGAAAGTGAACACAAAGTCAGTGTACCATTCCCTGGAGATGCCTCTCCTATTTAATACTGAAAAGGCTGAGCGCCTCGTGCATTTCCTGTGCTGCAGCCAACATTTGAGAGGTTGTTAGTGTCTTGTCTGCTGCTGTTTCCTGGACTAGCGGAGAAGACTTCCGCTTGTGGGCTTTTCTTTAAAGAGCTCTTGGGTGTTTCCTGTACCTCAGGAGCCTTCATGCCCTCAGGAAAAAATGTCGCATCAGAAACAGTCCCTGAAAAGCGTGTTTCGTCCCTGAAAAGCCCATTTCATCTCATGGTAGCACTGTGGCTGGAGCATCTGGGCTGTTCCTCTGGTCCTGCGTGCGGGCGCGTGGCTGCCCCCGACCCCCTCCCCCTCCCTGTAACTTGGTAGTCCTGGAATGAATGGAGCAGGGGGCTCATGCAGGCCAAGCTAAAAACGAATAGTGGGGGCATGGGGTTTATTTTATCGGGAGACCAGTGGCTGGTGCCCGATGTCTGTTTTGCTGCCCAGATCTCCCCATCTGTACACAGATCCTGCAGGAGGTGGGGGTGCCCGCCCACCCAGGCCATCTGTTCAGACCCGATGTGGCTGGCACACTCGTCTGTGGCCCCCTCTAGCCCCCCAGGTCACTCCCACTCCTGCTCTCAGCCTTGGATCGCCCTTAAACCCGAGATGCTTGGCCACCCCCTGCCCCGGACCGCTGCCACGCCACGCCACCTCCTGCAGGCACACTTCCCTGACCCCTGCCCTCCTGACCCGTCTCCCGCCCTGTGCCCCACCTACAACCCTGGTCCTTTCTCGGCTCTGTCTCACTTTCCGCCCCTTCCCCGGCTGACCTGACACCAACTCCGTGAGAACACAGACTTCTGTCCCTCTGGTTCGCTGGGGTTTCCTGTGCCTGAATGGGACAGGCACCTGCAGGGCCTCCTCGAGCGCGTGTCCAGCGCCGAGGGCGCCTGGAGGGGTTGGTGCTGGTGGAGGGGCGTGTTTCGCGGGTGCCTGTGCATAGACGGCCACTCACGTAGTGACCGTGTGGTTTTCTTCGGGAACCACATTTATTTAACCCTTACCCTTCCCTCCCCTGGTGGCTCAGATGGTAAAGAATCCGCCTGCAATGCACCCAGGTTTGATCCCCGGGTCGGGAAGATGCCCTGGAGAAGGACATAGCAAGCCACTCCAGTATTCTTGCCTGGAGAATCCCATGGACAGAGGAGCCTGGAGGGCTACAGTCCATGTGTCGGGGGTCACAGAGTCACACACGACTGAGCCACTAACACTTTTGCATCTCACCCTTCCCTCCCGGTCTTTGCGGACATGCTTTTATTTCCTGTTCAGGAACAGGGCCCTCTGGGACAGCTGGCCATCCCATGTCTGAGCTGAGTGGGGATAAACTATGCTTTGATCACTCCAGGTCCTGAGAACAGTCCCCTCACTGCTGAGCGAGGGGCGGGCTTTGAGCTCCTTGGGGCCGTGGGTGGCGGGGCGCCCTCAGGCCGCCTGAGGTCACCGTGTCGCCTCTTGTCCGTCTGTTGCAGACGCCATCAGCTCCACCAACCCGCGGGTCATCGACGACGCGCGGGCACGGAAGCTCTCCAGCGACCTGAAGAGGTGCACGTACTACGAGACGTGCGCCACGTACGGGCTGAACGTGGAGCGCGTCTTCCAGGACGGTACGTGCGCGCCGTGCGGGGCGGGCGGCGGCCCTGCCTGTGGGGGTGGTGCCTCGGTGCCAGGCCGCACTTGGGGACCCCTGAGCATCCTGAGACAGTCCAGCCGCCAGTTCCGTGTGTCCCGTGGGTGACCTTTATCAGGGACCGTTCTTTATGCACAGAACATGCAAGACACACACACATGCGCGCACATCATTTCTGCTTCACTGTAGATGCTCAGTCTTCATTCAACCCCTTTAAAAAAAAGGGTTTAAATGGCAGCAAGTGAAGAACTAAAGAGCCTCTTGATGAAAGTGAAACAGGAGAGTGAAAAAGTTGGCTTAAAGCTCAACATTCAGAAAACTAAGATCATGGCATCTGGTCCCATCACTTCATGGCAAATAGATAGGGAAACGTGGAAACAGTGGCAGACTTCATTTTGGGGGGCTCCAAAATAACTGCAGATGGTAACTGCAGCCATGAAATTAAAAGACGCTTACTCCTTGGCAGGAAAGTTATGACCAACCTAGACAGCATATTAAAAAGCAGAGACATTACTTTGCCAACAAAGGTCTGTCTAGTCAAGGCTATGGTTTTTCCAGTGGTCATGTGTGGATGTGAGAGTTGGACTATAAAGAAAGCTGAGCGCCGAAGAATCGATGCTTTTGAACTGTAGTGTTGGAGAAGACTCTTGAGAGTCCCTTGGACTGCAAGGAGATCCAACCAGTCCATCCTAAAGGAGATCAGTCTTGAGTGTTCATTGGAAGGAATGATGCTGAAGCTGAAATTCCAGTACTTTGGCCACCTGATGCGAAGAGCTGACTCATTTGAAAAGACCCGGATGCTGGGAAAGATCGAAGGCGGGAGGAGAAGGGGACGACAGAGGATGAGATGGTTGGATGGCATCACTGACTCAATGGACATGGGTTTGGGTGAACTCCGGGAGTTGGTGATGGACAGGGAGGCCTGGCGTGCTGCAATTTATGAGGTTGCTAAGGGTTGGACACGACTGAGCTACTGAGCGACTGAAAGGTTTCATGTTAGGAAGACAGGAAAGGGAAAGAACAGAGTCGGGTCTGGCCAAAAGTAACAGCGCCTTAGGCTGGTGGCGGGAGCCGGCTCCAGCGTTCGGAAGTGACTTCTTGTCGCCTCAGTCTTGATCTCTTAGCTCCAGGACGGCCGTGCCTCAGGTAGGAAATGTCTCCTGAAGGAACCGAAGGTCGCCCGAGGGATAAACAGTCATGGACAGGCTCTTGATGGGAGATGAGTCGCTGGAGGCGAGAGGGGAGTGCAGGTGGAGAGGAGCAGGAGGTGGGGGGTGGGGAGGCAGTCAGCAGGGAGGGGAAGATCTCCCCAACCCCCACCCCAGGTCTGGGCTGGGGGGTCCAGCGGTGGTTAGCATCCCAGGCCTGGGACAAGGATGCTCCTGGCAAAGGGTCCCGTTTCTGATTGCGGGGCGGGGGGTGGGGGAGGGGTCGGGAAGCAAATCCTCGGCCTCCGCCTCTTCTGGGTGAATCTGGGTTAGACCGAGCTTCGCATCCCCAGCTCCGGTGCCGAGGCGTGTTGGGGCCGAGCAGGGAGGCCAGGCGATCTCATCAGAGGTCCCCTTACTGCCGGGGTCCTGGAGTCTCACGGTGCATTGGTCCTGGGGAGACTGCTCGAGCCCAGAAGAGCAGCAATGCAGGGTTGCTCCCGGCACGGCTCCAAACCAGGCAACGTATGCTCTCCTTTTAAATGTCCAAGCAAGTTTTCAGATTAAATCGCAGGAGTTCCACGCTTGCTTTCATCATTTTATTAAATTTCAAACCTTGGCATCCATTTTTTAACTTTGCGTTTTCTTCCACTTGGCTCAGCAGTCAGCTGCTTTGTAAGCTTGCCCTCATTTTCCGCTTGTCTGCCTCACAGGTGATCACCAGCCTCTTGTGTGTCTCAGCACGTTTCTCCTGTTAGTCCCTGCCTACCCCTTACAGCTCAGGCTTCCACTGAGGACAGCCCCAGACCCTGGGATCTTGTGTCCCTTCATCCCTCACCTTACATTTACGTGGACCGTCCCCACCTGTGCTGGGGAGCAGACACCCCCACCAGAAAACCATGCAGGGCCAGCGTCTGCGGCTCCTTGAACCTTAGTGAGCAGATGCAGAATTGTGCAAGGAAGCACACGGGCTCTCCCGAGAAGTGACCTCCAGCGGGCAAGGTAGCTGTCGGCCATGGAAAAGCAGACACCCCCAAGGGGTTACGTGATGAAAGGTCCCCAGACAGGACCCCAGGGTTCAAGCCTGGCCCACAGCCTGTCTCTAATAACAGGCTTCTTTGTTTATAGGCTGCAGGAGGGCTGAGTTGCCTGTGGGTGTGACCACAGAAGTGAGTGGTTCCCGTGATATCTGGTGGCCAGGGGAGTCCCAGATACTTGCTCCGTGGCCTTTCACAGAATTTCTGCCCATCCCTGATGTCATTTCAGTTCAGTCGCTCAGTCGTCCCATTCTTTGCGACCCCATGGACTGAAGCATGCCAGATCTCCCTGTCCATCACCAACTCCTGGAGCTCAAACTCATGTCCACACACAAAGTCATTGACTCAGTGATGCCATGCAACCATCTCATCCTCTGTCATCCCCTTCTCCCGCCTTCAATCTTTCCCAGCATCAGGGTCTTTTCCAATAAGTCTGTTCTTCACATCAGGTGGCCAAAGTATCGGAGTTTCGGCTTCAGTATCAGTCCTTCCAAAGAACATTCAGGACTGATTTTCTCTAGGATGGACTGGTTGGATCTCCTTGCTGTCCAAGGGACTCTCAAGAGTCTTCTCCAACACCACAGTTCCGACATAGAGGATCGGAATTTAGTTGTGTGGATGAGTCTTTTCCATGTGACGGCTTTGCTTGTACATTGATGGAGATTTGCAAACGTGACCTCTCCATGAATAAATGAATTCACCTCATACATAATAAGCTGATTAATATTCAGGGATGACGAGTGATGAAGCTTCCCCGCTGGGCTTCCAGAACATCCCAGGCAGTGGGCAGGCCCCCTGTGTGCTGGGGCACGCCTGTCTCACCCTCACGGTGGACCCCAGGCAAGGGGAGCAGGAGGAGGGATCTTTCCAGAAGTCATCGGGTAGAACCCCACAATGCCTCCTTGCTGTGACAGCTGCTCAGTGATTCCACTGGTGAAGCAAGTTCAACCCAAAGTGTGAGCTTGCACAGGCTTGGATTTCCCATATGTTTTGTTATTATTCTAGAAATTGCTATTAAGTACTTGAATTGTACAGAGTCTGCAAAGGAAATAACATCTGCATTACTGCAACTTCCATCTCTGTTGTGATTTTTATCCTTAAAATATTTTTATTTACATGGAAATAAGTTTTTTAAAGTAAAATTGGTGTTTTGTGTGTGTGTGTGTGTGAAGTTGCTCAGTTGTGTTTGACTCTTTGCGATCCCATGGCCTGTAGCCTACCAGGCTCCTCTGTCCATGGAATTCTCCAGGCAAGAGTACTGGATTGGGTTGCCATTTCCTTTTCTAGGGGATCTTCCCGACCTATGGATCAAGCCCAGGTCTCCCGCCTTGCAAGCAGACGCTTTACCGTCTGAGCCACCAGGGAAGGCCCTCTATTTTATACAGTGATTAGGTGACATGTGTTTTAGTTTGTTGATCATCAGCTCTTTCCTTGTTAGTTGGTAAAAGTAGGTATCAGCCAAGTGGGGAGTATTCTCAGTACTTAGAAATAATTAAGAACAGCCATCCATTTTAATCTTCAAGAGAAAAAACGGGCAAAGTTCTGGAGCTAAAGAACTCAAGAAGAGTCATGTAGCTCTACCAAAGGCCGTCGCCTTCACTGAGCCCCAGTCTGGGAGCCAAGAGCCCAGAGCCTTAACCGTGTTGTTAGAACAAAGCACCATGGGCCTCCCTGGTGGCTCGGTGGTAAAGAATCTGCCTGCCAGTGCAGGAGACAGGCGTTCAGTCCCTGGTCCAGGAAGATCTCACGTGCCGCAGGGCAACTAAGTCCGTGTGCCACAGCTAGAGAAGAGCCCGCACAGCCACAAAGATCCAGCATACCAAAAATTAAATAAAAATAAAATTTAAACAGTAAGCATTTGGGTCCCGCAGGTGGGGGGTGGGGATGGGGGTGAAGGCCGTGGTTTAGCTCACAGATTCACTGCCCATTCACGGACTCAAGTTTATCTGGATTTCTTTTTTCTTTTTTTACTTCAATTCAGTTCAGTCGCTCAGTCGTGTCTGACTCTTTGCAACCGCATGAGCCGCAGCACGCCAGGCCTCCCTGTCCATCACCAACTCCCAGAGTTTACCCAAACTCATGTCCATCGAGTCAGTGATGCCATCCAACCATCTCATCCTCTGTCGCCCCCTTCTGCCTTCGGTTTTTCCCAGCATCAGGGTCTTTTCCACTGAATTGGCTCTTCACATCAGGAGGCCAAAGTATCGGACTTTCAGCTTCAGCACCAGTCCTTCCAATGAATGTTCAGGGTTGATTTCCTTTAGGATGGACTGGTTGGATCTCCTTGCAGTCCAAGGGACTCTCAAGAGTCTTCTCCAACACCACGGTTCAGAAGCATCAGTTCTTCTGCACTCAGCCTTCTTTACAGTGCAACTCTCATATCAATATATGATTATTGGAAAAACCATAGATAATAAAGTGGCTCCAATGTATAAATATATTTTCTTTTCCAAAGGAGTACTTTCAAAGATTTTTCATGTTCAAAAGCAAGCCATGTGTGTCCACACATATAAATATATTTAATATATATTGACAAGGTAAACTTGTGAGTCGCCATCTGTTAACACGTACTTTTTATCCTTTGTAGTAGTGACTGATATTTATACCACAGTTTAAGGGCTTATGATGTAAGACAGATCTTATGAGGCCTGGAAACTGCCTTCTTTGTGGGGTTGGCATCCTGCAGTCACATCAGATTGCTGGTGCCAGGCCAGTGTGTCCTTTTTCTGTCTTCACGGCACCTCTGTGCCCATCAGGGTCATGTCTACACCCCCTCCCCAGTCCCACACCCACAGCTCACTCTGCAGTGAGAGCTGGATATGCCAAATTTCCCAGGCCAGTTGGGTGGTTAGTGTCGGTTAGGATGGGGCGAAAAAGGTTCAGCTGCTTGAGTTACACTTTTTGAAGGGGTTTACTAGTTTGCTGGGAAAGTTTGAGGGCAGGAGGAGAAGGGGACGACGGAGGATGAGATGGTTGGATGGCATCACCGACTCGGTGGGCATGGGTTTGGGTGGACTCCGGGAGTTGGTGATGGACAGGGAGGCCTGGCGTGCTGTGGTTCTTGGGTTCTTGTGTCTCAAAGAGTCGGACACGACTGAGCGACTGAACTGCCAGACTAGTTTAAAATTCTCCAAGAATAGGGATGACGTGAGAACGGTTACTTGCCTAGGGTGATGCTCAGTGGAGGGGTGTAGGTAGAAAAGGAAAACGGTCACAGGTTCGTCTAAGTTAGCTGTTTGAGTCTAAGAAGGTGCTCTGACCCCGGTTTGGTGGCTACCCTGCTGTCGTCATTAACCACAGGTGTCACCCGCTGTCACTGCCGGGTAGCTCTTTACATGGTCTAATCCACTAGAAATTAGAATTTGTAAGTTGTCCCTGAAGAGGCCACGTCTGATTCATCCTTGATAATTTCTCACCGAATTTCAAAGATCCCTGATATGGAGTAGAGTTTTGATTGAACCTGTGGGTGGAGGGTGTGTGTGTAGTGTATAGTGGAGGGGGGAATACGTAGATTTGGGGAGGGGGGTCTCTCTGTTGGTGGTGTAGCTCTTGTTTATGTTTGAATGAGAAAGTGTGTACATGATTTATAGTAACTACTTTTATAAAGCATCACATTGTCAGTACCACTTGTATATGTGTTTTCAATTTCAGTCAGTTTCTTAAGCAAGAAATTAACAAATTGAAATAACGCATGAATGGCAAAACTAAAATAGCAGCATTTGGTATAGTAAGCTGAATTCTCAGAGATAACAAAAACAATAGGAAAACTTTTGAGTTACTCTTCAGGGGAAAAAAAAATTGAGTTCAAGTTCTTAGGGGTGGGAAGTTTTAAACCCACGTGTTACAGGCAAGCCTGGTGTCTGGCACGTGGTTTGTGACCAGATCTTCCAAACACAGTGAACAGGTGGGGAATGTGTCAAGGTGGGACCAATAGCCGGTCTGCACCCACTAATGTGGGGCTAAGAGGTAATGAACCTTGAAGAACCCAAGTGTCTTAAAATATGATTATTAATTTGTCACTGGTATGTAATCAGCTTGTCCCTTATCTGAAGTCTCTTTGTCTGGAAGTAAGAGCTTATTTCACATTATGTTCAATGGGCCCAGAGGACTGACTTTTAAAGAGGAGTTACCTCTTTCGACTATCGATGGATTTGCTTAAAAAACTGGAATCGACATATATACACTTGTTGTTTATATGTGTCTGACTCTCTGACCCTGTGGACTGTAGCCCATCCGCGGCCTCTGTCCATGGGATGTCCCAGGAAGAATATTGGAGGGGGTTGCCATTTCCTCCTCCAGGGCATTTTCCCAACCCAGGCAGGTATCGAACCCACGTCTCCTGCATTGGCAGGTAGATTCTTAACCCCTGAGCCACCAGGGAAGCCCATATATATGCTGCTATGAATAAAATAGGTGACTAATGAGAACCTACTGTTTATCTTAGGAAACTCTACTCAGCGCTCTGTGGTGACCTAAATGGAAAGGAAATCCCAAAAAGAGGGGATGTGTATACAGATGTAGCTGATTCACCTGGCTGGACAGCGGAAACAAACACCACACTGTGAAGCAACTGGAGCCCTATATACAGTTTTTTTAAAAAAACATCACTTATCCAAAATGACAGTTTTTAGGTAGAGGGGAATTTCTAGATTATCAGTGTGGTTCATACTCCACAGACTGCAGCCACTGGCCATCGCGATACCCAATCAGGTGTGAAACTTGATAGTTCTTAAACTAGTTTCTGAAACACGTAGAAGGAATCATCACAAGGAGAGGCCTCTCAGTCCTTTAAAACATAACGTAGGCATCATCTTAAAATCTTCGTTAAAATTGATGATATTATAAACAGCAAGAGACAGGAAGCCATCTCTTATCTCACGGTGCCATGGACTGTTGTGTTGATAGAGGCTTTGATCTTTTCTGGCAGTTGGTTCCCTAAGTCTGGGGTTTTTCATGCTGTGCTGCTTTCCTCGGGAGCGTCGCGTGGGCCCCGGCGCTCCTGTGTGCACAGAGCTGCCGGGATTAACTCCCACACTGCCAACTCGAGCATTAAGCACACTGTTAGTAGATGTGCTCTGTTTAGATCCTCTTGTTCAGAGCCTCTCTTTTGCTCATAGAATTAATTTTATCAATGCCACCGAAAATGGTTCTCTGACTACGTTGCTGCAGCGTGGCATCAGAGCCGTGTTTTGCCCCAGGATTCCTCCTAATGACTTTAGCCAGCTTGAATTAGCTTGATGTATCATTAATGCATACAAATGGCTTTTATTTTTGTTCATAATCTGTTCATAATGCCATGGCATTCTGCTCTTTCGAATGTTTTTCTGATGATTAAACGGTGGTGTGCTTTTTGACCTATTTAACCCTCCAGCAGAGTCTCTGATCAAAAGGACATGAAGATATGCTTTCCCTAGGGTCATCAGAAGTTGTTACCATCTCTGGCTGATGTTTCCAAGTTCTTTGAAGTCTTCTGTTTTTTATAACATTTTTTTCACTTACAGAGCATGGACTCTAGCCAGGTATTTTTAAATGGAAGTATCGTTGGTTTACAATGTTGTGTTCATCTCTGGTGTACAGCAAAGCGATTTAGTTACATCATATAGATTCTTTTCTGTTATGGTTTATCATAGGATGTTGAATGTCGTGCCCTGAGCTGCACAGTAGCCCTTGCTGTTCTTTATCCATTCTCTATATAATAGTGACATCTCCTAACCCGCTCCCGCTCCATCCATCCCCCAGCCCCCTCCGCCTTGGCAACCACAAGTCTGTTTTCTGACATAGCCAGATTTTGAGTGACCTTTGCTCACTGAGGAACCGCTCAGGACCCACCAGGTTAGCAGCACCAAATCGGTTCATTTCGTGAAAGGTGAAAGTATTCCTCAGGGAGGTTGGCTTTTACCTTGTGAGATGCTCTGACACGGGACTTGGTACCTTGTCCCCGTGGGCTTGGGTATTTTCTACATGCTATGTACTGGGTGAGCCTGGCAGACCCCGGCTCCAGGAGTGAGTCGGGGAGCCAGGCTCCTAGCAGATGCTCGGGGTCCCTAGAGACCAGGCTCTGGAGTCCGCGGTTAGTTTGTGTATTTAGTGCAGAGAGCTGGCAACTTGGTGAAGAGGGGAGCAATGCATTAATACCTTGATCCGTGGTCTTCCCTGAGTCCCGGAAAAGTAAACTGTGGAAAACGGAGTGTACATTTGTCTAGCAGAGACAAAGATGTAAAAACCTTGATGAGTAAGTTTTGAGTTTTATGAGACTTGCCAAAGACAACAGAAATAGTTTTTAAAGGATGTGAAATATGGAAATAAATGCCACCGGTCAGACCACCATGCAGTGGCTGGTATCGTCAAAGCCTGGCGGGGTGTGTGAGCATGGGTGCCCATGTGTTCGCATAGACACAGTCTTGGGCTTTGTAATGTTTTGCAATCTGCTTTTTCACAAAAATACTTTTGCTACAAGATAATTTCTAATTTTTATACTGCATTCCATTGAGTCACTATAACAACCTTTTTGTCCAATCTACTAGACATTTAATGGTCATGCGCCCCTACCCACCCCAGCCATTTATTTATTGTTTTTAGAATGAATGCTTCAGTGGGTGACTCTTTGCCTAAAGCCTCATCTCCATCCTTCATCATTTCTTTGGGACACACCTCTGGACATCAGACTACTGGTCAGCGACTTGCAAAGCTTTAAAGCCTCAGCCTTCCAGGGAGTCTGAACCAACTCTGGTTTCCTCCAGCAGATGTCTTTTCTGCCCACTGGCCACCCTGGATATTTTCATTTTAAAAGTGCTTATTGTTTATAGACAGAAAATAACCACAGTTTCTAGTGGATTTTTTTTTTCAGATATTAACTTCCAACAGGTCTGTCCCTTAATACAAAAGATAAGCGCATTTCCTACAGTCAGCTGACTATTTAGGAGGTGGCAGCCAGTCTCCTGGGAGTGGTAAAAATATTATTTTTTAATAATCTTTACCTTGCTGCTCCTACAGAGGTCCTTGCCCTCTCGGTGGACCAGGCAGGTTCTCTGAGCACCAGCACCCCGAGAGGGCCGCCAGCCCAGAACCTGGTCCCCAGCCCTGGACAGAGCTGTGACCTTGGCGGCTGGATGTCCTCAGAGCTTTCTCACCAGCCTGCCCGTGTCACGTGTCACCGTGGAGACAGACGTTCTGGGTGCCTTCTGAGGGAAGCAGGGAGGGCCCAGGTCCTTGGGTTTGGCCCCTGGCCGGGGGCCCGGGGCTGCGTGTCTCTCTCGTGTGCATTTCCGTCTGCAGGGAGCCCTGTGGCCTGATCCTGCTCTGCTCCCAGTGCAGCCATGGTTCAGGGAGGCTTCTTTCCTGTGAACACTGGAATTTCAGGAGATTCCCTATGTATAACATTGTCTGTAAACTGAATGAAAAAATCCTGAGCACTGATGCAGTCGTCTGGATGTTAGGGAATACTCCCATGCCCCCACCAAGATTTCATCCTTAAATGAAATACCAGGGTGTCTTCTGCATTTAAGTTCTTTTCTTGCCTGGCCTGCAGGCTTGTAGGATTTCACATCGGGAAGGAGCCGAGGCCTTTTCTTTTCACCCCTCACTTTATAGACAGGCCTGCAGGACTCATGGGGCCATTCCAGGCAGGAAGCCCCCTTAGTAGCAAAGCAGAAACTGGAAATGGGGTCTGCCTCTGTTGGCGGCACAGGTTTCACCTTTGTCCTGAAAATGTAATTCTTAAAAGCCACTGATTACATTTTTAAACCGAGCACTCTTGCTTGGAAAATCCCATGGATGGAGGAGCCTGGTAGGCTGCAGTCCATGGGGTCGCTAAGAGTCAGACACGACTGAGCGACTTCGCTTTCACTTTTCACTTTCATGCATTGGAGAAGGAAATGGCAACCTGCTCCAGTGTTCTTGCCTGGAGAATCCCAGGGATGGTGGAGCCTGATGGGCTGCCGTCTGTGGGGTTGCACAGAGTCGGACACGACTGAATCGACTTAGCAGCAGCAGCAGCAGCGAATGAAAGTGCTCCAGTAAGTGATCATTCAGTTCAATTCAGTCACTCAGTTGTGTCCAACTCTTTGGGAGCCCATGGACTGCAGCACACCAGGCCTCCCTTTCCATTGCCAACTCCCAGAGCTTACTCAAACTCATGTCCATCGAGTTGGTGATGCCATCCAACCATCATCCTCTGTCGTCCCCTTTTCCTCCTGCCTTCAGTCTTTCCCAGCATCAGGGTCTTTTCAAATGAGTCAGTTCTTCACATCAGGTGGCCAAAGTACTGGAGTTTCAGCTTCAGCATCAGTCTGTCCAATAAATATTCAGGACTGATTTCCTTTAGGGTTATTTTTTAATGAAAGCCATTTCACCCGTGAGGAATCTTGGCTTAAATGCAGTGCTATAATTATGAATTATAAATCAAGAAGTATTTCTGATACGCTACCTAACAAAAACACATTCACACAGACTGTTTTCTTTCCATGATAGGATATGTAGGCAGTAGAACTAGATCTGTGCCAGGATCTCTGAGATTCAGTGAAAATAACAGCAAAAGTCCTCAGTTTAATAATTCAGTGAGCTGCCACTAGGAGGCACCCTAAGCGCTCATAAGGATGATTCTCGCGTAATTGTAGCTTTTGCCGACTCTGTGCAGAATACAGACATCATAAAACTAACACACTGGTGTAAGAGGCGATTTAGACCCCTGTAATAAGATCCAGTCCATAAAGTATGTGAAGTTACTGCATCAGCAGTGCACGAAGGCAGAAGTAAAAGAAGTTTCATCCGCTCATTGGAATGGGGAGGAGAATAAAATTTTCAAAGATGAGATGATGTAATCTGTGGTTAAAGGGACCCAAATCCCTTTTTTCCTGATTTTGTCTTGCATCTAACTTTACAGAAGAAGCAAAGAAAGTTTCAGCCAAAGTTACACTTATTTTTATATATGGATTTATTATAATAAATAATACAGTAAATTAGTATAATAAATGGGTTTACTTGGTCCATCATTCTCATTTGACAGAAGCCACCAAGAGTTCTGTTGGCCCGGGCACCCCACTTTAGGGTCTGCACCCTAGATCTGAAGGCAGGTGGCGCCCAGGCCGCTCACCAGCACCCAGGCAGGGCAGGTGTCTGTGTAGGATTGGGGTGTGGCCCTTGGCCACCAGCCTCCCGGTTTGGGGGAGGCCGTGGGCTCTTCGCGCAGCCTGGCAGTTAAAGATGAGACAGACAACAGTCAGGCTGACATTCCCGGGTAGGAGGGAGGGAGTTGGTCAGTTTGGAGAAACCTGGATGGTCTTTGCTGCGCAGGCGAGCAGCATCACTGAGGGGGTCTGTAGGCCCCTGTGGTGTTGGGGGCCCTTCTGGAGAACAGGCAGTAGCTGCCTCCTCTGTGGATCAGCAGTGGGCTGGGGATGCAGACAGGAGAGTCTCTGAGAGAAAGTGATCCACTTGCCTCGGGCCAGTCTGTGAATTTCTTGAGATGATGCTGTTGACTTTTTGCTTTATTTTGTTCTGTTAGTTCATTTCCCTGCTCAGGTTGGTAACTTCTCCCTCTTACTTTCCACTTATTTATGTTTTGCTTCCACCTTTTTATTTTCTCCCACTGCGTAATTCCCATTAGACGTGGTAGCATCTCAGCTCAGAAAATTTTCAGTTTATTTGGAAAATGGGATTAGTTACACATTTGGTGCCTCCAGTGAGAAACGTATCGAGCCACAGGCTTTTCTGTACAGGTGTTCTTTTATCGGGTTACTTACAAATGGAATGATCAAAATTGATAAGAGAATAGAATTTAGAGAGTCCCACGATTTTCAGTCCTCGGGAGAGTTGGAACGGAGCAAAATATTTTGAGCAAGAAGAGGAGTTGGGTAGAAGTGGGTACATTCACCTGAATAAGACATGAGATGCCCCCTGGAGGACAGCTTTCACAGACGGGCTTTCAGAACCAGAGACTGTTTACCAGCCCCTGCCCGTGAGAGACCAGCTGGGGTGTGTGGAGATGGGGCGGGGCCCAAGTTTGCAGGTATTTCCCTTGAGTTCAGTACACACTTCCTGCATGAAACCACTCGCAAAGTCACCGAGGTGGGTCCACAGGCCTGGCAGAAAGTGAGCCCGGCTCCACAGTGAGGCTGGCAACGCACACATCCTTGAGGGTCAGTGGGCATAAACAGTTCCCTGGGACCCCTTGTATTCTGCGCAAGGGCTCCAGGGGGCTGGACCCCAACTCAGCCAGAGCAGTCAGCTGCATCTTTCTGTGTTGGTGTTGCCTGATGAAGTTTTTCCAAAAGAAGGAAAGTCCACTGCTAGAGGACATTTGGGAGAACAGTGATCTCATAAACATATCCCTGGGGGTGAAATATCCTCAGCGAATATCCTGGTGAATCAGGTAGTTCAGAATAAACAGGGGTGAAAATGCCCATAAAATAGGTTGGAAACTGTGAGCCAGGGGCTCTTCTCCTGGAGACCTTGCTTTTTCCCAGGGTGTCTCCCTCCTGGGGGGCCTTTGTCCCCACGTGGTTCCCAGAGAAACGCAGTTAGACACACAGGTCACACTGCTGCATGCCGCAGGAACCTGTGGGACGTTGAGGAGGTAAGATGATGGACCAAGGAAATCGTTCCAGGGGATACATCACTAACTCACCTGCTATAAACACAATGGTCCAAGTAAGGAGGGAGCGTGGAAAAGAGCCAGTCTCAGGAGTAGGACTCGGGTGTGTGCTGCCCCCGCCTACCTGGCCAGGTAGCAGTAGGGAAGCGGGGCTCCTTGTTCTGTAGCTTTGCTGACTGTCAGGTTGCACAAGGCCCAGGCTACATGAGTGAGTCCTGCACTGCAGGGGCGGGTGGAGGTACATGACTGTCATCTCCTAACCTGTTACCCTTCCTGTGGGGTTTTGCTCTTCAGAGGGGCTGCCTTGGTGGCTCAGCTGGTAAAGAATCCACCTGCAATGCAGGAGACCCCAGTTTGATCCCTGGGTCAGGAAGATCCCCTGGAGAAGGACATGGCAATCCCCTCCAGTATTCTTGCCTGGAGAATCCCATGGACAGAGGAGCCTGGCGGGCTACAGTCCATGGGGTCACAAAGAGTCGGATACGACTGAGCAACTTTCACTTTCTTCCGTTAACAGAGTCAGCTCACATCAATTTCCATGCAAATACACATGCATATTTCATGTGTCATCTATTTATATATATTTAAATGTTCATGTTCCTGACTAGGATAACACTTGTTTGTGAAAATACAGAAAAGTGTGAAGGAAGCCAGTTAAAATCACCTGTGATCCCCCCACCTCGTGATAAACGTTCTATGTCCATCTCGTCAAACCAGTCATTTAATACTTCACAAGCAAAGTTGGCACTTTATTCTGAACCCTCGTTAATAACCTGCTTTAAAAAGACCCCCGAACAATTTCTACATGGTTTACTTTCCTCGGTGTCTTTATGACTTCTCAGCACTCCTTTCTCCGCCAGCATCTGCCAGCCTGGATTCACCAACCCCAGAGACAGGAGGTGGTCTCCAGACCCCGCCCCTTGTTGAGATCTCTTCCCTAAATATCTGGGTGCCCCTGCTGCCCTGGTTCTGGGCATTTAGACCAGCATCTCTGGTTCTGACCGTTTAGACCAGGAACGTCAGCTGTGGCGTCCCTGGGCCTTCCTGGGAGTGGTGTGTGTGCAGGATAAAGTCCAGGAGGCCTGGCTGCATCTACTGCCCGTGTGCACGTGACATCCTTCACCTGTCAGCAGCCCCCTTCCCGAATCTCTGATCACCAGGGAGCTGAGGCTACAGACTGGCCTGCAGGTTGGTAGACTGGGAGACGCAAGTCTATCTGCTTGGTGCATCGATTCCTCTTGGGAAATAAAGGAATTGATACCAATAGATACAGCTGACAAAAATCACAAAGGGCCATATAGGCTCCTTTTATGGATCCCCTTTTCTTTTCTGGAAGATTAGCAAAAGTAAGCTGCACTTATAAAGATCCATTCCTAAATCTCATGTATCCATTTTCCCAACTACAAAGCCTTCTTAAAAAAAAAAAAGCCTAAATTGAGAGACAAGTCTTAAAATGGTCTTTTTTTTTTTTTTATGAATGAAAAGTCATTCAGAATTTTATTCAAACTAATCAGAAAAGCTGCTGGATGGGGACTGGGGGGAAGGCAGTATGCCTTTGGTGGGCTCCCCCCATCAGTGCTAGGAAAATTAGTCTTGAAATGACAGATTGCACAGCCGCGGCCTGAGATGGTGTGGCGGGTGAGAGGTACCTCCCCCCCAACCCCCAAAGTATTCACGTCAGAGTCCCTGGCCTGTCAGTTCAGTCGCTCAGTCATGTCTGACTGTTTGTGACCCCATGGACTGCAGCACGCCAGGCCTCCCTGTCCATCGCCAACTCCCAGAGCTTACTCAAACCCATGTCCATTGAGTCAGTGATGCCATCCAACCATCTCATCCTCCGTCGTCCCCTTCTTTTCCCACCTTCAGTCTTTCCCAGCATCAGGGTCTTTTCCAGTGAGCCAGTTCTTCACATCAGGTGGCCAAAGTATTAGAGTTTCAGCTTCCACATCAGTTCTTCCAATGAATATTCAGGACTGATCTCCTTTAGGATGGACTGGTTGGATCTCCTTGGAGTTCAAGGGATTCTGGAGAGTCTTCTCCAGCACCACAGTTCAAAAGCATCAATTTTTTGGCAATGTGGATCTACCTTAAGAGGCAGGAAGGGGTTTGCAGGGTGGTTAAGCATCTTCAGAGTGGGGATCGTGGACCATCCCCTTTGGGCCCTGAAAGGAGCTGCTTTTATCCTCTTGAGGCGGCGGCGTGGACCCGAGCGCACGCGCAGTGGAGGACCAGAGGAGGGTGGGGCGGAGGGATCCCAAGGCCGCCGTGATGGAACCACAAGCCAGCAGATGCCGGGGAAGTAGGAAACGGGTTCTCCCTGGAGCCTCCGGCGAGCCCACCCCTGCCAGCACCCCGACTTCAGCCCAGATGTTAGGTTCTCAGCATCCAGAGCTGGGAAAGAATAAAGACCTCCGCTGATTGCAAGCCACCAGTACTGCGGGGATTTGTTAGGGCGGCCCGGGGAAGCTCCTGCCGAAGGAAAGGGGCCAGCGGCCGCAGGAAGGCAGGAGGAAACCGTGCCTGAGGTGGAGATGCTGAGCTCCGGTGATGCAGCGGCCGAGGGGGGTCTTCCAGGGAGGGGTGACCCAACCGTCAGGGGCCGACGCAGCCCTCGCCAGGCGGGGTGGTCAGACTGCTGGCCATTTCTCAGCAGTTCCATGAAGTCAGGGCTCTAGACACCTTGTGCGATCGAGGGGCTCTTTGTTTTAATTTTTGCCGCTTCGCACTCCCTTCCCCACTACGGCCTTCCGGCTCTCACCACCTCACCAGTGACTGGCCCCTGTCCATTGGCCACTCTGCATGCTGGTCCTGCCCTCACCTGCCACCCTCCGTGACACCTGCCACCCCGTCCCGGGGCAGCTGCCCTTCCTCCTCGTCTGTGGGTTCCTCCCCTGCCCAGCCCCTTTGTTGACGGTGGAATTTACTGAGGCCCCGTCCTGGGCCCTTGCATCTTCTCTCTTCGGTCATCTCAGCGGCAGATCCCTTTCATTGATTCAGTGGATGGATTTCATGCACAAGAAATTGCATTAGCTGCTTTTGCCAGGCAGCTATGAAAAGCAGTGTGGAGACCCACCATTGGTATTGGCCCGAGTTGCCTTCCGCCAGCATCACTGAGTGCTGTGTGTATACCTTAGTGTGCTGGCTGCATGACTCCAGGCGTTTGCCCGCCGCCCGGAGGTGCCACAGTGACTGCAGGTCCACATGATGATGGCTAGCCACAGTGGGCACTGGCCAGAACTTACGTGTTGTGCCTTCCCAGAACCTGGCAGCTGTTGTCTGCCCCATCTAGCTTTTTCAGAACAGGAAAAGACATGCCAAAAATTGTGCAGCTGATTTGGGAAAGTTTGTAGATGATTGGAAAAGCATTTGAGTATGAGTCCAGGGTTCAGAGGGGGTTCCCTTAGTAGCTCACCTGGTAAAGAATCTGCCTTAACGTGGGAAACAAACCCTGGTCCAATTTCTGGGTCGGGAAGGTCCCCTGGAGAAGGGATAGGCTACTCACTCCAGTATTCTTGGGCTTCCCTGGTGATCCAGACGGTAAAGAATCCTCCCGCAATGTGGCAGGCCTGGGTTCAATCCCTGGGTTGGAAAGATCCCCTGGAGGAGGGCATGGAATCCCACTCCAGTATTCTGGCCTGGAGAATCCCCAGGAACAGAGGAGCCTGGAGGGCTACAGTCCATGGGGTCGCAAAGAGTCAGACGCGACTGAGCAGCAGCAGCCAGGGTTCCGAACGTTTCCCCATTTTAGTTTTATTACATGTTTTATTTTATCATTCAACTCTTCTACCTGTTTCCATATAAGTTGTAGGGGAATTGAAAACAGATTCATCCAGGCTTTCGAAAAACAAGCCACAGAACTCAGGTGGAAATTTAACTATTCTAGTCAGACGATGGTTGAAGTAAATGGAACATCTCAAAGCCCAGATGTCTCTTACAACTTTGCTAATGACAAGACAAGCTGAGCTGTTGCTAATGACACGAGACGCCGAGGAACTTCAATTTCTCTTGACGAACTTCCTGCTCAATCCAATAAAGACAGCTGTTACCAAATCTCTACCAGCGCAAGTGCTCGTGAATTCAATAGGTATTGAATCATCATCTCAGATGGTGCTGAGTCCATTACCAAGAAACCATCGCCTCCGGGTGGCCTGGGGATGGATGCTGGGCTGGACCACAGAACACTTGGCTCCATCTTCATCTTCCTGCCATTCAGGATGATTCAGCCCATCACCTTCTCAGTGTACCCAGCTGTGGGGTGGGGACCACTGCCCATTGTTACTTCTCCCTAGGGATGCCCAGGATAACGAAGGCATCTGGGCTTGCTTGGGGGACTTCAGAAGAGAATCCCCACCTATCCTGGAAGTAGCAGACGGCCTTGGGAGCTGGGCTTTCAGAGGTAGGAGCTGGTCCCGCTGGCCCTCCGGGAGGTCCTGGAGCCCTTCGCCCTCTCCTTACCTGTCCAGTTCTCCCCCGATGTAGGACAAAATGCACTGAGTCTTCTCTCTCTGCTTTCCCCCTTGTGTTCTGGATGCAGACTAACTCACCATACATTCTGATTCTTTTAAATCACACCTACTTGTTCATTAAAACCGATTCTAGAGGACCTGCTGAATTGACTCATAAGTCACATTCTCCTCTGTGACAGGGGTGAGTTGGCCAGGGGAGAGGGAGTGTCTCTGGGTAACCAGTGTGTGTGTGTCTGTCTGTCTGTGTGTTCAGTTGCTTCAGTCGTATCCGACTCTTTGCAACCCTACGGACTGTTGCCCGCCAGACTCCTCTGTCCTTGGGATTCTCCAGGCGAGAATGCGAGAGTGGGTTGCTATGCCCTCCTCCAGGGGATCTTCCCAACCCAGGGATTGAACCCAAGTCTCCTGTGGCTCCTGCATTGCAGGTGGATTCTTTACCGCTGAGCCACCAGGGAAGCCCCAGTCGCAATGTACTATTAATTAACTGAGTTTCCTGGTTGCCTTTCTTTTCCTCATACCTAAAGAAAAATTAAGTCCTTCTTATAAATATTACCAAAAATTCATTGAAGAGGTCTTTTTTTCCCTTGGTTAAGATGAATATCTCTTCATCTCACCTGCTGATCATTTCCACTGGTCTCTTTTCCTAGAATCCTTAGCAAAAAATAAACAGCATGGAGAGATAGTACGTAGTCACTAGTTATTGCTTGAATAAAAGCTCAATTTCGTAGTCTTGCCCACACTGATGTATTCTGCAGTGAAACATCCAGACCTATGAGCTGCTTTGTATTAAGTTTTGAAATGGAAATTCAAATAGTAGATGCCTTTTCTCAGAATGTTCTACAGTCCTCTGCCTCTACCCCAGCCCCTGAATATGGATACATCTAATTCAGAACCCATGGCTGGAAAATTCACAAAGCAAACAGTACATCCACGGTCGTTTTAAGAATCCTCAGTGCTGTTTCCTCCATTTCTGGATGAGGAGACAGGCGCTGTGGACAGAGGGCCTGTGACCACAGGGTGAGTGGTTCAGCTGAGACGTGGGTTCATGTGTCTCCAGCTTTTGTAAAGGATGGTGCCTAAGGGTCCTGTGCTCTGCTCCACGGGGATTCGGGCAGGACAAGTAGGTGATGGAAAAGCACAAATCAAAGATCGCAGCCTTGGAGTGTGTATCCTGAACATTGCTGATAGCAAAGCAAAGCAGCGACTAGGAAATGCAGCCTTTAAAATGGAAATGACGCCGGGGCTGGAAGTGGAGCTGGGTGTAAATGCAGTAATTAAAATAGTTATCAGGCGGCTCCTAATTACCTTCGCTCCGGCAGGCCGCCTTTATCTTTATGATCGGTGCTTGCGTTCCAATCAGAGCTTTCAAATGAACTTATTTTGGTATTTTCCGCGAAGTCTCAGAGTCAAAAGCAGATGGTTCTAAAGTAATTACTCACCCTTTTTCTTCCTGTGGAAGAGAATTAAGATGAGAGAGACGCATGGCAGTGGGGGAAAACCCTAAGGAGATGCTGGGAGTCGTGGGCTGGTCCGTTCACTCTCATCCCCGAGTTCCTCCCTGGGCACGGAAACACGGCCACCTGCGCCTCCCGAGGCCACAGTTCACGGGCCGCTCGGGAAAACTCAGAGCTGCCTTCTGAGATCGAATTTGATTTTTCATGGAAAGGAGTCCCCCGCTGTAAATTCTGGGAATGGTCGAGGGGGAGGTCAAGGTGTCGTGATGAAAATAAGACGGTGGGTCGAATGCAGCTCCAGTCTTCCTGCCTGTAGAATCCCATGGACAGAGGAGCCTGGTGGGCTACAGTCCATGGGGTCACAAGAGTCGGGCAAGCCTGAGTGACTTTCAGTTCAATTCAGAATGCAGCACTAGACTGGACATTGGCCAACAGCCTCGTGATGCAAAGGAGGAAAGTACAGAGCTCCATCTTGGAGCCTCCGGCCCTGCCTGGTGTCCACCTGAGGACCAGAGATGACGGAGAGGACCTGTAATACGGGGCACCGAGTTTCGGGGAGGGCCACCCTCAATGGGAGAAGATTAGCATTGATGTTGCCTTCATTTGAGCCCCAGTGGCTGGTATGACTGCCGTGAGAGCATTTTAAACCAGCAGAGGTCGTAGGGTTTTACTAGGAGACAAATCAAAGCCGTTCTCCAGTCCTGGATGAGCGGCATTCTTTCCACTGGGACAAGATGAGCAGCATCTCCAGGATGAGCCTCCACGGAAGCTTCGTAGACCGTGCTTTCCTCGGGCAGCAGCCTTGTTCTCCAACGGCCGGGAGGCCAGCTCTCACCCCCGTGAGTCTGAGAAGCTCCACGGTCCTTCCTCCCCCGAGATGTCCAACTCACCGCCTGTGTCTTGCTGTTCTGCATTTCCTCTGCGGTTCTCGGATGGGGTCTTTGGGAGGGCCTTTACTGTGTCTCCTCTCTGGGGAGGACAGGCTGGATTTTGCAGAGAAACGAGGTGTCAAGACACGTGATGCCCGGGGCTCTTCCCGAGCCACAGGGATGAAATGCGCAGCTGACTGCGATGGAGTAGCGCTCCACACACTCCGTCCTGTGGTCAGCAGGGACCCTGGCTTTTTTTCTGTGGGTCGTGGGGACAAAGAGAAGCCCCCCTCCATCTCCACCTCCAGCCTCCTCTGTGGCCTGGCTGGCTGAGCTCTTTGCCTGCTGTTGGCACAAAAGGCGACTCCCCCACTGCCAAGCCTGCATCCACCTCCATCAGCATCTCAGACCCTGACCCTGGGGATGGATGTTGTCCAGCCAGTCATCTCAGCTTTCCACCCGCACCCCCCACACACTCCCCTGTAGGTGACCCGTGGTATAGTGGCTGTTGGGAAAAAGCCCTTGCTCCAAGAAAGGATGTGTTTTAAATATTTAGGGCTGAAAGGAAACGATAATCCACTTACTTGGTTCAGCTAATAAATATGGCAGTAAGACAAATAGGGCGGAATGTTTGCATTTGTGCCTGTAGGCGGTGGGTTTCCAAGGTGTTCACTGTGCTATGCAGTACTTTTTTCAGTGATGCTTCCACATGAAAATGTTCTTAATAGAGCAGATTTTGGGAGCAGCCAGTTGTTTCTGCTGTGGATTGGGACGGGGGGGCGCCGCCTGGGACTCTCCTGGCTCCGTCCTGGGCTTTGCCTCCATTCCCTCTGAACTAAGGCATCTGCACGTGCCCCTCTGATCCTAGGGGTCCCAGCGCATCTCCCCCCTCGCTCAGGCTGGACAGCTGGGGCCGTTCTCCCCCTCTCTGCCTTCCTTCCTGTGTGCCCTTCACCGAGTTCCGTTGGTTTAGCTGCCCGGTTCTGTGGTCACTTACCTGTGTGACCCCCGCCCCCAGTGCCCTGGCCTGGGCCGCTGCCCTGCACCCCAGGCTCCTCTCCGCACTTCACATTTTGTAGATGTCTCCCTTCCCCCTCTAGTCCTTCTGCCATGCTTTTTTTTTTTTTTTTTGCTCTTTGTACCACGCAGCATGCGCAATCTTAGTTCTCTGACCAGGGATCGAACCTGCAGCCCCTGCGGTGCAGCATCGTAACTACTCGGCTGCCAGGGAAGTCACTTTCTGCTGTGCTTTTAAAATTCAGGTCTAATCAGACTGCGCACCTCCTGTTGTCTTTCTGAGACTCCCCACTCTTCTTGGGGTGGAGACCCCCATCTGTGAGTCCTGAGAGGCTCCTGGCTCCCATGGCCCCCCGCCACCAGCCCCCACACCTCTCAGCATCTACCCTTCTCCCTACTCCAGGCTCCTCCCTCTTCCTCCCGCACCCGCCTCGCCTCTGGTCCCTGAAGCCCCTCTCTTCTCCAGGGTGCAGACCTGGGATCCGGACCCTGAAGTCTGCCTCTCTGCAGCCCCTGTGCCCGGGGCGAGGTGCCGGGTCCCGCAGGCAATGGGTACTGTAGGGCACCTGCCGTGAGTCGGTCATGGTACAAAGATCAGAGCAGGTCCTGATAAAGAGTAAGGGGCTCCACGGGCTTCGTGGTGAGGGTCCATCTGGGCGCCTTGCTCCCTGCCTGGACTGGACTCTGCGGGAGTCAGCAGGGACCACGTCCAGACCATCAGCCTGCCCGCCCCCGGCTTCGTCCCCGTCATCCCTGCGCCTGTGTTCCCTCTGCATGAGGCTGGCTCATTTCCTGTGCTTCGTCTCATCACGTGACTCACTCCTCGGACCACCCCCCTTCTCCTGCGAGGCATATGCGGAGGTGGAAACAGGCCCTGAATCTGGGTCACCACTGCAGAGCTGAGAGGGGAACCCATGTGCTTCTCTGTTGCACTGACTACCTTGTAAATACTTTTAAAGAGAGATTAGTTTTTTTTTTAACTGGAATATAATTGTTTTACAGCATTGCACTAGTTTTCTGCTGTACAACGAAGTGACTCGGCTGCATATACGTAATATCCTCTCCCCGCTCCCAGCCCACCCCTCTAGGTCATCACGGAGCCCCGAGCTGAGGTCCCTGTGCTGTGAGCAGCTTCCCACTAGCTGTGTGCTTCACACATGGCAGTGTAGACGTGTCAATGCTACTCTCCCAGTTGGCCCCACACACCTCTCGCCCACGTGTCCACACGCTCTCTACGTCTGTGTTTCTATTCCTGCCTTGGAAATAGACTCATCTGTGCCACTTTTCTAGATTCCATACACATGTTAATATACGATATTTGTTTTGTTTTTTTCTTTCTGACTTACCTCTCTATGACAAACTAATCAGTTCAGTTCAGTTGCTCATTTGTGTCCAACTCTCTGCGACCCCATGAACTGCAGCACGCCAGGCCTCTGTCCACCGCCAACTCCCAGGGTTCACTCAAACTCATGTCCATTGAGTTGGTGATGCCATCCAACCATCTCATCCTCTGTCATCCCCTTCTCCTCCTGCCCTCAATCTTTCCCAGCATCAGGGTCTTTTCCAATGAGTCAGTTCTTTGCATCAGGTGGCCAAAGTATTGGAGTTTCAGCTTCAACATCAGTCCATCCAATGAATATTCAGGACAGATTTCCTTTAGGACGGACTGGTTGGACAAACTAATTTGATTGATAAATATTTGCCTAAAATTTCAATGGAGTCATCAGCAAAGAATCCTCAGGAACTTGAGGAACCCTCACTAGAGGACTTGGGAAAGGAAATCTTAATAGAAGCATTGATGAGTTTGTTTTTTTTTTTTTGCCTTGTGAGTGAGTGCTCAGTCACGTCCGAATTTTGGCGGCCCCATGGACTTTAGCCCGCCAGGTGCATCTGTCCTTGGAATTTTCCAGGCAGGAGTACTGGAACAGATTGCCATTTCCTACTCCAGGGGATCTAACTGACTGACCTAGGGATGGAATCCACGTCTTTCTGAGATCCAATTCAGTGCCATCAAAAAAAGTTACCTGTTTAATTTTTATTTTGAGATTTGGGCTTTTGGCTGCAAGTCATGGATGTTTGTAATCTGAGAGCAGTTTGTGATTAATATCGTGTTTTCCATACCCTATCAAGTATTTCTCATCGTGGTCTATTTTCCGGAAGCTCCTTAAATGGCGTATTTGGCTGCCCTAGAACAGGGATTGGTGATGGACAGAGAGGCCTGGGGTGCTGCAGTCCATGGGGCCGCAAAGAGTCGGACACGACCGAGTGACTGAACTGCGCTGAACTGAGAACATGCCAGACAGTTCTTAGATGCTCAAAAAGATTTTCAGCCCTGGAGCCCAAGCCTTTCCGGAAGGTCGATGACAGAGGCGGCCACTAGATGGCAGTCCTGCCACAGGCAGACCAGAGCCGCCTGATCTGGTCTGGTCTTCCCTTCAGGTGAGATAATCAACTCAGCGCTTTGCAGACTGAAGGTGGTGAGGTGATGCTCCACATCCATTTTCATTTGAATGATACAGTGAGTTAGATCAGGCAGAAAGCGGATGCGATAGGGAACTGGAAGCTCATGGCAGAGACACTGTCAGCTCCCGAAACAGCGGGACCCAGGGTTCTAAGCCCCTGCACTGCTTTTGAGCAGTGTCCTCTCCAGCTCCTCTGAGTGGACAGGCACACTTCATAAAGTTTGCACCCAATGGGAAAATACTTGGGGAGCCTGAATTCTTGTTGAAGGGTTGGACTGAGTAGTTGCATTAGAGAACATGTGCAAAGCTCTTCACACGAGGCTCAGGACATTGGCATCCGGGTGTCCACTCATAAAGTTGTCTGGAACAGAAGGTGGCAAGTCCCCTGGAGTGGCTCTGCCTTCCCCTGTCACCGGGTCTGCCATCTCTCTTGATACAGATGGGCCCGATTTATTTCCAGACAATAGTTGATTCTCTTCCTTTTTCTTTTTTACAGCTTTAAAAAAATAAGTTGAAGAATGTAGGTCTAGAAAAATGAATAGCTGCAGTAGGTAACCAGCACACCAGATAATCAGTGGCCGACGCAGCAAAAAATACATTTCCGCAGAAAATTGGATTTTGCACATAAAACTTAGTACTACTAATAAAGACAGGTCATTACCAAGTTTTAAGCCAAATAAGCAAACTCAAAGAGATCTGCTGTCAGAGTGAATCTCGGTGGCTTCCTAGGTTTTCTTTTTTTTTTTTTTGGAGACGTGTAAATCAGTTTTGTGTAGCGGGCGCACGACGGGTTTGCAGAATTCATCCTGCCCCTTCTGACGCTGGGCAGAGCGCCTGGTGCTGGGTGATTTACAGTCTGGTGGCAAGGTATGTTTATATTTAAGCTGTGCAACGGTGTAGCTAATGAGAAAGATAAGAAATTTATAGTTCCTGGTGATTGATAGGATTACTGCCTCGGCATTAATTGAAACCTGAGGGATCACAGCTGTGGGCTCAAGTTGGTAGGGGTGAGGGGGGATTACTTCAAGTAAAAGGGAAACTTTCAGATTTGCTTCTGAACATTTGAAAGATAATTTTCCCGCTGACAGTCTGGTTGGTGATAGAAACAGTTGTTCCTTGCCAAGGCTTGGGTAATTACATGGTGATAATTACAGTATTTGTTCTGTAACCTCCCTATGGTAGGTGGTTATAAGTGTGGGGAAAAAATTAAAGACTGTGGAGTTTTTTAAATGGCTTTAAAATTTTACATGGAGAATAATAAAATTCTCTATGGTTACTCTTTGCTAAATATTCTCTGGACTATTAAAGATGTTAGGGGGGGAAGGAAAAAAAAAAAACGAACTAATAATGTCAGAGGCGAACCTCTGCTATTAGATATGCCTTAAAATTCCCACCGATGGCGCCTCGTCTGGGTATTTTCTAAAGTAGTCTCTGAGACTTACCCAGTCTCTCACTTTTTAAATGCACCATTCTTGTTGGAGCTCGGTCTTGTGAAAATGTCTAAATTTTCCCATTAAGTGCTTAAAAAGTAATAAAACTACAGTCATTAGACTTCACTCATCAGAGTTATATCAGGAGGAATCTTCTCCCGTGCCATAAATCTGAGCACGGGTTCGACATTCATACCCCTCAGATTCATTTCCTGGAAATGGACGTTTGAAGGTAAATGGCTTAAGTAGGGCAGTTTAAATTTTTAATACAATCTTATTGTAACTGTTAGCACATGATTAAAGTGCAAAGGGGCCTTCTGTGTTTTGCAAGATTTATAATAAACGTCCTGGGATGCCTCTTGTATGCTGAACTAGAAATATTAACAGCAGTTCAATGCGGATAAAGGCCAGAACGAAGGGTCAAGTCTTGATTACAAAGTAAATCAGGCTTTCGGAGCGCAGGTATCTTTTCAGGGGATGCTTGTGAATTCCTGTCTTGTTAAGTTTCCGGGTGCCTAGAAGCTGTCAGAGGCCAGAGAGGGCTCAAGCCCTCCTTTGAGCCATTTCACAGCCAGGGCACGCTGTTGGGAAAATCCATACATCAGTCTTCCGGACACCAGTTTGCTTTTGGAGATGTGTTCGTAAAGGAGCCTTCTCATCAGATGTCTCTTTCTTGGGCGGAACACCTCTGCTTTGTGAGGAGATGCGGGGTTCCTTCTATGGGACCCAGGAGACTTGAGGCCGTGACTGCTGCCCACTGTGACAGTCTCCTTCTGCAGACCCGGGACACAGCAGCATTCCTCTGTCCACTGTGAGTTGCTGGTGTTCGTGGGCTTGTTTTAAGGCTTCTGACGGGATGGCAGGACTGGCTCTTCATTGAGGGGCCAGCCTCAGCCCAGGAGCACAGATGGAGCTGGGCAGGGTGCCGGCAGCTCGAGGTGAAAGCGTCACCATTAACTTCACAGGCCTGGAGGCCCAGACATCGTGCGTGTGTGTTGGGTGGCGGCGTGGGGGGTTGGTAATGCGTTTAAAGGATGCCTTTAGCTACTGTGGGGCTTCCCTGCTGGCTCAGACAGTCAAGAATCTGCCTGTGTTGGAGTGAAAGTGAAAGTTGCTCAGTCATGTCCGACTCTTTGCGACCCCACGGACTGTACTGATGGAATTCTCCAGGCCAGAATACTGGAATGGGTAGCCTTCCCCTTCTCCATGGGATGTTCTCAACCCAAAGATCAAACCCAGGTCTCCCGCATTGCAGGTGGATTCTTTACCAGTTGAGCCATAAGAGAAGCCTAAGAATACTGGAGTGGGTAATCTCTCCCTTCTCCAGGGGATCTTCCCGACCTAGGAATCGAACTGGGGTCTCCTGCATTGCAGGCAGATTCTTTACCAACTGAGTTATCAGGAATGTGGGTTCAATTCTTCGGTCACTAACATCCCCTGGAGAAGGAAATGGCAACCCACTGCAGTATTCTTGCCTGGAGAATTCCTTGGACAGAGGAGCCTGGTGGGCTATAATCCATGGGGTCATAAACAGTTGGACATGACTGAGTGATGAACACTTTCACTTTAGCTATTGTATACTTTATCTCCCTCTTTTTTTTTTTTTGCCCATCAAAAGAGAAATCCGTGTTAAATACCTTTCTCATCTATCCTTACATATTTTTCTTGGAAAAAGGAAAAAAGTCTCTGGATTTTCTAAACTGTCTCTGACCATGCCCTTCTTAACATATTGAGTTTTTAGGCTGTAATTGCCTTTTACCCCTGCGTCTGAGCCAGGGATGGATTTGGGATGTCAGCAGTGAAGAGAGAGTGTTCCCCTCAAATTGTTTTCTCTAATTCTTGTGATAGATGCTAATGGTTGGGTTATTAACTAGCACACACTTGAGTCTTTTTTCTCTGTTCACGTGGGTATCTTTTCTCTCAAAGTGAATTCCCCGAAGCTTCATCAGAAGAGCTGATGCTGTATGTAAACGTGCACGTCATTACGAGATACAGTGTCACATGTAGCAGTATCAGTGGAAGAGCCGCAGAGTGTAAACTTCCTTCTCTGAATAACTTGATAAAATTCACAGTCACTTCCTTCTTTCATTGTATGATCACCTTGACGGGTGTTAAAGCAGCGGGGTTGTGTGTTTGATTTTCACACTTTTCAACACTGATATGATGTGTTGAAGTTGCAGTGTGACTTTTGCCCGTGTTAAGCATCACTGATCATCCTGCAGCCATAGACTGGGCGTCGGGTCAGAGCCTACGTCTGTTCTTGGGCTCTGAAATCGTGCAGATGATGGCTGCAGCCATGAAATTTAGATGATTGCTTTTTGGAAGGAAAGCTACGACAAAACTAGACAGTGTATTAAAAAGCAAAGGTGTCACTTTGCCAACAAAGGTCCATCTAGTCAAGGCTATGGTCTTTCCAGTGGTCATGTACAGATGTGAGAGTTGGACTGTAAAGAAGGCTGAGTGGCGAAGATTTGATGCTTTTGAACTGTGGTGCTGGAGAAGACTCTTGAGAGTCCCTTGGACTGCAAGGAGATCCAACCAGTCCATCCTAAAGGAAGTCAGTCCTGAATATTCATTGGAAGGACTGATGCTGATGCTGAAGCTCCAGTACTTTGGCCACCTGATATAAAGAGCAGAGTCATTGGAAAAGACCCTGATGCTGGGAAAGATTGAAGGCAGGAAGTGAAGGGGACGACAGAGGATGAGATGGTTGGATGGCATCCCCGACTCAATGGACGTGACGTTGGGCAAACTCTGGGAGTTGGTGAGGGACAGGGAGGTCTGGCATGCTGCAGCCCATGAGTCACAAAGAGTTGGACACGACTTGATGACTGAACACCAGCAGGACCTTGCTGTCTTCAGCTGTAAGTGCTGGGATTATGCGTTGCATGTCGCTGCTAAGTCTTCAACATTTTACATCATTGGGATACAGATGACAACTTTTTCTCACCTGCGGCCATGTGTGTAGGTTGAGGTGCGAGGAGGTCTGTGACTTGTTTTCATGGTGTCCACCATGGATTTTTTTTTTTTTTTAATTCCATTTTTCTCAGGGAGTTTGAATCATGATGTCGCCAAGGGCAACGTTCCTCAGTTTTTGTTAATGAAGGATGTTTTCTTAGGGTGGATTAAAGGAAGACTCCCATGTGTAGAAAGAGTTTTGAGCTATGGTTTAAAGAGGCATTATGACCTCTTATCTACTGCTAACACATGCACCCCAGGTCAGGCACATTGAGAAAAAGGTGTAATGTTCTTAAAAAATGGGCACTATGCTCCTTTCCAACCCTTGGCAGGACCAGAGAAGTCTGGGATATGAATTTGGAGTTTGCGACTGACATATATATACAGTACTGTATGGCACAGGGAAATCTACTCAAGGCTCTGTGGTGACCTAAATGGGATTGTTGTTGTTCGGTAGCTAAGTCATGTCCGACTCTCTGTGACCCCACAGAATGCGGCACACCAGACTTCCCTGTCCTTCACTAACTGCCTGAGTTTGCTCAGATTCACATCCATTGAGTCGGTGATGCCATCCAACCATCTCATCCTCTGCCCTCCCCTTCTCCTCCCACCTTCAATCTTTCTCAGCATCAGGGTCTTTTCAAATGAGTCAGTTCTTTGCATCAGGTGGCCAAGGTATTGGAGCTTCAGCTTCAGGATCAGTCTAGGTTTCTCAGGAGACAGGTGAGGTGGTCTGGTACTCCCATCTCTTTAAGAAATTTCTGCAGTTTGTTGTGATCCACACAGTTAAAGGCTTTAGTGTAGTTGATGAAGTGGAAGTAGATGTTTTTCTGGAACTCCCTTGCTTTCTCCATGATCCAGTGAATGTTGACAATTTGATCTCTGGCTCCTCTGCCTTTTCTAAACCCAGCTTGTAATCTGGAAGTTCTCAGTTCAGGTACTGCTGAAGCCTAGCCTAAAGGATTTTGAGCATGACCTTGCTAGCATGTGAGATGAGGCAATTGTAGGGTAGCTTGAACAATCTTTGGCATTGCCTTTCTTTGGGGTTGAATCGAAAATGATCTTTTCCAGTGCTAAGGCTCCTACTGAGGTTTCCATATTTGCTGACATGTTGAGTCAGCACTTTAATAGCATCATCCTTTACGATTTGAAGTAACTCAACTGGAATTCCATCAGCTCCACTAGCTTTGTTCATAGTGATGCTTCCTAAGGCCCACTTGACTTCACATTCCAGGATGTTCAGCTCTAGGTGAGTGACCACACCATCTTGGTTATCTGGGTCATTAAGACCCTTTTTGTTCAGTTCTTTTGTGTATTCTTGCCACTTCTTAGTCTCTACTGCTTCTTTTAGCTCCTTACAATTTCTGTCCTTTTTCATGCCCATTCTTGCATGAAAATTTCCCTTGATATCTCCAGTTTTCTTGAAGAAATCTCTAGTCTTTCCCATTCTGTTGTTTTCCTCTATTTCTTTGCTTTGTTCATTTAAGATGGACTTCTTATCTCCTCTTACTATTCTCTGTAACTCTGCCTTCAGTTGGGTATATCTTTCCCTTTCTCCTTTGCCTTTGTCCTCTCTTCTTTCCTTAGCTATTTGTAAAGCCTCCTCAGACAACCACTTTGCCTTCTTGTATTTCTTTTTTTCTTTGGGATGGTTTTGGTTACTGCCTCCTATACAGTGTTATAAACTCCCATCCATAGTTCTTTAGGCACTCGAGCTACCAGATCTAATCCCCTCAATCTATTTGTTACCTCCATTATGTAATCATAAGGGGTTTGATTTAGGTTGTACATGAATGGCCTCGTGGTTTTCCCTACTTCAACTGAAGCCTGAATTTTGCAATAAGAAGTTCATTATCTGAGCCACAGCGACCTCACCGCAAAGAATATAATCAGTCTAATTTTGTTGTTGACCATCTGGTGATAGCCATGTGTAGAGTCATCTCTTGAGTTCTTGGAAAAGGGTGTTTGCTATGACCAGCACGTTCTCTTGACAAAACTCTATTAGCCTTTGCCCTGTTTCATGCTGTATTCCAAGGCCCAACTTAACCTGTTACTCTAGGTATCTCTTGATTTCCTACTTTTGCATTCTAATCCCCTTATGATGAAAAGGATATCTTTTTTTGGTGTTAGTTCTGTAAGGTCTTGTAGGTCTTCATCGAACCGTTCAGCTTCAGCTTCAGCTTCTTCAGCTTTAGTGGTTGGGGTATAGACTTAGATTACTGTGATTTGAATGGTTTGCCTTGGAAACGAACAGAGATCATTCTGTCGTTTTTGAGGTTGCATCCAAGTACTGCGTTTCAGACTTTTTTGTTGACTTTGAGGGCTGCTCCAGCTCTTCTAAGGGATTCTTGCCCACAGTAGTAGATATAATGTTGTCTGAATTAAATTTGCTCATTCCTGTGAATTTTAGTTCACTGATTCCTAAGATGTCAGTGTTCACTCTTGCCATCTCCTGCTTGACCGTGTCCTTCCAATTTATCTTAATTCATGGACTTAACATTCCAGGGTCCTATGCAGTCTTGTTCTTTTCAGCATTTGGACTGTACTTTCACCACCAGACTCATCCACAACTGAGCGTCACTTCCACTTTGGCCAAGCCACTTCTTTCTTTCTGGAGATATTAGTACTTGCCCTCCACTCTTCCTCAGTAGCATATCGGACACCTTCCAACCTGGGGGGCTCGTCTTCTGGCATCGTATCTTTTTGCTTTTTCATAGTGTTCATGGGGTTTTCGTGGCAAGAATGCTGGGGTGGTTTGCCTTCTCCAGTGGACCATGACTTGTCAGAACTCTTCACTATAACCTGTCCGTCTTGGGTGGTCCTGCACGGAATGGCTCTTAGCTTCATTGAGTTACACAAGCCTCTTTGCCATCACCAGGCTTTGATCCATGAAGGGGGACCTAAGTAGGAAAGAAATCCAAAAAAGAGGGGATGTATGTATACATATAGCTGATTCCCTTTGCTCTACGGTAGACACTAACACAACATTGTGAAGCAACTCCACTCCAATAAATTTTTTTTTTAAGGAAGTTTATGATAATTAGATGTTACTTGTAGAGAAGCTCACCGTCATATCCAGGGACCTTCTGTGTTTCACTGGGAAGAGAAAAAGGCTTTGTAACCATGATTCTAGTAGCTCAGTGTGCCAGGGCTGATGTGTGTTTGAAAACTCGTTATTTTGGATGTATTCACAAAACATGATGTTGAGTGAAAGCAGGCTTTCATACTAAATGAATGATTCCATTTATAGGAGGTTCTGTGAATACAACAGGCAAAGTAATCTGCTGTTAAAAAAAATCAGGGAGGGTGGTTGCAAGGGAGTGAGAAGGGCTGGTAGAGAGGATTTGGGGTGACGTAGGCTAGGAGGTGGAGAAGGCAGTGGCACCCCACTCCAGTACTCTTGCCTGGAAAATCCCATGGATGGAGGAGCCTGGTGGGCTGCAGTCCATGGAGTTGCAAAGAGTCAGACACGACTGAGCAATTTCACTTTCATGCATTGGAGAAGGAAATGGCAACCCACTCCAGTGTTCTTGCCTGGAGAATCCCAGGGACAGTGGAGCCTGGTGGGCTGCTGTCTATGGGGTCGCACAAAGTCGGACATGACAAGCAACTTAGCAGCAGAAGGCCAGGAGGGGAAACAATACTGCTCGCTAAGAGGGTGCAAGCCTTCTCTGTCTTCATAGTGATTTGAGTTATGTGACATTTGTCACTTCATGGAGTGGTACAACCGAGATGTTTGCATTTCACAGGGTGTACATTTAATCACGGGAAAAGGAACCCTAAGCGCTTAATGAGTGCATTAAGTATGCACACGCTGAAGTGTGTCTGTCGGGCAGAAGAGTGCCGGTGCCTGCCTCATATTTGAAGTGTGTCAAAAATAAAATGGATGGATGGTGGGCGTGTTATAAGCCAAGTGGAGCAACATGGGGCAGTTATAAAACCGAGGTGGTGTGGACATGGGTGTGCACAACATTTCTCTCCATGTTTTGGTGCAGGGTTATAAATTTGCATTATGAAATTGAAGGGGAGAGAGACACTGTTGTTACTCCATTTAGAATACTGTTCTGGGTGTTTTGTATTACGGTGGGTCAGGTAGTGGTTTAGTCGCTAAGTTGTGTCCGACTCTTTGCGACCCCATGGACTAGCCCGCCAGGCTCCTTCATCCGTGAGATTTTCCAGGCAAGAATACTGGAGTGGGTTGCCATTTCCTTCTCCAGGGCATCTTCCCAGGCATCTAACCCAGGTGTCGTGCATTGCAGGCAAATTCTTTACCGACTGAGCTCCGAGGGAAGCCCAAGGTGGGTCTAGATGCTCTGAATTTAACGTGAAGTGCTTTCTCACAGGGAGGCTGTGCAGTATTAGGAGGTCTGTTTTTTCTTTCTTAAATGAAACTTCCCAGAACTAAATGCATGCAGGATGCCTTGAAGGATTTCAGTTATTCGTGGAAATGCATGCTAGTATGTGGGGATAGTTTGGATTCCTCGTAGTCACTGAATCACAGCAGACTGCAAACTGAGAAATCAATCAATATTCTCTGCTGAACTCTAATTAACACTTAAACACGATTAGTCACAAACGTGAAATCTTGATGGCGATGACCTCAGGTATTCTAAATGTAAATAAAATTAGATCTAGATCCCTTCTAATTACCTGCAGTGCTGTGAGTAATTACAATGGCAATTGATACACTCAATTTCTTGTTGAAGGAAAAAACTCTCGCTAAGTTTCTCTAAGCTGTGTACTTAACTCTTCAGTAACCACGATGTATGGAAAAGAATGACCAGGATGCTGTTTTATTTTGCTTCAAATTGTTTTTGGAGAATGACTGGTTTACAATGTTGTGCTAGTTTCTGGGGTGGTTGCTAGTTGCTTCTCCAGGGGATCCTTCCGACCCAGGAATTGAACCTGTGTTTCCGGAGTCTCTTGCATTGTCAGGCGGATTCTTTTTGCCACTGAGCCACCTGGGAAGCCCGTGTTAGTTCCTGCTGTACAGCAGGTGGGTCGGTTCTGTGTGCACACACCTCTCTTTCCCGTGTAGGTCACTGCAGGGCGCCGGGGAGGGCTCCTTGTGCCATGCACTTGTTCTCATTCAGTCACTCTCGTGACCGACTCTTTTTCATCCCCATGGACTGTAGCCCGCCAGGCTCCTCTGTCCATGGGATTTCCCAGGCAGGAATACTGGAGTGGGTTGCCATTTCCTTCTCCAGGGGATCTTCCGGGATCAGGGATTGAACCTGTGTCTCGTGCATTGTCAGGCTGACTTTTTTCCACTAAGCCACCGGGGAAGTCCGTACTATACAGTAGGTCCTTATTAGTCATATATTTAGGATGCTATACTTTGCCACCAAAGGTTCGTCTAGTCAAGGCTATGGTTTTTCCAGTGGTCATGTATGGATGTGAGAGTTGGACTGTGAAGAAGGCTGAGCGCTGAAGAATTGATGCTTTTGAACTGTGGTGTTGGAGAAGACTCTTGAGAGTCCCTTGGACTGCAAGGAGATCCAACCAGTCCATTCTGAAGGAGATCAGCCCTGGGATTTCTTTGGAAGGAATGATGCTCAAGCTGAAACTCCAGTACTTTGGCCACCTCATGCGAAGAGTTGACTCATTGGAAAAGACTCTGATGCTGGGAGGGATTGGGGGCAGGAGGAGAAGGGGACGACAGAGGATGAGATGGCTGGGTGGCATCACTGACTCGACGGACGTGAGTCTGAGTGAACTCCGGGAGTTGGTGATTGACGGGGAGGCCTGGCGTGCTGTGATTCATGGGGTCGCAAAGAGTCGGACACGACGGAGCGCCTGACCTGACCTGATCTGATATTAAATCTATGGGATCATATTGTTTCTTCACTTGGGCCCTTGAATTCATGTAACTTAAATGCCTGAAGAAGTAAAGTGAAAGTTGCTCAGTCATGTCCGACTCTTTGCGACCCCATGAACCATACAGTCCATGGAATTCTCCAGGCCAGGATACTGGCGTGGGTAAGCCGTCCCCGTCTCCAGAGGATCTTCCCAACCCAGGGATTGAACCTAGGTCTCCTGCATTGCAGGCAGATTCTTTACCAGCTGAGCCACCAGGGAAGCCCAACTTAAATGCCTAGTATCGCATTAAATATCGCAAAAGGCAAATCATGTGTCTCCTGGAGAGAGTAGGGTTCTGTGTGGTGCTGCTGGTTAAATAATAATAATTGATGGGTGGTGTGAAGAGCCTCACAGTGACTTAATGCACACAGCCCTGTTGAAGACCGAGCGGAAATCTGTTTTGTCATCTCATCCTTCTTGCTAATTGCATCAGAATACATTGTATAATTCAACCTCTGTGTCACTGTCACTCCTCCAAGGCGTCTCACGCAAGGAGCAGGGCCGCTGGCTTGTTATTAACAGAGCCGGGAAGCAAGGAATCCTTTTCCCAGGTTCCGACCGAGACATCTTCTCCCCAACTTTAGGAAGAAAATGTCTTTTTTATGGAGATTGTTGTAAGGATAACTATTCGCAGAAATAGGAAAACAGCTTCAGTTGCGATAGATAAGTCCATTTTTCTTGAACGTTAGAAGATATCTCTAGGAGAATGTGCTTATAGCAAATGGGGATATTAAAGAAGTTTCTAAAACTCCCTTTTTTTTTTTTTCTGTGAGCACATATCTCCGTAGGAAGCAAGTTAGACCTCCCAAATTTGGTTAGGCCAATATTAACCAAACCATATTAATTTTTAAAAGAGAAACCAGTGTTTGTGTTTAACTGTATTTGTCTCAAGGCTCCCGATTTAAAAATCTACTCACGGCCTTTACATCTTGTGTATTTTCTTATTTCAGGCCGCTTTCATCTCCTGTTCCTCATTTATCTTCATCTTCTCACATTCCTTTGGGCTTCCTGGGGCTTCCCAGGTGGCGTTAGTGGTAAAGAACCTGCCTGCCAGTGCAGGAAACAGAGAGTCATGGGTTCAATCCCTGGGTCAGGAAGATCCCCTGGAGAAGGGAATGGCAACCCACTCCAGTGTTCTTGGCTGGAGAATCCCACGGACACAGGAGCCTGCTGGGCTGCAGTCCATAGGGTGGCAAAGAGTCGGACACGACTGAAGCAACTTAGCACAGATGTCGCACCTTCCTTTACATTTTTGTGCAGTTCCTTTCGCTTGAATAATCAGGTCTGTGGCTTTACCGTTTCTTTGTAGTCTCTTCTGTTTCTCCGTGTTTTGAAATCCTCATTGCAGTCGCCTTTTCCCTGCCTCCCTTCTGCCTTTGTCATAAATTGTATTCTTCTGATATCACTACCTTTATTTGCCTGTATCCTGGGTGTTTCTTTCATCTGACTCATAGCTGTGTTATGAGTCTGTGTGTTAGTCTATTTTGACCTGTAATTTGGCCTTTAAAAAAAATCTAAAAAGTGAGCCTTCCGGATGCAGTAACAATGGCAAGGAGCTTCCGTGGAAAGCATCCAAGGGGAGCCTTCCCCTTCGGGGGTGTCAGAAGCCTCTCTGCTCCAGAATCATCCACTCAGTCCGCAAGACAGCTTGATGAGTTGAGAAGAAGTGACAGGTTCATTTTTCCCCCTCTTTGTTTAAGCCATTTATCTTTTAGATCCTTGTCTGCCATCTAAATTGTATTGCCAGTTTGTTGGGATCTTCACTTGCCTTGTCTTGAAAGACGCTGATTTGCATCCAACTTGAGCATAAAGGAGTGAGAAAGTTAATCATCTCTTAGCCTCTTGAACATATCCGCACAGGGTTTCATTGTTGCCTGATCCGAATCTGGGTGAAAGTCCCTGTTCACCAGGGTCTTGGTGAGAATATCCCTGAGCCCCGGTCCAGAAAGCTTGGCTCTTTGAAAGCTCTTTAATTTATACTTTAGGCAAATCTTTCTATATTTGCAGTTAACCTAAGCTCCATTCATAGATCTTTATTCATTAAGCAGCATCATAGTAATGAATGCCCAGTGAGCACTGAGTGGATGGTACTCAGCCTTATAGCTGTAAGCAGCAAATCAGGGTAGAGCTTTCTTCCTTCTGAGCCGGCGAGGTTACGCAGGAGAAGTCCTTTTCCCATAGGTTCGGGAGGCCAGTGGTGTTTCAGCCCTTGCTGAGGTCTCTGCGCCTGTCAGGAGTACCACCTCCCACCCCCGGAATCTCCCTTTGGTGATGCTCGGACCCCACGGCCAGCAGCAGCCGCCTGCTCCTGGCTTCTGTGAGTCTGAGAAGAGTGCTCATCTTTTCCTGCCTTAGGCGTGAGCCACTAGGCACACCTGCAGCCTTTGCTGCAATTTCTAGGGACACACACATTTTCCTTTTCATCAGGACCTGCCCTCATCTGGTGGTGATTGTCACTGATTTTTCAGGCAGGACACTTTGATACATTTTGTGCTCCTGTAATCATTGCAGTCATGCATCCTGATTTTTCCTGCCTTTTAAAATTTTTAATTTTTTAAGTTTAAGTATAGTTGATTTATGGCTCAGCGGTAAAGAATCCACCTGCCAATGCAGGAGACACGGGAGTCGTGGGTTCGATCCCTGGGTCAGGGAGATCCCCTGGAGGAGGACGTGGCAACCCAGTCCAGTACTCTTGCCCGGGAAGGCCCATGGACAGAGGAGCCTGGCGGGCTGCGGTCCCTGAGGTTGCAGAGTTGGATACGACTGAGCAACTGAGCGCGCACACACACACACACAGTTGATTCACAGTATTGTGTTAGTTTCAGGCGTACAGATAGCAGTTCAGTTACGTGTATATATTCTTCAGGTTCTCTTCCCTTACAGATTATTACAAAGCTTCATCAGTAGAGTTCCCTGTGCTATACAGCAGTTCCTGTGGATTATCTGTTCTGTGAATAGTTGTGTGCACCTGTTAATCCCAGACTCCTCATTTCTTTTGCTCCCCAGCCCCTCTGTCCCTAAATCGTCCCTGCTTTTGATGATTTCCTCCGTCTCTATTTAATACATTCCTAATCCGTCAGCATTTCCCTCCTGGGAACTGTCCCCTGCTTTGTCACAAGCACACGCCTCCTTTCAGGGCACTGTTACCCCTCAGCCACGGGCCCCGTGTCTGACACACGTATCCAGGAAGAAGGCGAGTGCTCAATCTGAAACAGCGAGCCTGAGGAAGAGAGGGGTTTGCGGGTTCTCGGCCGAGACTGGCGAGCCCTTCTCCTGGGGAGACCTTCGTGAGCTGAGGCACGGAGGCCGTGTGACCATCTCTTCCGAAGGGCGCCCTCAGGCAGGCCCGTCCGCTGCTTCAGTGGGGCGACCAGCACACATCTCCCCATTCGACGGGCAGCCTGGCGCGTCTAGCTGCTCCAAGATGCGATGAAAGAGTAGATGGGAGCCAGGCAGGCCAAAGAGCAGAGGGAGTCGCCGCCTGCGACCCTTGGAAGGGGAAAGCCAGCTCCTGGGCAGACCCGTGTGAGGGCCGAGCGTGTCCCAGGACCACCCGGGTCACCGGCACGGATGCTGCCCCACATGCACTGGCAGGTGGCGTTCCGGCCGCCCCTGTGCCCGCTGCGTGGCGGGTGGCAGGGGGCGAGCCAGGTGTCTCTCCCTCCCCTGCATTCCTGCCGAGTCACCCCTCAGGCCTGTGGTGCCCATTTTCTTTTGGAAACTGGAGTGGCTTGTGTGTGTGCTGGGTGCCTCAGACTCGTCAGAAGCCTGAGCCCGTCCCAAGACAGGGCCCTGATTCTCCAGGTGTTCTCCAGGCGTCGGATTTGTGCCAGATGCGGGGCGAGCGTGTGTCCTTTCCACACCCGGATGGGGGAATCCGGAGTCTGCACAGTGACGGAAGGGTGACGTGGTAAAGGACTTGGAGGAGGGCGCCGGGGGGTCAGTGGCTGGAGAAGGACCCTGTGTCCTTCGGAGCCTGGAATCTCAGCTCACGGTCCTGAAGGGAGGGAGGGTGGGTGGAGGGGCTGGAGGACTCCTCGGTGTCG